>NW_027555847.1:364027232-364397232 GCF_003287225.1 Phascolarctos cinereus
GGGCTTCGAAGTTGGGACTGAGCATCTTGTCGTGTCCCGGGGGCCCATAGTTGTGTAGGCCCTGCTGGGAGTTGTGGATGGTGCCCAGCCCGTTTCCTAAAGGGGTGGCTGCTAGAGGAGACAGGCTCTGCCCCATGCCGGACATTTCCTTGTAGGGACTGTAGAGGTTGTTCATGGCTGGTAGCCCCCGCTCGTCCCGCATGAGGGTGAAGCTCCCGCTGACATTGCCGGACAGGCGCTGGTGGTGGTGGTGATGGTGGTGCGGGTGGTGGTGCGGGTGGTGGTGGGGATGTGGATGGTGGAACTTGTCGGAGACCGTCGAGATGGGTGGCAGGGGCTGGAGTGGCGTCAACGTGGTGTAGGTGTTGCTCATGCCCATGCCCGGAGGGGACGAGTCGCAGGACATGCTCATGGCGTGGTGCAGCGGGATGGACAGCTCCGGACGGTAGTCCCCCCCGTCCAGGATGGAAGCCATGCTGGTCACCATGGCTGAGCGGGAGGACGCGGTGCCCAGGTCCTGGTGAGGAGGCTGGACCCTCAGCGAGCCTGCGCCCCGGCTAGTGTGGTGAGGGCTGGGGCTGGCCCAGCTCCTGCTCATGGGCCGGGCCCCCGCCGCCGCCGCCGCCGCCGCTGCTGCCGCCGGCTGCCCCGTGCAAACTGCCGATACTTTCCATTGTCATCTCTGGGTTCATGGCGCAGCCTTCTAGATCTTTGGTGAGGCATCGATAGGCGGTACAAGCAGCCTTCATTCAGTCCATCGGGGCCCGGGGGCGGCGGGGGTGGGGGTGAGGGTAGGGTTGGGGGGCAGGGTTGGGAGGTGGATGAGGGAGAGTTTGCAAGATGCTTGTTTAGGGGGAGGGGTCCAGGGTTGGGGGGGCTTGGTGTTGAGGTGGTGAATAAGGCCTCTCGGTTGTGTGTGTGTGTTTGTGTGTATATGTGTATGTGGCGTGTCTGTGTATGTGCGCGCGCAAGCGTGTGTGTGCGTGTGTGTGTAAGGGAATGGGGGTGGGGTAGGGGAGGATGGGGTGTGAGTCTGGGGAAAGGGAGGGGAAGGGGATGGGGGGGAGGGAATCACCGGTCTCTATCAGACGGGCCAGTGCAGTTCCTCGCCATGTCCTAGCCCTTTCCTCCTCTTACGTCTTCTGTTTGGGTAAGCTGGAGCTGTCCAGAAGGGGTTTGCTACTCTAACAACCTACCCTCCCTCGGGCTGGGCTGGGCTTCTGCAAGATGGACGTTGCTACCAACCATCTGAGAGCTGGAGAATTTTAAACGAGCCGGGTGTCTAGATACAACGTCCAATGAGAAAGGGAAGAGGCGGGACTGAAGGTTTCATGTTTGGCTGAGGTTTCGGTGCTTTTTTTCCCCCCTTCTTTGCTACTGGAATCAAACGTCAAGGAGGGAGGGGAAAGAGAGAGAGGAGAGGAGAGGAGAGGAGAGGAGAGAGAGAAGAGAGAGAGACAGACACGGAGAGAAGAAATAGACGACAACGGAGAGAGAGAGAGAGAGAGAGAGAGAGAGAGAGAGAGAGAGGAGAGAGAGAGAGAGAGAGAGAGAGAGAGAGAGAGAGAGAGAGAGAGAGAGAGAGAGAGAATATTAAAGATGCAATGTCTTTTCCTTTGCATTTGCTGAACTGTAATCTGGGGAAAGCACATTTCTGGAGTTCATTTCCTAAGAGACTGAAGTCTTTCCCTGAAGCTAATAAGCCAGAAGGATATTCTGGTTAGGCTGGTATAAAAACAAGCGTACACACAAACCCTAACAAGCATCTTTTAGCATTGTCAGAAGCAAAGGGGAAGAATCCTATCCCTTTTAAGACCCAGGCAGTCATGTATTTAAATTCACTTTAAATTACATGGAAGAGGCATTCATAATCTATACTGCTCTAGATAAACTCCTTCGCCTAGGCTTCCAGCTAACTGAAGGTGACAGATTGAAATATGTAGGCAACAAGGCACCGTGAGGCTTACTGCATGCAAAGTTAACCCAATAAAATTCATTAACTTCGGGGCATGCTCATAAATCTCTTGCTTATGAGTCTAAGGACCACTGCAAGGGTGCAAAACAAAAAGCAGAACTGAGAGAGCCTTATCCCAACAATTTTAAGGCGGTTAGAGCTTTGCCTTAAGGGACTTGCCCTCTCCACCTGGGAGAAAAGGATGAAGGGGAAAGGGCCAGGGGAAGGGAAGCTGACTCTGAGGTGGGGGGAGTTGGGGATATTGTAGCTACCGCTAATTAGGAGCAAACTTTCTATTGAGAGACATAGTATGCAAATCACTCAGACGCTACAGGATGATTTTACTCCTAAGGACAGACCTCCCCCCTTCCCATACAGTACGCTACACTCACACACGCACACAAGTGCGCGCGCACACACACGTCATATTACTGAGTGTTAGAAACTCGAGCAGCGTCGGTGATTTCTAACTCGATTTTTAGAAAAGAACCACGATTCTGAAATGCAAAAGTGAGTCTGGAAAGCACACCTTAAAAAAAATGATCCTATCAATTCCTAGAACGGCAATGGAGCTGAAAAGAAAATGGGTCTGAATCAAGAAAAGGCAGCACAACCACGAGCCCATTTTGAAATGCCTAAAAGTAACAGATCCCTTCCTTCCCTGTTATCTTTCTTCCTTCCCCGGCAGTTGTGTTCTCTGACTCTGAAGATTCAAGCTCGCTGAGGTTGCGCAGATGTTGCCTTTGTTTAAAGAGACAGTAATTAAGGACAGGGTGGACATAAGTTTGAGAAGCGTGACCTATTTTCTTTTGATCAGCTGTCAAAAGAAGAGCAGGGGGTCTCCTTAAGACAGCCCCCTCCAACCACTTCCAGCTGTTAGAGAAAACTTGATAAGAAAACAAGGACACTGCCCGAAATACTGTATGTGCCTTCTTTGACGGCAGAGAAAGGTTTAATTCATTTAGAAAACACGTCTTACTCTCACTGACCTTTTTGCCTGCCTTTCCCTTTCTTCTGTCTGCAAAGGGGGAATCATACATGTCATCCTGTCACATGAGTGTACAGTAAAGTTATTCATAGACCAACTTTATTGAGTTGTTGCCAATAAGCTGACAATTACACTTTCAAATGGACCCTTTTTCTGAGGCACTGAGTCTCTACATAAGAGACAGGCCCAGACCCTGTATATCTGGAGAGCTGTGTTTCTAGCTCTATTTTTGGTGTTAGAAACACTCGACAGGTAAATAACGGAGATCTCCAGTTTAATTCTCCACTCTTACACCTCTCACCTAGTTCTCTACTAACACCTGCTACTCCCGGCCCTTCTTTTTGTAAGCTCATTTAATTTGGCAAATTTTAACCGGCTCACTTTTGAGGCACCCATGTTAAAAATCAAAAGTTTAAGGAAACACAACCACTCTGTGATAGGGTGATGTTCACTGCTGCTGTGGTTGCTAATACTAATAACGTTAAGCAACGGAGACTGAATGCTGGTGTGTGGCCTCATTCTGAAGCTGTCTCTGTTTAATTTTTGTCGCTAGCAGTCTGAGCTGAATTCAGGATTTAGCATCTCGTGACTGTTTAAAAACACTAGCCTGGAGGCACCGCCTCCACATAGAATTTTAAACACATGCTAATACTCTCTCTTTCCATATATGTATGCATGTTTATAATATTTAAAATAATCATACACCATAAACTAATTTCCCATAAAATTGAGATAAGTCTGCCCTTGTGAACTCTAGTTCCGTGTGCCTGGAAGTAGTCACGTGCTACGAGCTATAGTTTAAAGGTGAGTTACATATTCTCTCTCTCTCTCTCCCTCTCCCTCTCTCCCTCCCTCCCTCCCCCTCCCTCCTTCTCTCTCTCCCTCCCTTTTCTTTCCCTCCCTCCTTTCTCCCTTCTTCCCTTTCTACTCCTCCTTTCATTCCTCCCTCCCTCTTTCCCTGACCCTGCTCCTCCCCCTCATCCCTCCTCCCCCCTTCCGCGATCAATATTGAAGATCTCAGGGAAATCAAGAAAACGTATTGGTTTCTTTGTGTATAATTTCTTTGGACTACAATAAAGCAGATTTTCGCATTGTATTTTTCTTGGTGTCTCAGTGTTTTTGTCTTGCAACCCCTAAGCCACATTTAAATGAAAAATGAATATGCTGGCCTAGATGGTGTCTTAATTTTTTCATAAAACAATTAGAATCTCTCTCTCTCTCTCTCTCTCTCTCTCTCTCTCTCTCTCTCTCTCTCTCTCTCTCTCTCTCTTCCTCTCTCTCTTTCCCTCCCTTTCTCCTTCCTTCCCTCTCCTTAAACTTCGAATTTTTATTCCTTTTGGGGTGAGTGTGCCTGCCAACCTAACAACCATCTAGAAATAATACCATTTGAAAAGACTCTGCTGACTATTGTTATTTATTTTTCATAAGGTTAAATAAAGACAAAAAGTGCTTACTGTCCTGAGCATTATTGGCCTAGATACTATTCTTTAGAAGTAGAGAAGTTCTGGGATCTCCAGAATTGTGTCCTTTTAATTGCAGTAAATTCCTTCTCTTCTCCCCCTCCCCACCTTTGAAGAGCGTTTGATTCATTGATGAACTGCACAGAAACGTAGCATGTGAACAATGTGTTTTCGTTCAGTGTTAGGATCTGGCTAAGCAGTTGAGAAAAGCAGTAAGATGAAGAGCTGGGAAATTCAGCGCTTACCACCTTGCTGTTGGGGTTTGGATTCTATATTTCATCAGACAATAAAATGAGTCAAAAGAAGATAGTATGTATATATAATAGACATTAACCAAAAACGCCATTTTTAAGCTGTTTTTCAAATGGAAGAATTGAGACTACGTTGGAAAGAAGTGATCTAAAACCTCAAAGTCCGAGCCTTTTACACCTCCTTTCACCCTGACATATTTTCTAGCTCCAAGAGGCTTCTAGAGAAGAACGTTTAATTAATCCAGGAAGCCTATAAATTATTCAAGAAAAATAAACAGACTAACAGTAAAAACAGAGCTGACTAAGTAACCTACCCGCTTTGTTTTTATTCACCAACAACAGAAATACGAGGCAGAGCTAGGAACTGCTGGATCCTCACCTCCTCCCTCCCCCTTCGCCCCCCCAATCGCTGAAAATACCTGCAATTTTTGTCTTTGGCAGGACCTATCTCAGAACACGTTTCTGTTCCAGCTAGGTTGAGCTGAGAAGCACAAAAAGACATAATCGAGGGTTGATTTGAACTATTTGATTTTTGTCCTTTCCCAAACCATCTGGCGTGTGAGTGTAGGGATATTGATCAGGATCTGTGTGCTGCAGACCCCATGCTAATCTATAGCGTTTCTGGCAATCAGCTTCGCCTATGAATTGCATCTGTCTGTGCAGCTACCAAACAGAAATCTTCAAAAAAAAAAATCCCCCCCCCCAACATATCAGCAATTCGGGGGTAAGTCAATATTCTTCCTTTGTAATTCTGCGGGCGAGGATTTACAGGAGAAAGTTTTTGTTGTCTGTTGTTTGTTATTGCCGCCGCTGATGCCTTTTTTTTTCTTTTTAAAGGAATGAGAGCAATTTTCCAGTCATTGAATGGTAATGGTTTTTCAGAAAGGCCTCCAGCACTTAGACGAATCTGATAACAAATGAACCTTCAATATTGAAGGGGAATTTTAAGGAAAGGGGAGATCCTTAAGCTAGAGGAGAAATAGACGTTTCCTTGTAGGCATTGAGCTTTTTCACTCTCTCTATCGAGTCCACCCAGGCTGAGAGACCATGACTCAATAATTTTATAAGTCTGTGGGCAGAAGGTGCTCGTAGGGAGGAGGGGCACAGGCACTTCCAATGATCTCTCCTTTTTCGGGAGTTGTACTCTTGGTAGCCTTGGTTGGGTGAACACAGTGGGTGGAGGGAGAAAGTTGGAGAGGACTAAAGCAATTCCACCTTTCCTTCCAATCCCGCTTCTTCAAGTCAATCTCAGTCCAGAAATTAATGACTAATTTTATAATTCCAACTCAAAAGGGGAAAATGTTTTTGGGAAGAGATGATGAGATATTAAATTCTATTCAGTAATTATCTTCCTTCTTCACCCCTGGTTTTGTTAAAACTGGAAAGTTTGACTCACCAGGGCAATATACACATACAATAAAGACTTTCTTTATTAAAGAAAAAATGGTAACTTTTCTGCTACTAAAGGACATGGTGCGAAACAGCTGGTTTAGCAAGTTTCAAAAGTCTCCTTCCATCCCTCTTCCCTCCTGAATTGCCACCCTGCAAAAGAAAGACTGGCATTTGGGGCACCATCACTGGCTTCATGGGACACCGAAGGTTGAAGTATCTTCTCCAGTCCCCACACTCTGACTGGGTTCCATCCCAGTCTGAGACTTTTCCCCGATCACAGAGTAGGGCTGAAGGGTATGATGGGTTGCACCTGGTGTTAAGAGGTGGCGGGAGAAAGGAAGTGCACCGAATAGGTAGTAAGTAGCAGTGGTAGGGTGGCAGGAAGAATTCTTAAAAAGAATACTCAGTGAAGTTCCACGTAGTGCAGACTTCGCCGGACAGACACCTTTGCACCTTGCGATCTGCCTTCTTTTAAAGGAAGGCAAGGGGTAAAAAAAAAAAAAGCGGGGGGTGTCAGTCCCACATTCTCTCTCTCTCTCTCTCTCTCTCCCACACACACACACACACACACACACACACACACACACACACACACACATATACACACCCTTACCCTCTCTCAAGGGAGAAGGGACTGTTCGGATTGTTTTAATCTCCATCAGGGATGGCACTCTTCTCTGATACACACAAATTGCCCCCTCTCTCCCACCCCCATTCGCCGGGGCTTTCCTCCTGTCTCTCAGAGCCAACATATTGTTTTCTGCCCCCCCCCCCCAAAGAAAGTGTTTGCTGGAGGGAGAGGGTGTTTTTTAATCAGTAACGCAAAGAAAATATAACTTTGACAAGCATCGTCCTTAGGTTTTCTGGGTTTCTGATGTGGAACCCCTGCTCATCACCTTCGTTTACTGTAGTTCATGTCCCCAAGATCCTTTCACACTTTTACTAGTTTGTTTCCTTAGTTCTTAGTTTGTCTTCCTCGGAGCGGCGGCCCAGGCTGAGACAAGGGCCAAGCCTGCTGTCCTAGACTGAATGGGCTTCCAAGCTAAAGATGGTAGGGACCTAAGTTTATTTTCTAGTTAGTGAAGGAAGAGAAGGAAAAACAGACTCAGGTTATATATTAGACATACTCATGAGCACACACACACACACACACACACACATACACATCTGCTCACAACTTGTTAGCAGATCCTAAAAAAGGGCTCCTTCGGAGTTTTTCTGAGTGACACTCCCGTCTCAGCCCCAAGCTTTGTTTCTCAAAAGCGAACGTGCCTGCATCGGAGCCCGCAGCCTCTTGGCAACATTCGATCTGTTGAAAGTGGATTTTCAGAACTAACATTTCAAGTGGGCTTAAAATGAAGTTCTTCCTCTCGCCGGGTTTTCACCCTACAAAAGGAAAACTGGCGTGAGGTCTCTTTGTTCTGGTCAAGTTATGCATGAAATCTTTTTGTTATCCTTTCTAAAGGAAGGCAAAAGTTGCAGTTGGTTGTAAAAAAAAAGACACATTTAACTCTCTGAAAGCCGGGATGTTTTCAAGTTGGCCTTAAGACACCAAACTCGGGCGTCGCATTTAATTTATTATCTCCTTAAACGTAGCATGTGCTCTGAAAAATGACCATTTTGGATTAGGGAGGTTCAGCTATAAAGGAAAATAAGGACCACAACTCCCACTTCACCCCTGTAGAAAAAGAAGCTTTAAACTCTTTGCATCTACTTTTCTTTGTGTGTTTTAAATTGCGTTTATATGGTATTTTCAACTTTAAGAATATTTTACAAAGCGTTCAAAATTCCCTGTTGGCTTCATTAAAAACAAAAAAGTCTCCTGGATTTTAATCTTAAAAATATTAATCGTTTCCCCCTTCTGTTCGAAAACCTTTTAAGAAGCCAGGCGGGAGTTTAAGAATATATATTTAGACATGCTGATTAATACATATGAATTTCCTTTGTTTTTATTTTATGACCTTCGAGGGTTGTGTGTGTCTGTGTGCGCGCGCGCGTGTGAGTGTGTATGTGTGTGTGTGGTTTTTTTTGGGGGGGAGGTAGGCTTCTTAGAAAAGTAAATAACTTAGGGCATCTGATTCGGTGCTTCTATGACAGAAGTCAAGCGCACTCACTCAGGTATTTCAGTGGTATTTCTTTGTGTACATGTCATTTTAAAAGAGATTTTTAGTTACTCTTCCAAAAGGGAGTGGATTTTTAACAAATTACAAATTTGCAATGCGAAGTGTTGAGGAAATCACTCTTCGAAGAGCTGTACATATTCGTTTTTGTGTTGATTTTAGCAGCTAGCTTTAATTGCGGACTGAAGTCTCAAAGCAGGTATGCAGAGTTCCAACAAAGTGGAGACAGTACCTGGAAATAAGCCAGACAACACCTTCCCCGGGCTGGCTGCACGCAGCACCTGGAGTATACCTGGGGCAAGTCAGAGTTTTGGGACCTGTTGGTTGGCTAACAAGATATCTTTCCGCCTGTCACTTGGTGGTTTGGAGTAGCTCTGACCTTGGTAAATAGAAAACCCTTAAACCCTATTTAAGGAGCTGTTTCTTCCGTGGCAGAAGCAGTAGAGATTGGCAGGGATGGATGGGTATACTGGGAACATCTTCACCAGAGGCAGGAGTGGTGGGGGACGAAGGACAATTTTCTTTTTTTCAGAACAAGCCCCGATTGCCAAGAAGAGGGTCACAGCGCTCAGAAAAGGCAGAGGTTCCCCTCCCCTTAACCCCAGTGATCTTCAAACACTTCAAAGAGTTTTCCTTTTCCTTTTTCCCCCTTGCCTTTCTTCTCTTCTCTTCTTCTCTCCTCTCTTTTCTCCTTTCCTTCTCTTCTCTTCGCAGGACTATTTGGATGCTGGGGCTCTCATTGTGCAAAGACCAAGGATTTCCCGAGTCTGGGCTTGGGTAGAGCGGGACAGGGGACTCGATGACCTAGTTGTTTTCTACCTCGGGGAAAAAAAATACATTACTTCCTTCCCGCTGAACCAAACCATAACAAAAACAAACCCTGCTGCCTACGAGAGGAATGGTCTTGGCACGGAAAGGAGGAATTGAAGTCTAAATCAATATAGTTTCTGGGCGTTTCTCTGATATTACCTCTATTTTACTTAAAAGCAAGTCTCCAGTATCAAGAGTGACTTTACTTTCTCTCCCCAAAGTTACTATGTTCAGAGAAAACTAGAAACTACTCATTCCTGGCAGCAGAATGGGGACAAATCTGGAGATAGAGATACAAATGAAATAGAATAGCATTTCACAGCCGACTTAACTGAAAGCATCACCAGAGGCTGGACTATTTAAATATCTCCCACGTTGCTTTTTTCCAGTTTTTAAAAAAATCATCACTTCTTTTCCTTTTTTCTCCAACAGGAGAATGGTTCAGAACCTCCTCTATCCTTTCTGCAGCCTGCATAGCCCGATTTCCCAGAGTTTAAGCAAGTCATCTCAAACTAAAGCTACTGAAGTTCTCCATCCTCTCCAAGCCCCCCTTCCCATTTTTCTTCCAGGTCCACATTTATAATTTTTGCTCCAATCTGATAGGATTTAGAAAAGAAAAAAACAGACGTATACCCCATCTTTCCAATACCAAATCATTCGCAGTGCAGGAAGGCCAGGCCTTCTTTGATTTAATTATTCACTGATGAATTAGACAGCTGCAATTGTTGTGAAAAATCAGCAACCGCTATTGATTGGGGATGGGGTGGGGGGAGGATTGGTGTTGGAAATGGGTTGAGGAAGATGAGGGGGAGGGGAAAGGCAAAGAACAAGGGAAAGTAAGATTTAGTTCAAGCCCCTCAGGTGTTCTTCACACTATTCTTTTTCTGCTGTAAGGGAGTCACACTTCTGGAGGATTTCTAGCTGTGAGCTGTCCCGGGTCTTCTTCCTTTGCTCAGGAGAAAAAGGCTTTTGTGGAGAGATTCGGGTGCGGTGGGGTGGGTTGTTGCGGTGGCGAAACCATCTTCTCTCTCAGACCCGACCCCAACTCGTACCTCCCCCCCCCCATACTGTCTACTTTGCTTGATGAGGGACTGGGTGGGGTGTGTGTGTGTGTGTGTGTGTGTGTGTGTGTGTGTGTGTGTGTGTTTGGGGGGTGGGTAGAACTCACCGGTCTACTAGCCATTCTATGGGTTTGTGATGAATACTTTCCGAATTGAAATCATACATAGCCGAAGATTCCGCCTAGCACCATGGCAGCTGGGGAAAAGGAGAGAGAGGAAGGAGGGCGGAAAAGGGAGGTACGGGGGGGGGGAAGGGTTAGGAGGGAGAAAGAGAACTTCCCTCAGGCAAGGAAGAGGGGAGGAGGAGGCTTGAGTCCCAACAATGCCTTACCCTAGCGTCCTTAATCAAGCTTTCCTAACTCCTACCCCTTACTCCAGCTCCGACCCTCGGTTCGTACAGGTTTGGAAGTAAGGAATAAAGCTGAGATCTGGGTGCGAGTTCCCTGTAGGTCCCTAGAGAAGGTGGCGGTGGGGGCGGGAACCAAGAAGTCTAATTAGGGAGTTCGAAGACGGAGAGAGTTTCCTCCTCTTTTTCCCCCTTTTTCAGGGAAAAGAGGAGCAAAGGTCAGCATCTCAAGACCCAGGCCGATGCCTTCCTTTTCTATTAGTCGGAATCTTCCCTTTCTGAGCTCGAAAAGTATTGGGGCCGCGGTGGAGGCACTAATGACAGAAGGGCAAGCTGCTCACAGGATCATTTTTGTTCTTTTATTCCGAAAGGGAGGTGAAAGCTCCAAGGGGGATTTCCTGATGCTGGCCGTAGTAGCAACAAGTTCTGATGTCCCTAAAATGAGTAATCATAGAGGACTACAGTACAAAATGTTCTTGCCTGTAGTCTCCTGATTTCCTAAGCAATTGTTCTGTGGTTTTCCACTCATCTAAAACAAAAGTAGAAGGCGAGCAGACAATTTGGAACATTCGTCCTAGTTTCCCTGAGATGGGGGGAGATTAGCTCGGATCCGGGTTGGAGGGGACAATAGAGGCAATTTTCTGAATAATTTAGGACCGTAAAGTCTCATGCTGAAGGAAGAGTATGTTTCTTAGGGGGGAGCTTGGATTATTTCAGAAAGGTTTTTGAAGAGAATCTGCCTGATATTCTCTCTCTCTCTCTCTCTCTCTCTCTCTCTCTCTCTCTCTCTCTCTCTCTCTCTCTCTCTCTCTCTCTCTCTCTCTCTCTCTCCTTTCTGAAAAGCTGTGCATCTAATCTGGTTTTTGTTTTTGTTTTTGTTTTGTGGGGAGAGAGATGTGTATAATAATGACAATTCTAACTTCATATAGTTCTCTACATAGGCTTACAATAATTTCTTATCTTGTATTTTAGGGAAATTACAAATTTAAGTTAATATATGAAGTACCAACGTACAGTGAGTCTAGATTCATTAAAAAATATATTCTGTATTTTAAAAATAATGTATTTAATAAATACCTGTATACATAAATGTACTAATTTGTAAGTATATTTATATTTGTACTGTATGTACAAATACTATTTTTGTATATTTATATATACAAATATTTACATTTATATCATGTTCTAGTTACAAAAATAAAAATATTCAAATGCAAGTCTTATAATTTTCTCTTTAAAGGTTCCCAGGAACATGGTTATTCATAATCACCTTTTTTCTGAATTTTTGTTTCACATATTTAGCTTTTTTTGTTTTTGGTTGTTCTTCTTGGGGTATGTGAATACTTGCACTAATACATGAAAGATAAAATAAACTTTGTTGCTTGGTGAGAATATTAAATATGTAACTTTTTTGTGTATAAAATTCATTCAGGTATGTCTTTAGGAGGGAAAATACCTTGTAGATCCTGGAGGACCTGAGATAAAATGACAAAGGGACAGCAGTATTGCACTGCAAGTGACCCACTTTGGTGGCAATACATAATCAATGAGATTGAGGCAAGGTTCCCCTAGTCACAATGGTGTGTGCACTCTTGCTCACTGAGATAGTTTAACAGATTTTTTAAAAAAGGTTTTCATCTCTGAGCCTGGGAACTGGGGACTCTCGGGACTGGTGCATACTATGACCTAGTGAAATGTATTATTCCTACACTTAGTCCATACAGTATCAATGTGAACTGCTGATGAATGAGCCCATGGAACTTCACTATTGGGCAGTTCAGAAACTTGGCTTGTATTATTAATGTTCAGAGTCCTCAGAGTTGAATATTTAATTTATTACATACTCGGTGGAAGAGTTGGGTAGATCCCAGGTATTTTAAATTACTTACTATATCCTCAAAATGCAGATAAGTTTAGTTGTCTTGTTTGATGCCTGCTAAATTCAATTTTCATAGATATGTAACATAGACTGAGACAATGAAAATAGCTGAAAGCTTCTTTGTGGAGTCCTTTGCTTTCTGATCCTTGGATAGGGGTAATCCCAACTCTGGCAACAGGATCAACAGGTTCTGATGTCCCTAAACTGAACAAAGGGGACTAGAGCAGACATTTTTCTTTCCTCTAGTCTCTCAGTTTCCTATACAATTGTTCTGTTGTTTTCCTCTCATCTATCACAAGGGCAGAAAGTGTCTGGCTAGGAGGCCAGGCACATTTCTCTTCTTCATGATTCATAGTCTCTTCCTTTGCTTCTTCAGACTCTTAATCTCTTCTTTTTCACCAGCCCCTTCTCAACAAGGGGCTAGAGCCCTTCCACTCATGCTCGATCTCTAAATTACTTTCCTCTGGAAATTTCTTTTTCTTCAGTTGAAGAGCTCTAAGTGCTGGGGCTTTTACCTGGGAGCCCCTGGCCCACTTTGGGAAACATTATTTGAGTCTAGGTTTCTGAAGGATAAGGAAGAAGAGGAGGAAGAAAAAGAAGAGAAGGAAGAGGAGGAAAGAGGAGGAAAAGGAAGAAGAGGAGGAGGAAGATGAAGAAGACAAAGAAGAAGAAATAATCATCTTAGAAAACCTGCTTCTGTTTGGTGAAAAGGTAAATGTGTTAACTGAATCAGAGCATCAGGCATGCTGTCAACCAGGCAGAAGCATGTGTTTAGTTTATGCGGACAGAAGGTGTTTCATAGCATCCATAAAAAGTTCTTCATATTTCTAGAGAGGGGGAAACCTTAGCAAAGGACCCTGCCACTTTGGGATGCCATGAAATTTCCCCACTAATTCATTCTGAATTATTTGCTAAGCTTTGACACTGTGGTTATTTAGCAAATTAGTGAACAAATGTGTAGAGTGGTTTCAGAGGTTCACAACCAAGCATTTCCCTTAGGATAGTACAGTGGAAAGAGCATCTCATTTTGAGTTCAGATACTCCTGATCTTCCCTTAGGATAGTACAGTGTAAAGAACATCTCATTTTGAGTCCCAGATATTCCTAACCGTCTGTGTGACCTTGAACAAGTCACTTCATACCTCCAGGTATATTTGTAAACAGTTGGTGTTGGACTAGATTATTTCTAGGGCCATTTCCAGAACTAAATCTTATGATCCTATAACCTATATTAAAGTACCTTTCAATTTGAAATCATATGTCCTGAATGAGGACACCTGGTTTCTGTTTCCAGTTCTGTGACCAAATGATTCTTTGTCCTGGATCAACACACTTCACTGGATGTCAGTTTTCTCTTTTCTAAAAGGAACAGATTGGGCTAGATATCTCTGAAATTCCTGCCAGGCCTAAAAATCAAATTTCTTAATGCTCTTTCATCATTTAAAAAAAATTTTAGACTCAAACACCAGAACTCAAATACAGAATATACAAAAGAAAAAGAAACATATCATAAATATTGAAACTTAAATACAAAGTAAGAAAAGAAAAAAAAACATGCCATGTGCACAACAGAACATGAGAGGATTCAAAATATATAGCAATAAATTTTCATTTCAAGAAATCCTGTATGACAAATACTATAGGTTGTGTTGAAAGCTGTCCATCTTTTCTTTGCTTCATTGTTCATCAAAATATTTTTAACCTTTTAAAAGAATCTTGACTTAGTGATTTGGCTTATTTTCCATGAACCATTTCCTAACCATGATATAATTTGAAATTGCTGGTATAGTCTATGTAATTAAGGCAAATCATATGGCCTAAAATCATCATTTGAGATATTTATTAAAATGCTCTATTTTGCTTTTGAAAGATAATGTGGGTCTACATTTTAAAAGTATTGCCCTCCTCCTTTTAATTCTTTTTGAACCTAATGCAATTCAGCTAAGGTGGTTTGCTAGTTCCAGTTTCAATTTCTCTTCTAGGCTCAAGGTATCTAGCTAGATGGAGTTCAAAGAAAGTGAAAGTCTCAGAAGGACCACAGAACCTCTAAAAAACTCAGAAAAACAGATAATACACTGGGGTCACTGAAGTCTTCAATAACAATAAACATTCATTATGTACCTACTCTGTGCGAAGTATTATGTTAGGCACTGGGGATATAAAGAGAAAAGAAGAAACAGTCCCTGCTCTTAACAAGCTTACATTTTATTGCCTTAGAAGGAGCACTAGAACACGCTGCATTATATCAGGTAAATGAATCCATCAGTTTTAATTTCTGTTATCAATTTCAATCTGCTGCATGGTAGCCTGGAATTTCCCTGAAAGGGAACTTGGATTCCTGTGTAATAAAATGATGACATTGGATTAGTATCATCAAAGTTGTTAACTTTGTTTAAACCTGATCTTTGCAAAGTGGAGCCAGGCTGATATTTACTATGTCAAAGAAGCTTCCTGACTGTGGATAACAGGGTGACCATTTCAAGGGTCATATTTGACATTGGATTTGTTACACAATTTTAGCAAACAGTAGAGGGAGGTTAATTAAAGATTGAGAATATCTACCCATAATCCTCATAAGAAAAATGGAGCTGTACTGTTCAAGGGACAGCATGCCTATATAGTTTCATGAAATAGATTTCTTCTGGAAATTTTGGGTGTCAGGTCAATCATATTATACCAGCAGGAGAGCTTGCTGCTTAATCGGCTCCTAGAGAAAACACGTTTGTAAAGTGTAATCACCCTCCTCATTTACCTTTTAAAAGTAAATATTTTTTGTACATTGAGTTTCCTTCAAGTGGGGCATATTTGTAATTATTCTAGTTTGAGGGCCCCAGGATGCCAGCTTGAAGCTACTGCTGCTGATTCCATAGTCATCTTCAGATGAAGAACTCAGAATATGCTTCCTTTTTTTCTGTTCAAGGCCTATTGAACTCTCTTAAGATTCCATGAAATTTTCCCTGACTGTTCTATACATCAGTGATCTTTTTCTCTCTGGAACCCTATGGCACTTATAATATGACCCACAGAGATTAGCTGTTATACACTGGGTTAAGGTGTAGTTTAACTTTTGCATTTGTTTTAGTCTTGTCTCAATTAGACTCTAAGTTTCTTAAAGGCAGGTATCACATCCTTATACTACTTTGTATACTCCATATCCCCTAAACCAGTGCTGGTCATATAAAATGCCCAATAAATAGTGATTGATTTCCAATTTTACATAAAGTAGTCTCAATGAAGAACTTTTGAGAACATTATTTTAAGATGACAAGCAATATTTTCATTATTAAAACGATGTTTGATTGGTGGATTTTGCTTTTATATAACAAAAATTGGTTGGCATACCTCCTGCACCAACCCAGCAACCACAAAAGCTGTCACAGCAGCCCCACAAAACCAACCACTAATGAAGACCAGCCTTAACAGAGTAGCCAGCACCATGCATCTATAAGACACTCCCTCCATCTTTTTTTTTTTTAACCAAAGGAAGGGATTTGCATTTCTTAATCCTTTCTGTAGGGATTAGATTTTCACTTTTTTTTTCGGTTGTATACAACTCTTTCTGACCCCATTTGGGGTGTTCTTGGCAAAGATACTGAAGCCATTTGCCATTTCCTCCTCCAGTTCATTTTACAGATGAGAAAACTGAGGCAAACAGTGACTTGCCCAAGGTCACACAGCTAGTAAGTTTCTGAGGGCAGATTTGAACTCATGAAGATGAGTTTTTCTGACTCCAGGCCTACCACTCACT
The DNA here is from genome assembly GCF_003287225.1 of Phascolarctos cinereus. Lineage (NCBI taxonomy): Eukaryota > Metazoa > Chordata > Mammalia > Diprotodontia > Phascolarctidae > Phascolarctos > Phascolarctos cinereus. Next base: position 364,043,241 of record NW_027555847.1, read on the forward strand.
CTATCCATTAGGCCATCTAGGTGTTTCCAGGGATTAAATGAGTCATTATAAATAGCATCATGTTTGGCTTTGTTTCAGTATAATTTTCAATTCTGTTGTTTTAGCCATGTCTCTTGTTATTCTGGTTCTTACCTATTGTTGTTATTGTTACCTTTGCCATCTTTGTATCCCAAGGCACTAGTGTAGTACCAGGTATATATTTGGCTCTTAGTATTTGCTTGCTTGGTTGATTTACTACTTTATTCTATATAATTTCACATAAATCTTCCCTTGGGAAAGAAATATTTTTGGATTAAAGCAGCTACATGGCTCAGTGGATAGAGTATTGGCCTGAAGTCAGGGAGATCTAGGTCCACATTCAGTCTTCAATACTTCCTAGCTGTGTGACCCTGGGTTAGACATTTTACTCTGCCTCTATTTCGTTATCTGTAAAACTAGAATAACAATAGCACCTTTCTCCCAGGGTTGTTGTGATAATAAAATGAGATAATATTTTTGAAGTGCTTTGCAAACCTTAAAGTGACATACAAATGCTAGCTCTTATTTATACATGTGTCTAAAATTTGAACGATAAATACAGAGCTTACACTGATTACACTAGTCAGTAGTTATATTTCTTCTGATCTTCTACATAGTAATTTTCTCCACCACTCACAATCACAGAATCATAGGATCTCAGAGTTGGAAAAGAACATACAGGTCATATCATCCAATTCACACTTGAGTAAGAATCCCCACTATATCACCCCCAATAAGTGTTCACTTGAAAGGGAGACATTTTGATCTCCAAAGATGGACCATTCTACTTTTGAAGAGCTTTACTCATTAGGAACCAAGACTTTAAATCAAGCTGAAATCTGATGCTGTAATTTTTACCCATGGTTCCTATTTCTGCTCTTTCAGTACAAATTACCACAGTCTGACACCTGTTCTCCGTGACAGTCATTCAAATACTTAGAGAGTTGTAGGCTTACGCTCCATGTCAGGGGTAGAGAACCTGTGGCCTCGAGGCCCCATGTGGCTCTCTACGTTTTCAAGTGTGGCTCTTTGACTGAATCCAAACTTCACAGAACAAATCCCCTTAATAAAAGGACTTGTTCTGTAAAACTTGGACTCAGTCAAAAGACTGCTCCCAAGGATCTAGAAGACCACACGTGGCATGGAGGCCACAGGTTTCCCACCCTTCACTTTCCTAGAATAAACCTCCACAGTTGTTTTCAGCAGGTTTCATTAGAGAATGTTCTCAAGTCTTCACAACCCTGGTCATCCTCCTCTGGATAACACTTTTCATGGCTGTCTAGTTACACATATTGTATTCTCTGCTAGATCATATACTTCATTGAGGCAAATACAATTTCTTAGAAATCTTTGAATCCTCCCAAATAGCACAGGCTGTGTACATAACATGTTCTCAGGGTGATTATTAGTTTTAACATCCTAGAAATAATTGAGGTCCTAATTTCTAGCTGGTAACAACCACATTCCAAGAGTGGGGAACAGAGGAGAAAGTGAGAACCATTTTCATTGATTTCTTTGATTTCACCTTTACCTGCCATACCCTAGATAACACTAGATATAGATGAGGCGACTGAGGCCCAGTAAGCTTTAAGGCTTACTTAAAGTCATATAGGTACTAAATAGCTGAGCAAAGATTCAAACCCAGGTCCTCTGACCACCAATTGTTCTTCATAGTACACAATACTCCTGTTCAATGATAACTATTGGCTTCCCCAAAGCCTCCATTTTTTATACCAATATGTTCCAAGTGATGCCATATGGCTGTGAATCAAATCATCAAACACCTCAATCTCAGAAGAAATGGAATTACTCACACACCATACCTTGATTGCAATAAAGATATTTGACAAAATCTGTCCTTTATTTTTATAGTCACTATATGAATAAATACAGGCTGTATGATAGAACAGCTAAGTCAACAACTTTTAAGTAACATACCTAAGGCTGACTAAAGTGTGACAACTTGGTGGATGGTCACTGGTGGTCTGTGGTTGGATTCAGTCCATGGTTTTCTTACATTCAATAGACTTTTTTTCCCAGCAACTTTGAGACTTGAAAAGCATGCTTCTCAAATTTCTGAGGAATGTATACCTGAGAAGGAGAAATGATTGGATGTATCATTCGCCATTCCCAATAATCTCAACAAGCTTTCCTTTTGTTTTCTTCTGTACATTTAAAAATGTATTCAAGAACATTCAAGAACACCTTTTTTCTCTTTCTTCTTTCTTTCTTTCCCTCCCTCTTTACCCTTTTCCTCCCTTCTACCTTTCCTTCCTTCTTTCTTTTTCCACCTCTGTCCTTCCTTCCTTCCTTCCTTCCTTCCTTCCTTCCTTCCTTCCTTCCTTCCTTCCTTCCTTCCTTCCTTCCTTCCTTCCTTCTGTCGAGATCCCTGGTTCCCTCCTCTCCCAACTGGGAAAAAACCTCACATTCTTATTAACAAATATGCTTAGACAAGCAAAACATATTTTCACATTAGCCATCTCTGAAAAATGTATGTATCATTCTATTCAACACTTTTCTTTCCTTTATTCCTAGATAAATAGAGCAAAAACATTGGCTGTACCTACAACAGAAGCTATAGTCTCTCCCTTTCTCCAGTACTAACCCCTACACAAATTAAGTCCAGTGGAATGGAAAGGAAGAACTGAATATATTACAGTTCTTTAAGTCCATTCTAGATTTCTTCTAGTCTTTTGGCATATGGGTTAAAAGCCCCCCTCCCCCAATTGTTTACTATCTTATTGAGTTTCTGAGTGTCCTAAAATTTTTACCTATAAAAAGATTTGGTCCTATTATCCAGTAGTTCATCACATATAGAAAGAAATGAGGCCCTGGATATTTAATTACACATTTACTGAATCTCTACAATGCATAGAATACTGTAGTAGGTGCTAAAGGAGATACAGGGTTACCTAAAGGTAACAGAAGATGTGACTCAGTGTCAAAAAGTTTGAAAATTGTGAGTGAGAACTTTGTCTACCTTTCCACCTGGATCTCTTGTTTCTTTCCCTTTTAGCTAGAGGCAGCTAGATATGGTGGGGCAGCTAGGTGGTACAGTGGAGAGAGAGTGCCAGGCCTGGAGTCAGGAAGACTTAAGTTCAAACCCTGTCTCAGACACATACTAGCTATGTGACCCTGGGGAAGTCACTTAATCCTATTTGCCTCAGTCCTCATCTCTGAAATGAGCTAGGGAAGAAAATGGTGAACCACTCTAGTATCTTTGCCAAGAAAACACCAAACGGGATCACAAAGAGTTGGACATGACTGAACAACAACAGCTAGGAGAGGTGGTTCCATCTCTACTGATATCATGGACATCACTTCATTTTTTTGGACCTCAGTCTTTTCATCTGTAACATGAGGGGAATGTTCATGCCATCTATCACAAAGTGTAGTTTCAAGGAGAGCACTTTGAGTATTTCTATTTGTAATCTCATCCACTTCAGTCATCTGTGCTTTCTCATCCTGTAAAGAAGCTCTTAAAGGTTATAAAATTGTGTATTTAAGGTTATTAAAGGATGATAATCCTAGGTAACCAATTTATTGGATGAGAAGCAGAGGGATTGAAAGATCTATCCATTTATTTATATACAGTTAATAGAAATAAATAATAACCTAATTAAGTACCAGAGGGATAAATTATTTTAAATACTGCTAGGGAACTGTTTCCTAGAAACTAGTTTTATACTAGAGAAATTACTGCAGAATGCAGATCTCTTGAATTATAATTAACTCCTTATTTGTGAGTTTTATTCCTTTTTAATTTCATTCAACAATCACTTTACTGTATGCAAATCACTATTGTAGAGGCCAGATCTCTGTTCTTTAGCAGAATTGACATTGTGTAGATATCAGAAAGAACTAGTCTCTTATGGAAAATATTTGATTGATTGACTTTAGCCTCTGTATTGCTTTGGAGGAAGGTAGAGTAATAAGAAGTGGTGTGTGTGCGTGTGTGTGTGTGTGTGTGTGTGTGTGTGTGTGTGTGTGACAGAGAGAGAGACAGAGAGAGACAGAGACAGAGACAGAGAGACAGACACACACACACAGACATAGACACACAGACACACAGAGACAGAAGCAGAGGAAGAGAGATGAGACAGAGACAGAGCTGAATTTTGTGGTCTCTGTTTACAAAGCTACATTACTTAAAAAATTAGGCAATGTGCTCACACATTTTTGAAGGAAAAAGATAAACAATTGAAGTGTTAAGAAGTGGCAGGTTTCTGAGGAAACTACAAGCTGACTGGCAGTATAGAACAAACTGATTATGGTGGCCATCGATTTAATAATAATGATAAAAATGGTATTTCACATTTGTATGGCACTTTAAAGTTTACAATGTACCTTCACATATACTATTTCATTTATTCCTCAAATCAATCTGGTGAAGTAGGGCAGGTATAATTTTTTTTCCTTGTAGAAGACAAGGCACAAAGAGGCCAAGTGATTTGTCTAAGGTCACACAAGTAGTTTGAGATAGAATAGGGTCTAGAATTCAGGTCTTCTGACTCTTAGTTCAATGTATTTTTCATATAGTTTTTTTGGAGAGAAAATTGAATGAAGAAATAATTTAACATCATTTTGTGGAAGATGTGATGAGACTTGGTCTGAATTGCTTCAGGAGTCTGAACTAGAACTGGTGGTAGATTTTGGATCCATATAAACTACTATTCCTAACAAATAGAACCATTAGGAAAAATGATGCATGATAATGAGCAAGACATTAGACCTTTGTGACCCAGGCATCTCTCCATGAATGTAAGTTATAGATAAATTGTCTTACCTATCTGTATCATTGAAAGGATTTTCCATCCTGGAAGTTCCCCCACCCCACCCCGACCCCAGATGAAATCACAGGTTCTGGCTAAAAACAAAAACAAGAACCAGGTAGGAAATTGCAGAAGTAATGTCTGTGGGGAACTATAATGACTATAGGGGTCCCCTAAGCTATGGGGACCAGGGGAAAGTCTCTTGGAACCTGGAGAACAGAAGGAAAAAAAGTGATGCTAGGGACATTTTAGTAGCTACTTCTATTGGTCTGCAGGATGTCATATGGGGTCCTGTGGCTGCCTTGGAATATTGTTCATCCTGTGATTTGGCTAATGAGACTAAGGGCAGGCATTTGGAAAATCCAGGTTCCAGTTCTAGCTCTGCAAGTAATTAGGAGACTGATCTTAGAAAGTCACTTTCCTGCTCTGCTGTAAAGTGAGGAAGTTAGACTAAAGCATTTCTAGGTTCCCTAACAGTGACTTTATGATGTTTTAAAAAATCATTTTATGAGTCTATAAGGTAACATTCAAGTCAATCGCATTTCAAGGCAATTTTAAAGTGGCTACTGGGCTGGTCACATGTGTAGATAAATTAAGTGGTAACTTAAATGATGAGATGTGAAGGGCTGAAATCTCTCAAATCTCTTCCCCATTGACCTTCTATGGGACCTGAAATCGCCACAATTACTCCACTGGGTTCATATGTTAAAGGCCCTTGTTAAAATGCAAATGTGGGAGGTGGAACACTTTGGCCATTATCAGTCATTTACACCTTGGTACTAATTACTTGCAGTATATCTCCAACAGAGAGTGAAGATCTGAAGGGATGGGACACAGAACAGGGTTAGCATTGATGGGGGACAGGAGTCAAGAATGGGTTAAAAAATCTAAGGAACTGGTCCCTTTGGGGCACCATAGAAAGCAAACCCTGGCTAGCTAAGGCTAGTATGAGGGTGCAACACCTTGCTTCAGGAGAGGCCAATACAAAGAAACTAAACACAGGATGGAGATACCATGAAAATTGTTTTTCTGATGATTGCCAATGTTAGCTTTCAGGTTTCTGAGAAAGAGCATGAACACATAGCATCTACTCTGATCCACTGAATGAAGGAAATCATTAGTTGTTGTTAATTTATTTCAGTCGTGTCCAACTCTTCATGACTCCATTTGGGGTTTTCTTGCCAAAGATACCAGAGTGGTTTGCCATTAATTTCTCCAGCTCATTTTACAGATGAGGAAACTAAGGTAAATAGGATAGGGTTAAGTGACTTGCTCAAGATCACACAGCTGGTAAGTACCTGAGGCTGGGTTTCAACTCAAGTCCTTCTGACTCCAGGCCTGGTGCTCTTTCCACTGAGACACCTAGCTACTCCAAATTATCAGTATAAGAACTTAATTACTTAAAAAAAAACCAAACCCAACAGTCAAGGCTCCCTTATTACTATAAAAAATCATCAGAATTGCTGAAAGTTCTTACTAGTGTATTCAACAGAGGCTAAAATGCTCTGGGCTGACATTCTGATACACTCAAAGAACATGGTTCTCAAGTCTCAGGTGGTGAGCACATAGGAGCATAAAGCTGAAAGTGATCATAGGACCAGACATAGAGCTAGAAAGGTCCTTGGAGGCTTTCTGATCTAACACCTTCCTTTTGCGGATGGAGGAAACAGAGGCTCAGGGATATTGTGACTTATCATTTGGAGAGTAAATAACAGAAGCAGGATTTAAACCCTAGTCCTCTGACTAGAAATTCAATGTTTTTTCCATTGTAGTATTCTGCCTCTCTGACCATCTGCTCCACAGACGAGCAAACGGAGATTACAAGTGTTCAAACGTGGTCAAGTTTTCTGGATCCATATCTAGCACATGGAAGTCACTAGATCAAAACTGCCTCCCAAATACATTTATAGGTGTGAAGTGGTTTTAGAATGTTAGAGTTGGAAAATACTTTAGAGGTCATCTAGTCCAGTGATGCTAAAATGAGCTTGAGAAGGAAATGGCAAACCACTCCAGTATCTTTGCCAAGAAAACCCCAGATGGGATCACCAAGAGTTGGACACAACCAAAATGACTGAACAACAAGTTCAATGGGGTAAAAATCAAATTGAAATGGGGGCCACTGAACATAATGATCCCCTAAGGCTGCATATTGACTTTAAAAGTCACAAATTAAGATTATCTGTATTTTGTTGTATTTTAATTCATTTTATTAAATATTTCCCAATCACACTTTATTCTGGTTCTGGTGGCACTGGAGAATGTTGTGGGCAACACGGCCACTTGTTTGACATCTCTGATCTAGTCAAACCTCTCATCCTATGCAGGATGAGGCAGCTGGTTTCATTGTTGGGTCACTGTACCTGTTAGAAAGTTCTTCACAATATTGAGACCTTGCACATTTCCTTTTAGGAATCACTCATCAATAGGAACTATTTAGATCAATAATGCAAACAAAGAACTCAGGACAGAATGCCTTCCCTAGATTCTGAGTGTTTGGGATGGGGCTGTGATATGCCAAAACACAAATGGCTTCTACTTTGTTATCAGCCCTTTGCTACTCAGAAAATTTCTTTGCTGGAGAACTGGCACTTTCAATAAGGGGCACATGTGATTATCTTAACTGAACCAGACCTAGGGTTTCCTAAGAAAACCCTCTTCACTTGCAAAGGAGAAACATGGGTAATGTGTCATGTATAGTTTGTTCCTATCTCCTTAAGCCTTCTCCCACTCCCCCTCCCAACTGGTAAAGTTCAATTATTCCTCAATTTTTCTAGCACTGGATTTATTTGTGTATATATTAGATTCCCCCAGTAAGCTTCTTGAAACGCAGCATGATATAATCAATAATCAATCAATAAACAAGTATTTATTAAGCTTTCTCTTTATATATGGCCAGCACTGCATCCATTGCTATGGATAAAGTACAAAGAATGAAGTAATCCCCACTTGAAAGAAGCTAACATGCCAATGGGGCAGATAACAAGTACATCTAAGAATATATACAGCATAAATATAAAGTTAATTGGTGCTGTTCTTTGTGCTTGAAGAGGATCAAAATGACATCACTATGTCAGGGTCAAGATACAGTGTGTCCAACTGGGGCTGGTCAGGCCAATATGATCTTGGAAGGCTCTACCACAGGCTGGGCACACATAGTCCATGTGAACTTTTGGAGTAAAGATGCTTCTAAATCTGAACATCTCATATTTCTTTTGAACTACTGAAATTCTGCTTTGCTCATAAAGCACAGCACCTTCTTTCAAGCGGTCATTCAATGCAGGGTTGTCCTATGCCAGTGTCTCCCACGTTTCACAATTGATTCTAAAGTTCTTCAGAGAGGCCTCGAGAGTGTCCTTGTATCACTTCATCTGACCTCTATGTAAGTGCTTCCCTTGCGTGAATTCTCAGTAAAATAGTCTTTTAGGCAAGTGTACATTTGGCATTTGGACAATGAGGCCAGTCGATTGGAATTTTGCTCCCTGAAGTCATTTGAATGCTTGGCAATTCAGCTTGAGAAAGGACCTCAGTGTCTTATCCTGCCAGGTGATCTTCAGAATCTTCCTAAGGCAATTCAAATGAAAGTGATTTCAGTTTCCCGGCATGGTGGTATGCTGTCCAGGTTTTACAAGCATACGTCAATGATGTCAGCACAATGGCTCTGCAAACCTTCAGTCTGATAGTCAGTGTAACGCCTCTTCTCTCCCACACTTTCCTTTGGAGCCTCCAAAACACTGAGTTAGCTCTGGCAATGCTTGCATCAACCTCATTGTCTATGTGGACAGACCTGGAAAAGTATATTGCCAAGGTAAGTGAGCTTATCCACAATGTTCAAAATGTCTCCATTTGCTATAACCAATGGTTTCACATATGGATGGTGTGGTGCTCGGTGGTAGAGGACCTCTGCTTTCTTGGTGTTAATTGTTAGGTCCAAATCAGCACAAATTGTAGAGAATAGATCTATACTCTGTGGCATCTCAGCCTCAGAGGCTACCTTGAGTGCGCAATCATCTGTGCACAAAAAGTTGAGCACCAAATCTCCCTCCATTTTGGTCTTGGCTTGCAGCCTTTTCAAGTTAAATAATTTGTTGTCAGTGTGGTAGCTAACCTTGATGCCATTTTCATCTTCATTGAAGGTATCTGACAACATTGCTGAAAAACATCGAACAAATACACAGGCTTGTTTCACTCCATTGGTGACTGGGAAAGTGCAAGAGCTTGTCCAGGCAACCAAATTTTGTCATGATCTTCCATAAGTCCTCATGACTGACAGTATCAAAGATCTTGATCAGGTCAATGAATGTTGTATACAGACCTCTTTTCTGCTCCTGGCATTTCTCCTGAAGTTGTCAGGTAGCAAATACCACATCAACCATTCCTCAGCCCTTTCTGAAGCCACACTGGCTCTGGGGTAGATGATCATTTTCCAGGTAAAGGATCAGTCTGTTGAGGAGGACTCTGGAAAGATTCTTAATGGCAATGATTAAGACAGAGACAGGACCCCCTCCCCCCCACCACACAACACACACACCATGATTGTCACAGGACAACTTATTTCCTTTATAGAGGTGAACAATGGAGTCATCTTCGAACTCCTGGAGATAAATTCTTCTTGTTATATAACCTGGAAGATTTCAGTCAGCTTTTGTATGATCAATGGACCCCCCACCTTGTAAATCTCAGCTGGAATGGAATCAGCACCAGGTGCTTTGCCACACAAGAGGAGCCTAATGTCATTCAAAGCCTCTTCTTTAGTTGGAAGTTTGGCTAGAGAGGGATTGACTTCATCCTGAGGTATTACACTAATAGCTTCAGCATTGCTTGATGATGGTCTGTTGAGAACGATATGGAAGTATTCATCCCATCTCTTCAGGATCATGTTCTTGTCACTATCAAAGTGACTTCATCAGCACCGGGTAGTTGAGATGCACCATAGATTTTTGGCCCATAAATAGCCTTCAGAACATCATGAAAGGGCTTTGGATCATTACCATCAGAGTAAAACTGAATTTCATCTGCCTTCTTACTGAGCCAAGAATCCTACATCTCTCTAAGCTTCTCTTGTGCTTCACTTTTGATGGAGTTAAACAGTGCCTTCTTAGAGAAGGATGAATTGCTGGTAAACCCTGTGGAATTCTCATTTTTCATTTAATAGTGTCTGAATGTCCCTATCTTTTTCATCAAACCAATCTTGATGTTTGTGAGTGTTCTGGCACAGATGAGTAAATATGATTCAGTACACCAAATCTCTGAAAGATGCCTAGTCCTTTTCTGCTCCACTGTTGCCAACCTTGCATTGGCTCAGCTTCTCCCCACCCCAAGTTAGCAATGAACTGTCCATACATGGAGAAGTGCTCTAACCTATTGACATTAAGTCTTCTGGTCATCAGCTTGCTTTGGGGCCCCTGCTTTTGTTAAATATGAATGTTTAACTTGGAGAAGATGAGTTTGTGATTGGTCCAGCACTCTGTGCCAAACATTGCCTTCATCATTCTCACATCCTGTCTGTCTCTTCTCCTTGCAATGATATAAGCTGTTAAACACCAATGTTTGCTGTGGGGGTGCATCCAAGAAGTTTTATACATCTATGTTTTATGTCTGGGTATACCCACATAAAGTAGTTAAATGCAAACTAATTTGAGAGGGAAGTCACCTGGGGGGATTAGGAGAAGCTTCCTGTAGAACATGGTACCTGATCTGCTTGGTATAAAGGATAAGGCACTGGCCTAGCCAGGAAGACCTGGATTTGAATTTTCCTTCTCACAATAGCTGTGTGAACCTGGATGAATCATTTAACCTCTCTTTAGTTCAGTTTTGTCATCTGTAAAGCGAAGGGGTTGGAGCTGAGGGCCTGTAAGATCACTTCTAATGTAAAAGGAATGATATTATGACTGTTTTATTTTTGTCTTTGTATCTCCAGCATCTAGCACAGTGTCTTGTGAATGTTGTTGTTCAGTGGTTTTTCAGTTGTGTCCAACTCATTTTGACCCCATTAAGAGTTTTCTTGGCAAAGATACTGGAATGGTTTGCCATTTCCTTCTCCAGCTCATTTGCTAGATGAGGAAACTGAGGCAAGTAGGGTTAAGTGACTTGGCCAGGGTCACACAGCTGGTAAGTGTCTTAGGCCAGATTTGAACTCATGAAGATGAGTCTTCCTGACTCCAGGCCCAGCACTCTATCCACGGCATCACCTAGTTGGCTTGTAATATTAATAACATTAGTCATATAATAATAACAACAACAACAACAACAACAAATATAATAGTAATAGAAATCCAGAGTTCCCAGGATCATAGAGTTAAAGCTGCAAGTGACATCCCAGATTCTCTAGTCCGATCCCTTCATTTTGCAAATGAGTACATTGAGGCCTAATTAAGTTAAGTGACTTGCCCAAGGTGGTAAGTATCAGAGGTTGGATTTGAACCCAGATTATCTGATCCCAAAGCCATCAAACATAATATTTGTAAAGGATTTAGCACAGTATCTGGCACATAGTAGGTGGTTTATAAATCTTAGCTATAACAAAAACTGCTATTATTATTAAGAAGTAAATAACAAAAAAAACCATTTGTATAGCATTGTAAGGTTTGTGAAGTGCTTTATGTAGATTATTCCTTTGGACCCTCAGAACTGCCCTATGAGGTAAATGCTATTATTATATTTGCTTAAACATTTGTTGAATAAAAGTGAAGGTGATAGTGTGGGCCAGTGGAGAGCTTACTGGATTTAGAGTCAGAGGATCTGTGGTCAAATTCTAGCTCTGCCACTTACTATCATTGTCACCTTGGCAAATCATTTAAGTTTACTGTCTCTTTCCTCATCTGTGAGATGAGAGTGTTGAACCAGGTGGCTTCAGGGGCCCCTTGTAGTTGTGAACCTGTGATTCCAGAAACCAAGTTCAGGGAAAGTCAACTCAATTGTGTATGTATGGTGACTTCAGAGTGGGAGCGTGGGTGTGGGGATGGGAGAGGAAGCCCTTACCTGGTCAAAGTGGTATAGTGTGTATAGGGTGTTCAAAGAGGCCTAGCATCTCTGGTGTGAGGGTTTGCCAAGCCCTTTTCAAGACTGTTCATCCATCTTTGGTGTTCATCTGGCACTCAATTCTCACCTGTGGCTCCAAGAAGCTGTGGCATGCACAGCAGTTACACTCTGGTAAAACTGTCTTGTCAGAGGGACTAAATCAGGTTGAGAGTAACTGACAGACCTCCATTGGTGAGTCATGGGTTGTCTACACCATGCATGTGAATGAATCATCCCCTGGTGGAATGGGGTGATGAGGACAATTTGTTCCAACGGCCATGAAGGCAGCTGAAGAAGATGCTATGGAGTAATTAGAGCTTGGTTGGACATCAAAGATGCCAAGGTCATCCACTGCATCCCAAGCCATGGCCAGTTGTCCTGACTTTTGTTTTGCCACTGGATTTTGATCACTCAGGAAGAGAGAGGCTACAAGTTTGTGCAACTGTGCCTCACTTAAAAGCAATTCACAAACAAGTCAAGACATTACCCTGTGATGTCATTTGTCCTCTTTGACAAATAACAACAGTAGGAGTACTGGACCAAGAGATGGGAGATGTAGGTTTGAGATCCACACAATTTTGATATTAGCTGTTGATATTAGGATTAATTTTCATCATGATATAGTCAGGAGGGGGCTGGACTTGGAGACAAGAAGACCTGGGTTCAAATCTTAACTCTTATGTTTCCTCTTATCTTTTTTTTTGGGGGGCTAGGCAATGGTGTTAAGTGATTTGCCCAGGGTCATATAGCAGGTAAGTGTCAAGTGTCTGAGGCCATGTTTCCTCTTATCTTACATAAGGTTGTTGGGCTTGACAAACTTTGAGCTCCTTTCTAGTTCTAAATCTATATTCCGGTGAGTATGAATTTTATGAAAGCATTTTGTAATCCTTAAAGCAACCTACTGAACCATACGGAGTGCTATGAAATATGAGGGGAGAAGAGAAGGAACAAGCAGCTGTTCATTTTTTTAAATTGCTGACTCTAATTGCTTATTTAAATATAGTGATTTTTCTTAGAGTAAACTTTACACTGTAAATATTTTACATAAAGTAAACATGTATGTTTCTACCCTATAGTAAAGCAGCTGTGAAAATAAATTCTAGGCACAAGATTTTAAAAAATTGTAATCATAGAACCAAAGAGCTCGAAGTTGTTAAAATGAACTCGGCAAGAAAGTGATGATAGGGAAATGGCAATGGCAAGTGATGATCATTATACTACTGGTCTTTTACTTCAACCTATGCTTGAGTTTCCAAAATGTCTTCTATCATACCACAATGGAATAATTCCATTTTTTACTATAACTTAATAGACATCCACATGAGAATATTTCTTTCAAAATAACATATAAATACATCACACACGTCCTACTGAATCTGTTATCCTAGTCAAAGAAATAGGGATTCCAGAGTTGTAAGTTTTCCCACCACCAAAGACAAGCAAATATAAACACTACGTAGAAAAACAAGAGATTGTTACAGATAAAAGGCAAATAAAGAATAAGTAGTCTTGGTTTCAACTAAAAATCTTGTTTGCTAGTATGCAAACCCTATTGTGATTTTAGATGAAATATGTAAGCATTGTACAAGCATTTATTAAACACCTACCATTTGCCAGATGCTATCCCAAACGCTTTACAAATATGATCTCAGTTGATCCTGCAAGGTAGGTGCTGTAATTATTCCCATTTTATAGATGAGGAAACTGAGGCCGATGGAGGTTAAGTGACTTGACTAGGGTCACACTGCCAGTAAGTGTCTAAGTTAAATATGAACTCAGGTCCTCCTGATTCTAGGCCCAATGCTCTCTCCATTGCAGCACTCAGTTGTCTACCTCAGTCCACTTTATAGATGAAGAAACAGGTTCAGAAGAGTAAAATGATTTGCTCAGGGTTAGTCTTAAAACAAAGACTAGACTCCAGATCTTCTAACTCAGTTCAATTCAACCCACATTGATGCCTGCAGAGCGCTTTGCTGACTACTGGGGATTGGGGAGATACAGAGTCTAAACATGATATGGTATCTGCCTTTATGGAACCTTCAGCCTAAGAAGGTCTTTCTACTATACTATATTCCTACTCATTATTTCAGTTTTTCCTTGGGGTGGAAGGATGGGAGTGGAGGGGGGTGAAGAGGGTCAGAGAGTTTCAGGGCTTATCAGTAATTATCATCTAAAAAGGGTAGGCTCCAAATTTCACAAAGGGAATTAACTAGAATTCCAGGGGCATATAAGGAAAGTAAGATCTGAGGAATTCAGTGAAGGAAGGGATGGATGGAGAGATCTAGCTTGATTGATAAAAAGAATAAACTATAAATGTATACATATAGAGAGGGGATTGTCCCATAAAAGGTGAAATATCTAAGGCTTAGAGAGAAAGTTCACCTCAGAGTAAGGCTAGGCATTTAAAGATACAGATGAAGTTGATATTAAGCAGGCTCGACTGAGCTGGGATGTAATTGCTCTCTGAATTGCCCTCATCTAAGAGTTACTCATATTTGTTTGTAGTGACTTTGAATTTCAATTAGTGTACTCCTTCATAAAAGATATTCAATGTTTAAGATGAAAGAATGGCCCCAGAATCAGACTTCTCTGGTGTAGAGTCCCTTTAAGAAGAAAGAGGGACATATCTCTAGCCACACAGCTATCTGGCAACATCCTGGTCCCAGCACACTTAAGAATATTACTTGGATTTGAGATAATCCTTAGAGGATTTTGGTTCCATTAAAAATTGTTTGAGCATCAGACAGATGTAATCCTGATTCCTCATTTAATGAAATTTAAAGGGAAATAGGTGTATGCACTCCAGCCCCCTGAAATATCAAATGATTAGAAACACTTCTCAGCACAAAAAATTCAGAAACAGAAATGCATCCAAGATCTTTGTGAGGGATTACAGGCAGTCACAAGAAATCTTTTATTTTTTTCCCCTTCAATGCAAGATACAAAATCTGCATGTGAGATGGTAGCTACTTTGGAGGGAAAAGGGAGTAAGATGTTAGGAACACATCTCCATGTGGTACAGTGGAAAGGGTGTTAGGTTTGGAGACAGGAGAGAACTGGGTTAGAATTCTGTTCCTAACACTTGTCAATTGGATAACCACAGACATGTCACAACCTCATTGAGGCTCCCTTCTCTCATTGATAAAATGGTAATAGTCATACCTGTAGGACTTACTGGATAAATTTCCTGTAAGGTCCTAATGAGATAACAGAAGTAAACTATTTTATAACCTTAAAGTTCTACAAAATATCAACCATGATTATTATTTCTCAATAGTCAGAGCACGTCTCTATGCCAAAAGAATAGTACAGCTCTTGAATGACCCTGCAAATCAAGCAGGCTAGGTAGCTGTTAATCACCTACTGTGTATTTAACTCTATTCTAGGTTCTATGTGGGATAGAATAGAAGCTGAAAGGATGGTCATTGAATTTGAGCAGCTCAGGGTTTGATCAGAGAGAGAAGGAATGCATAAGTGAAACAACAGGAGAATGATACTCATGTCCGCACGATCCAGAAAGTGTGTGTGAATGGGAAAAGGGGGGGTATTAGAAAGGCATATTTATAGAAAGAAACATTCCAGGCAAGAGGAGCACAAGCTTAAATCTAAAGCCTACAGTGAGCTTTCCTTCCTCATGAACAGGGCAAGCCCTCCAAAATTTTTAAGGCTGATTTCCTCCCTAGCTTCTATTGTTGCCAGACCAAGTCTAGCCTGGCTTCTGCCTGGCCAGAATCTCATTTTTTTTTTTAAGCATCAGCAATAATCTTTCTTCTGCTTAACTCAGCCAAGAGAAAGGATGGATATTTCAGAAAATATTTTATACTCGATTAAGAAAAAATTAAGAACTAAGAGAAAGTATACTGTGTCCTAGGAAGTTTCATGGAGCAGTTGAGACATGCTCTGTGCCTTGATACTTGGGAAGAATTTGTTCTGGGGCAGGGATTGATTTAAACTTTTTTTCCCTCTACTTGTAAGCATGTGTTTTCTTTCCCTACCACCTCCTTCTACTCAAAAAGAAAGCAAAGCAAAACCATGGTGGAACCAATTATTTCAGAAACAATGGGGAGACACTAGAGTTTACTGAACAGGAGATGACCTGGTATGACCTGCATTTTAGGACCATCTCCTTAGAATGTGTAGAGTATTAGATTGGAGAAGGAAGTGGCTGGTTTATGCTGCAATAGACTAGTCAGAAGCCAATGAATACATAAACTAAAATGGCTGGGGTATTGAGTAGGTAGAACAGGACAGATGGGAGAGATATTTCAGAGGTAGAAATGGAAAGCTTTGGCAACTGTTTGGATATCTAGGATGGTGGAGAGTGAGAAGTAGAGGAAGACACTAAGGATGACACTAAGAAGGATGATAGAGAAATTTGGAAGAGGGGTGGGTATTGTTAGAAAGATGATGACTTTGGTTTTGGACATGTTGAGTATGAGATGCCTATGAGTCATTCAATGGGAAATATTTAATACGTGATTGTTGATGAAGATCTAGAGGTCAGGAGAGAAAGTAAGGCTGGATATATGAATCTAGGAATCCTCTGCATAAGGGTTAGAGGATAGGCATTGGATCTGTAATTTCACTGGTACAGGGAACTTGCCTATCATGTGTTAGGCACATTTGACCATCCCGCCTCACCTCTTGAACTAAGAAAACATGCTCTCAAAAAACAATCATACATCACCTTAGTGTGACCTTCTGTCCCAGTGCTCCACCTCAGTGGAATTTCCATTTTGGATACCATCTTTTAACTGAGAACCTCTGCTTATACTTTGTTGAGGGAATAAAGCTCATTTTCTCCTGATGTTCATTTCACAGTCCTTTAATTTACTACATTTCCCTCCTTCTGTACTCTAGTCTCTAATGAAAAGAAGACTCTTTTCCTCATTAAGTCCAACCCCACCACATGTATCTTTCATCCCAAGACCTTCCTTCTATTCTGACAGATTGTCATCATTACCACCATCAACGTCGTCATCATCATCATCATCATCATCATCATCATCATCATCATCATCCTCTCTTCCTCTTTATTTTCTCTCTCTTTCTCTTTTTTCTCTCCTTTTCTCCTCTCTTCCTCATATCTTTTAA
Source organism: Phascolarctos cinereus (assembly GCF_003287225.1). Taxonomy (NCBI): domain Eukaryota; kingdom Metazoa; phylum Chordata; class Mammalia; order Diprotodontia; family Phascolarctidae; genus Phascolarctos; species Phascolarctos cinereus. The sequence continues at coordinate 364,060,142 of NW_027555847.1, forward strand.
ATTTAACTATCTATAGGTTCCTCCTTTGTTGACTACAAGGGTGCAGATCTCCCTATCCTTAAAAAAAACCCTCTTTATTTAATAATAAAAAGATGCCCTAAACGAAAAGTCCTGTGTACACAAAAATATTTATAGTAGACCTTTTTGTCATAGTAAACAACTGGAAATAAAATAAATGTCCATCAACAGAAGAATGTCTGAACAAGTTGTGGTACATGAATATAATGGAATATTACTGTACCTAAAGAAATGATTAAGGGGCTGCTAGATGGTGCAGTGGACAGAGCTCTGGCCTTGGAGTCAGGAGGACATAAGTTCAAATCCAGTCTCAGACACCTGACACTTACTAGCTGTGTAACCCTGGGTAAGTTACTTGACCCCAATTACCTCACCAGAAAAGAAAAAAAAACCAAACAATTAGTATGCATGCAGCATAGGATGATTAGTACAAACCAATGCAGAACAAAATGAGCACTTAGGAAATAATCTACACAATGACTACAACAATGTAAATGTCTACTATTCCTGAAGATGTTATCTTATATCTCTTCTCCCTTTTATGGACAAACTTCAGTCTATTCTCTTTGCTTCTTCCTTCACTCACTTCACTAATCTTTGCAACCTGGCTTCTGAACTAAATGCTCAAGTTCAACTGAAACGCTTCTCTCAAAGAGACTATTTATCGCATCGCCAAATCTAATGGCCTTTTCTTTGTCCTCATTTTTAATTAGCTTTGTGCAGCATTTGACACTCTTAATTTCTCTGTCCTCCTGGATAGTCTGGCCTATCTCAGTGTTATGACACCATTCTCTCTTGCTTCTCCTCCTACAGGTTTCATCACTTCTAAATCTGCTTTCTGGATCATCATCCGTCTCATATTGCCTCACTGCGGTGCGGTGGGGTGAGGGTATATCCTGACGCTATGTTTTGGTGCTTCTTCTTTCTCTGTCACTTTATATCTTCTTCAGATTCTATGGGTTTAATTACCATCCCTGTGCAGAAAAGCTGCTAGTATGGATTAGAAGAGAGTTCTGTGTACTGATGAAATCACAGATCCATATCCTAAATGCCTATTGATAAGACTGATGGATAGAAGTGGGGAAGAACCTATGAGGGCCTTAAATTGTTGACAGTATGGTAGATGATCCAAGGGGGAAAAGATCATGGTAATGACCATTTTTAACTCATAAGAGGACAGGGCAGTATTGCTTGACTATAAGAATTCCTACCATCTGTTTTGGATCTTTTTTTTTCAATTTTAAAATAAAAATGTGTGGTTTATTTTACCATGGTTTAATGGCCAGAAGAATGGGCCATGAAAATTATAGCTGAACTGACTTCAAATATGTTTCTTCAACACAGCCTTCTCCAGTTTTTTCTCAAGGTAGGGGGGCCATCTAGCTCTGGTGATATTTGCTGGGTTTTCTGTAATCTTAGGAAGTGTTATTTGTTTGATGGCTTTTTAATATCTCCTTCAAGTTCTTAATTCTATATCGATGTGGTATATAATTTTTAATAAAAAATTTTCAAACGTCTTAATAATAGTCTCTAGTTTGATACAAGTTTCCCCTTGGGCATTGGAGAACTTGAGATAAATAGACAGGGTAGTGGTGATTGGAGGGTGGGGGTGGAGATGGGTTAGGCAGAGAAAGGAAAGACTTTGCTTAGAATCTTTCGAAGAAAATCTGATAAGATTTATTAGCCCTTGAGAAGTGTATGTCTGAATGTCCCAGAAAGGTATGTAATGTTGCAAAGAAAGATCCCTTAGGAATAAGAAAGTAAGATGCTGTAAGTTCAGACCTTCCTATCTGAAATTTTCCTCACTTTTACCCAAACCAAATTTTTTTTTTGGCTGGGGGAGGGGAGGCAGTGAGGAGTGGCTTCTCCATTATTCCATTGAAGCCAGAATTTCTATTTGGCCTCTACCTAGCCAAGACTCATCCTTTGACTTCATAGCTGAAGTTCCTTCTCAGCTCTTTCCAAACCATAGCACTTTCACTTCAGCCTTTATTCCCACCTTCTCACAACTGGAAATTTAAAATCCACCTTTGAAATCACCCTGAGTTCTAACAGATGGGCTTTTGCTTTGTTTTGCCCAGTGTTTTATCCCATTTGTGGGCCATCTTCATTTTTCCTAATTATATCTTTCCTCCTTTCCCAGTACCTTATAATGTTGACCTCTCCCATTGGAATTTAAGCTTCCTGAGGGCAGGGCTCATCTTGCTTGCTTTTGCTTTGTATTCCTAACATTTAAACACAGTGGTTGGCACATATGAGGCATTTAATAAATGCTTAATCTTAGTAAACATTCAATATAAATATTACAATACATGTATAAATGATATAAGTAGAATTAAAAATCCTTTATTAATTTTATCATCTATCATCTTTCTTTTTTAATTTTATTTTTAATTTAGGGAATAAAATAAGCATTTCCATAACATAGTACAATAAAAAAGATGGTTGTACATGAAACTGCAAATCTACTCTGCACAACTTGCTATTCATTTCAAATATACAACAAAATTATCATGTAAATTTTTTTCCCTTCCCCTCACTCACACCCTAGAGATGGCTACCATTAGACACAAATAGGTATATAAATGTAAAATTATTCCATATGTACTTCTATTTATCAGTTTTTTCTCTGGATGTAGACAACATCTTTCTTCATATGTCTTTTATAGTTAATTTGGGTATTTATAATAGTCAAAACAACTTACTCAAAGTTGTTCTTAAAACAATATTGCTATTACTGTATACAATGTTCTCTTGGATCTGCTCATTTCAATCTTCATTATTTTGCACAAGTCTTTCCATTGATCATCTTTCTATCACTCATCTCTATTATTTGTCTCTTATCTTATTATCTGTCTGTCAGTCTATCTTTCCACTATACCAAAGGTATTTGTGAGTCCTAGGCAAGGTTTGAAAATTGCCCTCCTTTCCTCCACCTGTCCAAGGCTTTGAGCCTTCACAATACCACATGAGACTTAGCATCAGAAAAATAAAGAACTATGGGATATGGGAATGTTATTGTTGTTGTTGTTGTTGTTTTGCTATTAAAAAAGTGTAGTTATAGAAAATGATGGGCAGCTAGATGGTGTAGTGAATGGCATGCTGGGCCTGGAATCAGGAAGACTCATCTTTATGAGTTCAAATCTGGCCTGACACATACTAGCTATATGTCTCTGAGCAAGTTACTTAATCCTATTTGCCTCAGTTTCCTCATCTGTAAAATGAGCTGAAGAAGGAAAAGGCAAACCACTTCAGTGTCTCAGTCAAGAAAACCCCAAATGGGGTCATGAAGAGTTAGACACAACTGAAATGACTGAACAACAAAAACAGAAAATGATACTATCATTGCTTATGCTTATGTCTCCCTCTTGCATATTTATAGTCTAGATAGCCAACTCCCTGGCCTACAGGGGAGCTACTTCTGGTTCTGATGAATACCTACTTCCTAGGACCAACTCTTTCTTTTTCTTGACTCTACTGTTGCAATACCTCACCAAGTACAGACTTGCTCCATAGCCTTTTTGTAACATTGACATGATAGTGTTCAATGAATACTTCGTGCTTCTTTCCAGCCCCAGCTTTTATAGCTCAACTCCCTTTTTAATAGTCTCATACTTTAGTTGCCTTTCACTTCACAGGTTCACATCATTAGCCATCTACTTCAACTCATTCATTTGAAAGATGAAGAAGCTGAAAAGGATTAAGTGACTTGGCCAGAGTTATCCTGCTAGTAAATAGCAGAACCAGGATTAAAAACCCAGGTTCACTGATTCCAAATCCAGTATTACTTCCATTATATTGGCCTGTCCTAGAACTTCATCTTACTATGTTATGCTATTCCAGTACTTTGTACATGCAGTATTAACATAGCCAATTTGCTTCTACTATGAAAGAATGGTTATTTTATACCAGATGGTCCTATGAAGCTTAGAAAACTGAAATAACCTCAAATAAATCCCTAGATGGATAAGGTCATGATACCTGGGAGAGAGTCTCAGCTGCATTACAGTTTAGCTGTGTCTGAAAAATCTGAACAAGGACCAAAAAAAAATACATTTTGGAGGCAGCAGCATGACCTGAAGTATGCAAACAACAGTTTGGCTCAAGGCAAAATTGTGAAGGAGATCAGGCCTTCCTTTGCCAGCAGTATGCTCAACAATTTCTGTCTTAAAATTAGACTTTTCAAGTTGGAAGGGTGATCAGAGGCTGTCTAGGTCAGTAAAACCTGGACTTAACCAAGAATCTCTTCTCTGCTACATCCCTGGCAATGATCATTTAGCCTTTGCTTGAAGACTTCCAGTGACAGTGAGTTCACTCCCCTCATCTACAGTTATTCAGTTCTCTAAAGTTGCCTATCTCCTCTACCAACCTTCTAGCTGGATTCAGTGAATGCTTATACCTCACAATATGGGGGCTCTAGAATGGCCTTCATATTCTAAACTGTCCTTAGAGTATGGTGAACCCATGACCATGCTAAGAGTGGCTAGATAGCACAATGGATAGAGTGCTGGGCCTGGAGTCAGGGACACTCATCTTAGTGAGTTCAAATCTGGCCTCATATACTTCCTAGCTGTGACCCTGGGCAAGCCACTTAATCATATTAGCCTTAGTTTGCTCATCTGTAAAGTGAGCTGGAGAAGGAAATGGCAAACCACCTGAATATCTTTGCCAAGAAAACCCAAATGGGGTCTCGAAGAGTCAGACACAACTGAAAAATGACTAAACAACAACAAAGATGCCCTAGGAGATCTGGGACCTAGAAAACTCATTTACTTTAAGGTTCTTGGGACATAGTGTCAAATATCATATAGGAAATCAATGAAGAGAGTAATACTAAATCTAAGGAAATGAATTACCAATCTAGGAAATTCGGGCATCTGTAGGAGAATTTTTTTTTCTTTGAGACAGAGCCATGCCCAGGGGAGCTCAAATCACACTGTGTGGCAACTACTCCCAGCCACAGTAGTCTTACACAGGTTCTATGATAAACGCTAAGAGTAGCCTTGATCAAGGAACAGTAATAGATGGAAGTGTTGGAAATGGAAAAGAAGTGATAAAAGGGGAAAAGGGAAAGAAGGGAGGCATTTTTACCAAGTAGTCAGCTCCAGCCTGTTTCCTTTTTCTTTTTCACCTCTTCTCTCTTTCCTTGTCTTGGTGATCATGGAAACAGAAAGGAGCAGAAAGAATTATGGACTAATTTTATGTATATGAGAATCTCAGGTCTTTTAAAGCTCAGGTTGGAAGCATTAGCTATCAGCTCTGTCTTCTCCATCTTGGCCAGTCCAGTTGCTCAGCTCCAGTCTCCTGATGACGATGATGATGGTAACATCTAAAATTTAATATTTGTATAGCATTCTAAAGTTTGTAGAAAGCTTTACTTATAGTATGCCATTTGATCCTCATAGTAACCCTCTACTGCAAGTACTATTGGTCTCCTCATTTTACAAATTAGTAGACTGAAGATGAGAGAAGTTAAGTGATTTGTCCAGGACCACACAGCTTATAAATGTCAAAGTTAGGTCTTCCTGACTCTAGGCCTGGCACTCTATCTACTACACCTTGCTGCCTCAAGCATAGACATGGTTTTGCTATACTCTAAGGACAGCTTAGGATAGGGAGACCATTCTAGAGCCCCTCATATCACATGGCATAGGTGCCCACTGAATCCACCTGGAAGGCTAATCCAGCATACGTGGCAGATACTTCAAATAGTATCAATCTAATTTGAGCTCACTCTTCCTTTCCTACACCAGATCCTTCTCTTCCTGACTTCTCTTTTCTATTTATGGCACCTCTATTCTTCTAGTCAAGAAGGCTTACATTTTCATTTCTTATCTTTTATTTTCATCATATTCTATTTTTTACTAGTCACAAATCTCTGCCAATTCTTACTTCTATACTAATCAATTTATGATCCCATTGACATGTGCTTTTCTTCCAGTAGTGCAGAGAACAACATATCAATGCCTTCTTATATTGCACAACTCTTATCCTCATTCTCCCATAAATCCTTCAGAGGAGATCCATCCAATGTATTGGAGGTGGTGGTGGTATGATGATGGTGGCATTCCTAGATGTTTAAGAATTGTATGGATACCAATGGAGTCTATGGGCTATCTGTAAATTAACCACTGCCCTCTATGCATTACTACATCACCTTTGCATTTTTTCCCTTCTGTGTATTGCAGGCATTCTTGTGCTCATCATGTGTCTCTATTATCCTTTGTCTGACTGGCAACTTTAACTTTTTGAAGAATTCAGTATTCCATGATGTACAGCTGTGTGGCACCACTAAAAGAATATTGATGTTACTAAAATGGTCCATTGTTTTGGGAAGAAGTATGTGGTCACTGCACAATTGGCATTGATTGATTTCCCAAATGTTGTCAAGCCTGCTCTTTTTCTACTCAGTTCTGAGCTCAGTTCATTTTTCATTCACCATATCTGTCTAAGATGTAGGTTCTAATGTACTAGCTCTGTGGGTTGTCCATCTGATTGCATATCATAGTCTGAACAATAGGCATTATATGTTGATTTAATTTTGATTGCCTTGTTGAATTCTTCTCAACTTCTTCAATCCATACAAGAGAAACTTAGGATATAATTGCCGGATGTAACCTGAGATGACTAGGTGTTAACATGTTAACAAGGTGATCCTTTTATGAAGTATAAATCTCTCTCTCTCTCTCTCTCTCTCTCTCTCTCTCTCTCTCTCTCTCTCCCTCCTTTTCTTTGTGTCTCTCTCCCTGTAGCCATTTCCTCCCCCACTGAGTCAGAATGAAAATACATCATTGACTGAACAGTGATTAATCATAAGACCACTCTTAAAATTCCTAGTCATTCTGAGTCAGTTGAAAGCAGAATAGGTAGTTGGGAAAGAATGTAGCAGCTCTTCACTGATTGTGAGAAAGAAACGGTTTTTCCCTATTTCCTTGACTCATTGGCCATGGTGTCAGCAGATTCTTGCATAGAAAGGGAAACCTCATCCAGCAGTTGGAGAGTCAGTTCAAGAGAGAAGCACAATTTAAAAAGCATAGACACATGCTTCAGTCTAGACAGACATGGGTACAGAGAGGTACTCACTGGGGCCAGAAACAACCTGAAGTAACATGACCCCTGGTAGGGGAGAGAGAGAGAGAGAGAGAAAGAGAGAGAGAGAGAGAGAGAGAGAGAGAGAGAGAGAGAGAGAGAGAGAGAGTAAGAGAGAGAGAGAGAGGGAGGGAGAGAGAGAAAGGGAGAGAGAGAGAGAGAAGGCTAAAGACATGTAAGAGTTAGTCTTGGCAATTTAGAGTTGAACTTTGTTAGGAATTCACTAGGAAAGAGAGAATTTCAAGGCCCTGTAGTATTGGAGTTCTGAGTTGCCTTGGAAACATGTTTATTATGTGTATTGATTGCCACCATTTTACTCTAGATTTATGGCCACACTTCCACATGGATGCCATGTATATTTGTGAGAGGGTGACCCAGGTTTGGGGGATGGGAAGAGGGTATTTTGAAGCTAGTTGTTACTATGTCATATTTTTTCTCTCATTTTATTTTTTCTCGATTACATGTAACAATTAACATTTTTTTGAGTTCCGAATTCTCTCTCTTCCTTTCCCTCCTCCTCTTTCCTTGAGAAGGCAAGCAATTTGATATACATGATACCCATGCAGTCATGCAAAACATTTCCATATTAGCCATGTTGCAAAAGAAAACACAGGCAAAAAACCCCAAGAAAAATAAAGTTTAAAAGTATGCTTTGCTCTGCATTCAGATTCCATCAGTTCTTTCTCTGAAGGTGAATAGCATTTCATCATGAATCCTTCAGAATTGTCTTGGATCATTGTATTGCTGAGCATAACTAAGTCATCCACAGTTAATCATGATAAAATATTGCTGTGTCTGTGTACAATGCTCTCCTGGTTCTACTCACTTCAGTTTGTATCAGTTCACGTATGTCTTCCCAGGTTTTTCCAAAACTGTCCTGACTGTCATTTCTTATAGCACAACAGTATTCCATCACAATCATATACCACAGTTTGTTCAGCCATTCCCCAATTAATGGGCATCTCCTTCATTTCCAATTTTTTGCAACCACAAAAGGAACTGCTATAAATATTTTTGTACATATAGGTCCTTTTCCTTTTCCTTTGATCTCTTTGGGCTACAGGCCTAGAAATGGTATTTCTGTGTCAGAGTATGCACAGTTTTTTACCCCTTTGGGCACTGTTCCAAATTGCTCTCAATTGGTTGGATCAGTTCACAACTCCATTAACAATGCATTAGTGTACCTATTTTTCCACATCCCCTTCAATAGTTGTCATTTTCCTTTTCTGTCTTATTAGTCAATCGGATAAGTATAAGGTGGTACCTCAGAGTTGTTTTAATTTAATTTTTTTTTCTAATCAATAATGATTTAGAACATTTTTTGTATGACTAAAGGTAGCTTTGATTTCTTCTGAAAATAGCCTGTTCATATCTTTTGACCATTTATCAATTGGGGAATAACTCGTATTCTTATAAATTTAACCCAGCTCTCTACATACTTGAGAAATGAAGTCTTTATCAAAGAAATTTGCTATAAAAATTTTCCCCTAATTTTCCACTTTCCTTCTAATCTTGGTAGTGTTGGTTTTGTTTGTGCAAAATCTTCTTAATTTAATATAATTAAAACTATCAATTTTATATCTCATAGTGTTCTCTATCTTTTGTATGGTCATAAATTTTTGCCTTATCCATAGATCTGACAGGTAAAATTTTCCATTCTCCCCTAATTTGCTTATTATATTATCCTTTGTGTCAAAATCATGTATCCATTTTGACTTTATCTTGGTACACAGTGTAAGATATTGGTCTATATCTTGTTTTTGATGAACTGCTTTCTAGTTTTCCCAGTAATTTTTGTCAAATAGTGAATTCTTGTCCCAGAAGCTGTGGTCTTTGCATTTATCAAACGCTAATTATTTACTGTGACTAATGGTCATTTGCTACCTTGTATTGTGTACCTAATTTATTTCGCGGATCTATCACTCTATTTCTTAGCCAGTACCAGATTGTTTTGATGATCACAGCCTTCAGTTTGAGATCTGGTATGACTAGATCACCTTCCTTCATATTTTTTTTTCACTGATTCCCTTGATATTTTTAACCTTTTGTTCTTCTAGATGAATTTTGTTATTATTTTTTACAACTCTGTAAAACAATTTTTAGTATGTTGATTGGTATGACACTGAATAAATAAATTAATTTAAGTAGAATTATAATTCCTATTATGTTGGTGTGGCTTACTCATGAGGATTTAATATTTCTCCAATTGTTTAGATCTGATTTTATTTTTGTGAAAAGTATTTTGTAATTGGGTTCATATAGTTCCTGGGTTTGTCTTTGCAGGTAGACTCCCAAGTATTTTATATTGTTTTCAGTTATTTAAAAGGAATTTTTCTTTCTGTCTCTTCCTCCCAGATTTTTTTGGCAATATATAGAAATGGTGATAATACTGTTTATATTCTTATAAGATGGTGATTTCCTTCTTCCAATGTTTCTTCTTTCCAATTCATCCTTCATATTGATGACAGAATGACCTCCCCCAAAATACAGCTTTTATAATATCACTATTGTGGGGAAGAATTTTTAATGGATTTCTATTGATTAAAGTAAAAAGTTCAAGGAATCATAGAATTTCAGAGTTAGAAGGGACCTCAGAAACCAAGCTGTCCTTGAACAATAATTCCCATTACAACATCCTTGACAAATGATTCCCCAACCTTTGCTTTAAATCCTCTAGTAAGTAAGGAGTGAGGTATTTATTAAGCACCTAATATGTGGCAGCCACTATACTAAGCACTTTACAAATATTATTTCACTGGATCCTCACAACACCTCTGCCAGATAAGCACTATTATTATTCCCATTTTACCTTTGAGGAAATTGAGACAAACAGAGGTTGTGACTTGCCTAAGGTCACATAGCTAATAAATGTCTGTGGCTGGATCTGAACTCAGATCTTCCTGATTTCAAGTCTAATGATCTATCATGCTTGCTTCCTACCTTTGTGGAGCTGACAGCCCTGGTTGAAGTTATGATACGGATACACATAACACATAATGTTATGTCAAGAGAACTTGGATTTCACTCTCCATATTTACTCTAACTGCATAGATCCCAATTCCACATGCCTCAGTGGATGGTTTTATGACTTTCTCTGTCCAAAATAAGTTATCATTTGGAAACCAAACTTCTGATAATCAGTCCTTCTCATCTAAAAGAGCTGATCCTTAAATGATAGTATACCATCAAGTCCCACATTAAAGCCATTATTACATTGTAGAACCAACCCAAGCTGGAGCAGATTTCTTGAGAATCAGATGTAAGTGTAGAACTAAAGTCCTGCTCTGTAGAGGATGCAAATAACTAACACAAAATAATACTCTGATAAACAATCCTCTGATTATAAATTTGAGGTGATATGTAAAACATGAAGATGTAGACTTACCAAAGATCTTTGCTACTTTCCTAAAAGATGTCTTGTTTCAATGGAACAGAATGATCAATCATTCTGTAAACAAACAATCATTAAGTACCTATTATATTACATGTACTGTGTAAGGCACTGAGGGTACAAAGGCAAAAATAAAAAATCTTTATCCTAAGGGATTATCAAGTAAGGCCTAGATGGTGATGTCCTCCAGGTGTTCCTGTTTGTAGATGATATTTTGTTGACTGCATCAAGACATAGAACAATACATAGTTTCTTCAAGGAAAGCCATAATTTCTCAAAAGAGATTCTCTTTATAATCCATACAAGAAAAAAACTATATTGATTTAAAAATTCCTATGTCTAGGTTTTGTAATGGTTGTTGGGTATACTGACATGGGGCAGAAACTGCCGATGGACAGTGAGGTGGACCAAGATGCTAACATGAGGAAAGGAATGGAATGAATGGCATCTGGAAAACTATATGATGTTTTTAGTGGTCCTAAGACAACCTCATTTTCCTGATTTCCTCCTTACCTTTCTAATAGCTCCTTCTCTGCCTTCTTCAGTCTTATCATTCTCTTCCTACTTAAGAAGGTGCTCCCAAGGTTCCATCCTTGGTCTTCTTTTCTCTCCTCACTCTCTCTTTTGGAAATTTCATTTGCCCTCATAGCTTCAAATATAATTTCTATCTATATTTTCCCTTTTTTTTGTTTTGTTTTGGCTAGGCAATGGGGTTAAGTGACTTGCCCAGGGTCACATAGCTAGTAAGTGTCAAGTGTCTGAGGCTGGACCTGACTCCTGACTCCAGGGCTGGTGCTCTATCCATTAAACCCCCAGCTGCCCCATCTATATTCTCTTGACAGAAATTAAAGAGAAAAAAAAGTATCTTGAAGGAGAAACTGATGGTTAGGGAAGTCAAAGAATAAAAAAAAAAGGTCATTGGCTTTGATAATTAAAAGGTCATTGGTGACTTTTGAAAGAGTAGTTTCAGTAAAGTGGTAGGGACAGAAGCCAGATTTCTAGAAATTGAAACAAGAGTGGGAGGTAGTTAACTTTTTGAAAGCGTTTGGTTGTTGGGTAGACCGAAGGATGTATGAAGCAAAACAAAATAAAACAAAACTGTAGGGTGTGTATGGTGTGTCTACACTCACATGGTAACACTTCATACATTTCACACAGGTGTGTGGAAACCTACTTACTTTTGAGGACAGGCTCAATCACTCCCATCTGCCCTCACACTGGTAAGTATTGGTTCCTGGAGAAGGACCACTGTCATATGGTTACACTCCAACTCTGTCAGGATCCTAGGGGTAAATTTGTTATAGGACCATATATTCCCACTACTCACCATATTAGCTCTAAAGCCCTTCCTTTTGCACTTCTACTTACATAAAATAGCTACTCTCTCAAATAGCACTTTTTTCTGAAGAACTCTGATTTAGTTTTTTAATTTTGTTTAAAATTACATTAAAATTTTTTTTGTTACATTTTCAGTTTGCAAGGTCACCCTCCCTCCCTTTACACCCCACGCTAGAGAAGGCTGGTATTTGATTCAGATTTATAAATACATATAAAACCATACTATGTGTACTTCTGTTTATCAGTTCTTTTTCTGGAGGTGGATAGCATCTTCCTTCACAGGTCCTTTTTTCAGAATAACTTGGTTGTTCACAATTATTCTTTGAACAAGATTGCTGTTACTGTATACAGCATTCTCTCGGTTCTATGCACTTCACTTTTCATTATTTCATGCAAGTCTTTCCATGTTTTTCAACCAGCTCAATATTTATTACAGCACAGTAGTATTCCATCACAATCATATAACACAATTTGTTTAACTATTCCCCAGTTTATGGGTATTTCCTCAATTTCCAGTTCTTTGTCACCACAAAGAGAGATGCTATAAATATTTTAAAACACGTAAGTTCTTTTCCTTTTTCCTTGATCACCTTGGGAAACAGATCTGATAATCTTGTTGGGTCAAAGGGCATACACAGTTTTATAACTCTTTGGGCATTATTCCAGATTGGTATTCAAGTCATTGGATGAGCTCACAGTTGCACCATTGGTGTATCAGTGTTCTAGCTTTTCCACTTTCCTTCCCCACATTTGTCATTTCCCCCCTTCAATTTTAGCCATCTGAAAGTTGTTTTAATTTACATTTTTCTAGCCAGTAATGATTGAGAGCATTTTTTATATGACTACATATAGCTTTGATTTCTTCATCAAAAAACTGCCTGTTCATATCCTTTGACCACTTATCAACTGGGGAATGACTCATATTCTTATAATTTTGATATTCTCTATATATTTGAGATATGAGACCTTTAGCTGAGAAACTGTTTATAAAAAATTTTTTCCCAACTTTCTGCTTTCCTTCTAATTTTGGCTATATTTTTAAATTTGTACAAACTTTTAAAATTTAATGTAATAAAATTATCCATTTTATATATCACAATGCTCTTTCTCTTGTTCATAAATTCTTCTCTTATTCCTAAGTCTGATGGGGAATGTGTTCCATGTTCTTTTTGTTTTCTTATTATATCTCCCTTTATCTCTGGGTCATGTATCCATTTTGACTTTATCTTGGTAAATGGTGTAAGATTTTAATCTATACCAAATTTCTGCCAGAATGTTTTTCAGTTTTCCCAACAATTTTTTGTAACCAAATAGTGTATTCTTATCCCCAAAGTTTAAACATTACATTTCTCAACAGAAGGTTACTATAATAATTTATTACTATGTGCTATATGTTTACTCTGTTCCACTGATCCACCTTTTTATTTTTTAGCTAGTACCAGATAGTTTTGATAATTACTGTCTTATAATATGGTTTAAGATCTGGTACTATAAAACATCCTCCTTTTATACTTTTTTCATTAATTCCTTTGATATGCCTGACCTTTTGTTCTTCCAAATGAATTTTATTATTTTTTCTAGCTTAATAATTTTTTTCATAGTTTAATTGGGATGGTATAGAATAAGTAGATTAGTTTAGGTAGCATTGTAATATTTTTATTATATTAGTTCTGCCCATGCCTGAGCAATTACTATTTCTCCAATTATTTAAATCTGACTTTATCTGTATAAAAGCTGTTTTGTAATTGTGTTCATGTAATTCCTGGGTTTGTCTTGGCAGATATTTTACACTGTTAATAATTATTTTAAATGGGATTTCTCTTACTCTCTCTTCTTGCAGGGTTTTGTTGGTGATGGATAGAAATGCTGAGGATTTACGTGGGTTTATTTTATGTTCTGCTACTTTGCTAAAATTATTGTCTCCACTAACTTTTTAGTTGAATTTCTAGAATTTTCCAAGTATATCATCATATCATCTGCAAAGAGACATAATTTTATTACTTCATTTTGCCCATTCGAATTCCTTCAATTTTTTTCTTCTCTTATTGCTATTGCTAGCATTTCTAATATAACATTGAATGATATTGGTGACAGTGGGCATCATTGTTTCACTCTTGATCTCATTGGGAAGGCTTCTAACTTATTTTCATTACAAATAATGCTTGCTGATGGTTTTAAGTAGGTGCTTATCATTATAAGGAAAAATCCATTATTCCTACGCTCTCTAGTGTTTAATAGGAATAAGTTGTGTTTTGTCAAAGGCTTTTTTCTGTATCTATTTATATAATAATATGATTTTTGTTAATTTTGTTATGATATAATCAATTATGTAAATAGTTTTTTTTTAATGGTTTAAATCCCTGCATTCCTGGCATAAATCCCACTTGGTCACCAGATCTTTTTGATTTATTGTTATAATCTCCTGACTAGTGTTTTATTTAGAATTTTTATACTCATATTCATCAATGAAATTGGTCTATAATTTTCTGTCTTTGTTTTTGCTCTTTCTGATGTAAGTATCAGCACCATATTTGTTTTATAAAAGGAGTTTGGAATTATTCCTTCTTTGCCTATTATTCAAAATAATTTATTTAATATTGGAATTAGTTGATATTTAGATGTTTGGTAGAATTCACTTGTAAATGTATCTGGGTCTGATGTTTTTTTCTTAGGAAGCTCATTTATGGCTTGTTTTTCTAAAATAGGTTTATTTAGATGCTCTATTTCCTTTTCTATTAATTTAGGCAGTTTATGTTTATGTAAGCATTCTTCCATTTCACTTAAATTGTTAAATTTATTGGCATATAATTGGGCAAACTGACTTCTAATAATTGCTTTAATTTCATCTTCATTAGTGATATATTCACTCTTCTCATTTTTGATACTAATAATTTAGTTTTCTTTTCTTTTGGGGGGGATTAGAGTGGTTTATCTATTTTCTTGTGTTTTTTCCCCCACAAAACCAACTTCTAGTTTTATTTATTAATTTAATGGTTTTCTTACATTCAATTTTATTTATCTCACCTTTCATTTTAAAAATTTCCATTTTGGTGCTTAATTGGGGATTTTTAATTTGTTCTTCTAGTTTTTTTTAATTGAATGCCCAATTCATTGGTCTGCTCTTTCTCCAAATGGCATTTTCAAATCTTAAACTTATGTATTTCTATGACAATAAAGTAAAAGAAATAATATTACCCACAGTCATACATTAAAATAAGTGCAGGAATAAAATATTACCATCAACATATAAACCTGGATCACACTCTCCCACCAATTCACTCAGGGAAAAGTGAAAGTGAGGGAAAGTGGGCACACAAACTTGGGAGAGAAGCACATGTGCTTGAGAGTAACACAAGTCTGGACTTCAGGCTGACCCATGCAGTCTGGTCAAAGATTTGATGTCATTGGTCCATTCAGAAAGGCCTATATTATCTATCAGTTAGTCAGTAAGCATTTCTTAAGTACCTACTATGTGTCAGGCACTGTATTAAGTGGTAGAAATATGAGTAAAGGCAAAAGACAGTCCTTGATCTCAAGAACTCCCTGCCTACACTGCAGAGTTGTTACTCTGCTAACTATTTTCTTCTCATTCTCACCACTTTGCAGCTGGCCAAATTTTCTTCTGTTCTCAATTTGACACCTTCCAATCACTCTTAAAAAGTTATTAGAAATGTGCTACCTCTTAATTTGAATAGCAGATTCCTTTAAGCCAGAGAACTAAAAAGCTCATTAGAAAACTCATGTTGGAGGAAGATTTTACACTGTGTACTTTATTATTTTATTATTTTTTCACCTACTATAGAAAGCACACATTAGTACATAATTGAATATATATAAACCATTTTCACTGTATATTCTTCTTATGTATATGTCCTCATTCTAAAATTTAAATTAACATTGATTAAACACTTCCTATGTGCAATGTAATCTGATAAGTTTTGAATATAAAAAATGAAATAAAAACACAAACCCTGTCCTCAGGGAGCTTATGGTTTAGTAGGTTAGCTAAGAGATACAGAAGTAGGTGAAGAAATTAGATACAATAAATGCAAAATTAAGTCCAAACAAAATGCTATGAGAAATTCCAAGCAGGAAAGATAATTTCTAGCTGAAGGAATCAGCTCTAAGATCTTATAACTGGGTCTCTCCAACTGAATGAAACTAAAGAAAATTTTTATCTCTACTTTAAATGGAAATTTCCTTATGACTAACCATCAGAATGGTTATCTCTGAGAAACAGACAGCTATGCATGCACTAGGATGCTGCTCCGATTGATCGCTTCCCAGCATCTCTTTTTATACAGCAAAACAGCTGTAAAACATTCCATTTATTTCTCCAAGTGGTGGGAGGAGGGCCTTGAAGAGCAACAGGAATTACTGAGATGCTTAACCACTAAGGCAACAGCTAAAACTGAAGCAATCTTCCAATGAGTTTCAGACTTTTTTCAGCCAATAGGGAAATGGCAGCTGAAGTCTTCTGAAACAGTGACTGCTCCTGTGGCTGGTGTCTCCAAACATTTCCAACAAGGCTTCCTTTTAATTCCTTGCTGAATCTTCCTCTCCTGCCAGTTTCTTAAATCTCCACCATCAGCCTCAATTTCTATATCTTCAATGACTTAAATTAGAGCTTCTCGATACTTAGTGACTCGCCTTGCCCTTATGAGGTAACAACTCACTACATTTCCCCCACGAAGTCAATAGGCTTATTTCATTATTCCCTAGCCTCCAAATAATTGTGGGATGTCTTATTCTGTGAATCTTACTTTTTCAGGTCTTAAAACAGTTAAATGCAAATTAATTGAAAGCTATGATGCCTTGGAACTGCCACCAATAATCAATCTTTGATATAGTCAAAGGTTATAGTCTGTCCTTGAAAACTGTGTTTTTTCATACTCAAATTTTATCACTTTTTAATAAATAAAAGTTCTTTCTCTGCCCCTTCAAATTATCAAACCTCACATGCAAACAAGGTGTATGTGTCTTTTGAAAGGTGATTTAAGTCTTTATGTTTATGCCACTATTAATTTTCTATCCCAAACTGCTCAAATCTCATCTGACAACTGTTTGCACATATTTTTTTAGCAATTTTTCATTAAACCAATTTACCTATAATAGAGGAAATTCTTTACATTCTTTTTCAGTTGATTCAGCTCGTTTTCTTTATAGAAAGTGCTTTTCTTCTCCTTTCAGCATTAAACTTCTCCACATGAAAGAGTGGTACCTTAGTGTGACATTATCTTACATTACAAATAGGGAGCAGAGTTAAAAGAGAAGGAGAGATTGAAGATATTTAATAGAAAAAAGAGTGATAGCTGGAACAAAGTGCTGGAAGAAATTGGAAAAGAGAAAGGGCATAAGTAGAAGAATTGATCTTAACAAAAAGTAGGAACACATCTTCCTTGGGACAGGAAATAAGGCAGAGAATGTGTGTAATGATGCTTTTTAGGAACAGAGGAGTAGCCTTGTGAAAACCCTTGTTAGATGGCTTTAGTGTTCTCAGTGAAGTAGGCAGCAGGTTGTCTGCTGTAGATGTGTCCAGTTGAAAGCTTAAGAAGAAAGGTGAATCTTTGGAACCTTGTAGGTATCATGACTAATTGAGTATAACTGATTCTGGATTTGGGATTACCTTATGCTCATTGTCTCATGGTGGCTAGGATGGAGAGAGGCTGAATTGTTCTTCACTGTATCCTGAAGGGAAAGTGACTTAGAACAATTTTCATGTGCAGTCAGAAAGAGAAGAGGTCTTTAGGGGTGGAGTCACTCCATTTTTAAGGGTCCACTGAGTCATCAGCTCTTCCTGTTTACTGCCATAGTCTCTATTAGCTGACCATCTTGTAACATTGTGCCTTCCCCAGGGTAAACTCATCACCTGAAATTTCATTATTAAAGCTAGATTGATCTAGCTTTGTTACTCAATGCCTTCTCAACCCCCTCAATTGTCTCTCCTCTCTGATTGGAGGGCTGGAGGGCAATGCCTCCCAAAGCCTTCCTTTTTAATACAGTGAAACTTTTACAAAGGTATAATTTTTACTTCCAAAGGTATAATTACAAATATGCAAATTTACTCACCCAACACAGGGGAGGGAAAAATCCCTTTCTCCCTTTGCAACACCTCAGCATCTGTGGGACCGAAAGGAATTAAGTTCATATTTTTTCTCAGTTCCCATAGAGCACAGCCCTAATTCCAAGCCTAAAACCCCACCTTGGGCTGCAGTCCCAGGCACACTGACTTCTTGAAGCTTCCATGCTGCCAACCTGGCTGGCTGCACTACTCAATCTGCAGTCCTGGCTTCAAGGTCACCATGGCTCAAACTCTTTTCTGGCCCCTTGCAGATCACTTCCAGAGCCTGAAACTGAACACAAATAGCACAGAAGAGACAAAACACCCTCAGACCCATTTCTTGGATCTGAGTGGCTTTCACACTCGGAGCAGCAGAAAAGAAACCCTAAAAAGATGGCAGAAACTAGGTCTTACCAGGTTTCAAAACACAGGCAACTAATCAAAGGAGGCTACATGATTCATGTTTGGGAGGTTGCAACAGGCTCCGAATTAGGCAAACTAGGCACACTAACAAGCCAGGTTACACTTTATAGAGGGCTTTGAACTTTACAGATAAACTCTTTGCTCTCCATCAGCTCTTCTGCTTGGTTTTGACTAGGCACCTTCTAGTACCCCTTCCTCCTTTCAGCTTTCTTCTGTGTATTGTCTTTTCCCATTGTATTGCAAGCTCTTTGAGGGCATGTACTGTATTTCTGCTTCTTATTTGTATCCCTAGTGTTTAGCACAGTGCCTGGGACATAGTAGGTGCTTAATAAATATTTATTGACTATTGATTATTGAAGGATGCTCTAAGAATGATCTGTGCATCCCTGTTACACTTAGAGCTGATCTTGTGATGACTTCTTAAAAGCCTGGCTTCAGACTTGGAAACATACTCATGTCCCTTGCCAAGTGGTGATGATTTGGGGATTTGTATCAATTTGTGAGCTCTTTGACCCAACCTTTTTCCACCTTTCAAAGCAGGACTGGTACCATCATTCAGAAAACCCCATCAATAGCTTTTCATCTCCTAATGGCTGGCTTATTGCCCTGTCTGGTTAACATGTCCTCCCAACAGAGTCTTAGCTCATTTGCACGGTAGTTTATTCTGTATGCAGTGGGTCATTTACTTTGAAAAGCAGATATTGAGCTGCTGTGATGCAGGACATAAAGGGGATTTGCAATGGATGTTTTCACCATAGCCCAGGGTAAGTATCAAAATTTTATGGGGCAGAAGCAATCTGAGATGGAGTTAGGATTGGGGGGGACTTTGGTAGCAACAACCTTTGGAAAGGAAGGCCCCCCCCATGTCAGGTTAGTCAGGTAGAATTTTGGGGTAGAAGGACCTTTCAGTGGCCTTTAATTCATACCATGTAAGTAGCGACCTATTCGCCTTATACATAGGGTAAGATCTTTTGAAAATAGTAAAACCATTTGCTATGTTACTAAGAAGAGCTAAAGTAAAGAATTATCTGTTTAATAATAGCATTATACATAATTGAAAAAAAACTGGAAGCAACCTAAATGTCTAAGAATAATGGAATGTTTAAGTGGATTAGGGGAACATTAATGTAATGGAATATTATAATGTACTATGGTGGAAAGTTATGGGGAATGCAGAAAGTCTAGAAAAATTTTTTGAAATAATGTAAAGTAGAAAAAAGCAGACCTAGATAATGGAATTCACCACCAACTACAGTCATATAAGGAAAAATGAATAAGAATGAACAGACAAGAGATACTGATGGAGACTTGAGGAAAGGGTACTAGATGTGATAGGTTTTGGACTACAAAAACTTTAACTTGGTTGGCACTCTTATGGTCATATTGCTAAAGGAATTGGATCATATCAATTGTGGCACCCAACCAACCAAGCAGACTTTATTAAATACCTGCTTTGTGCTAGGCATTGGGGACAAAATGACAAAAATGAGAAAGTAGTGTGCATTCTCCTAGGGGGATTCAACCTGTTCACAAATAAGAAAAGACAGGATAAATATATGTATCAGGGTGATCAGGAGAACTTTGATCAATTTGATGAGTTTCCCCTCTCTGAATTAATAAAATTGTAAAGAGCAGACCTTGCTTAGAAGGGTTGCCTCTTATGAGTTAGATAAGAGTTCTAGTCACTTGCTATGAGGACACAATGAACTCCTCTGATTGGTCTTTAGTGGCTAAGACTGCCTTGAAGATAATTGGTGACTGAGAGTCAGGTGGGATGGATCCTTGTTTAAGGAATTGTTCACCTTCCCCCCAAGTAGAGCAGTTAAGAAACTCAGCCCCGTTTAACTTCAGCCTTCCAGACCAGAGTGCAATAGGTTGGGTGGGAAGGAGATTGGTCCCTTCCCCAACTAGTGGCAGAGAATAGTGAATTGGAGGAGATGCTCATGGTAGAGCCTGTCTAGGTAAGCCAGAGACCACAGTTCCTAGACTTTCCAGTTCCTGGATGTCTTCTTCTTCCAGCTTCCCTTTTAAAAGCAAAAGTATGTGACTAGTGATCCTGAAAAATGGACATGTCTAGCCTTAGGGGTTAATTCCTAGGTCATTCTAATCTTGAGAGTTCCAGAGTTGGACACCAGTATTTCAGCAAGAGACTTTTTTCAACAGATGGTTTTTTGGAGGCTACAAGGATCACCAGGAAAGATTACCAACAGTGGTGGATAGAGTACTGAACTCAGAGTCATGAAGGCTTGGGTTCAAAGCTCTCTTTAGCTACCCATATTTGACACCTATATTGTACGTAGAATTTTGAAACTATAAATGTGTTTAGTGAGACTTAGAAATGAGTAATGCCTATGCTTTGTTTTAGTTTTCCCCCCAATAAAGTTTTCTTCCATTCAGAGTCAAAGAGCAAGAATACAAAACCTAAGGCGACCAGTTTCCTGGAAGAATCAGAAAAGCCATATTGAAAGGAAGGCACTGGAGTTAACTCTGGAAGTGAAAGAAGCAGAAATGAGGAGAAAGACATTTTGCTTTTGGGAGATTTTCCATAGAAAGAAAGAGAGATGAGAGAGTGAATATAATGAAGGGTGAACAGCAAGGTCGCTAACTTGACTAGAACATGGAATACATAAAGATAAATAGAATATCAAAATATATCATTTGCCTGGAAAAGCAGGCTGGATCCAGATTGCAAAGGATTTTAAATGAGAAAGGAGTCTGCATTTTATCCTAGAGTCAAGAGGACACCCTTGAAACTTTTCGGGTAGAAGTTGCAGCTGAATGGAAGTATCCTTTACTGGTTCTCCTTGTATACATAGATAAAGAGGATAATTTCATTCATTCATTCATTCATTCATTCATTTACTAAAAGGCGATAAGAAATGTTATTTGGTTATCTCATATTACAGTCCCTACGATATCTATTTGCAAATGATCACTGTGAAAATAATCGTGGCTAATGTGCCATTATTTGTTACAGAGGATAATGACGTAGAGGAATATTATTTAAAAGTTGGTAAGAACCTTCAAATAAAAATCAGTGTATAGACTGTTGTTCTGTGATTTCAATGTAAAGGTGGAAATAGTTGAGAATGTCTAGAAACATAATGGAATAAAGAAAGAGACAACAAACACTTGTAAATGATGCAAAAGCTTTATATATATGTGCCATAAATGTTTTCTTTGAGAAATGAATCAGGAAGCACTAGACGTGGTGAGCACTGAACAAAATCACCAAAAAATGAAATAATGTGTATTTTGACACGAAAATATTGTTATTGATCTGGGAGAGTCATCCCTGCATCAGCTGTCTGTGTATAGTTACACCATTCACTTGTTTAGAGAAAAAAATCAAAATTAGTACAAAATTAGAAGAAAGAATAAAAATAATAAAAAGACAGGGCATGCAATTAGAATAACTATTTTCTGATCTATTCAAATGAGCAATTGTGGAGAAAATGGGGTATAGTCAGAAGAAAAGAAATAGAGATAAACAACAATGATTTCATATACATTTACCCATTTCATTGTACATTTATATAAGTAATGTAAATCAGTTGCCATAACAAGTAGATCAAAAAAACCCTAAAAAAGTCTTAGCCATCAAACACTTGACTTTCTAGTTAAGTGGTGAAATGTAGCAGCCAAAGAAGCACCAGCTTAAAATAGAAATTAATCTGTAACATCTTATAGGAAAATGTACGGAAGATCATGCACACCATTACTTCGCTGGGAAATGAGAAGGGAAATGGAAAGAAGCAGTTAAAGTCAAATCACATCAAAGAAAGTTTGACCCAACTAAAGCCAAGTCATCCTAATAGCATTTAAAGATGAAATTTGTAAATGACAACAAATAGAAGAAAAATGGAAAAGACCTGCAAATATTTTAAATTATAAACTCTTTTATAGAGAAAGCTGAAATGACAAAGACAGGAAAAGCAGTGAAATTAGATAGAGTATGCATACAGAAGAGTCTGCTGCAGGCTACATAGTTGAGTGTTGAAAGATCAATTTATGAAGTATCTGAAGGAGGTGAAGATATCTAAAGCATAGAAAAAATTTTTAGACCTTATTAATACTGAAAAAGGCAACTGAGAAAACATCAGACAACTACTGACATCCTCATTTTTGCATAAATATAAAATTTTATGGGAATAGTTTATACATGAGTGTATTAGTAGAACATAGGCAAACTTTAGCAAGTAATATTCTAAGTAGACTACATATTTACTATCAGCTAATAGTAGATGTAGAAAAGATGTAGATGTAGAAAACATAGGATTTCATTGTATTTATTGTTTGTTAATGATGAATTTTTTTTACAGCAAAATGCTTTTTCCCAGTAAGTTGCCTCTCATCCACCAGAATATACAAATATACCTACATTACATACAGATATATAGTAAATATGTATACACATAAGCACACCTGCATGATAGCTGGTGCAAACTGACAACAAAAATTGAGCCCAGAATTAAGTAGGAAAAGATGAGCAGATTGAATTTCCTTCGGGGCACAAAGATCACAATTGTCTTCCAGAAACAAAGGCTTGACACACTGCACATCTTCCTGAATGTCTTTTGGCATCATGACATTCTTAGAGCGCACAGGTTGTTCACTTATTATACCACACCTTTACTGCATGTCCATTGTATTTTCTTTTTCTGTCACACCTTTCCCTGATGACATCCATGACTCTAGTTTCTTATCCATTGCATATTACTCAGGCCTACTATCTGCCTCTTCATTGTGGTTCATGTTATACTAATTTTCAGTTCTTCTGAGAATATTGTGGTCCATTAAACAATACCATTAGAATATTGGTATCAAAAAGATGGGCATTTGGTTCCAGAAGAAAAGTGTGGTCAGTAAAGCAGCTTTGCAATTTCGTTCTTTCTTTCTCTTTTTTTTTGGGGGGGGGCTAGGCAATGGGGTTAAGTGACTTGCCCAAGATCACACAGCTAATACTTGTCAAATTTCTGAGGCTGGATTTGAATTCAGGCCCTCCTGACCCCAGGGTCGGTGGTCTATCCACTGTACCACCTATCTGTCCCCACTTTGTGATTTCTTGAAGTCAATATAATCTACTCACACTCTGTTTACTTCAGGGTCCAATTTATATGTTCCATTTGCAATATTTTCCCTTGATATACTGATGGACAAACTATGTTCATTGAACTGCATACTATAAATACATGTTGGTTGATTGAGTCCTGTATGGCTGGCTAGGCCAAACTCATTTGGGTGATGATATATCTCTACTGGAGGCTCTGCAGAGTTTCAGGACTTGATGTAACCAAAATTGTGTCATAAAGGAAGGATTGGGGCTAGACTTTTGAAATCATTGACAGAATAACTCCTCCAATGAAGAAGCCCTCTCTACCAAAATAAGATGGTACTTTTTCTGTAACTTACAGTCTTAGAGAGTTCCCTGGAGCATTGAAAAGTTAAATGATTTACCCAGTATCACATAGCCAATATGAGTCAGAGGAGAGAATGTCTTGGCTTTGAGACCAGCTCTCTACTCACTTTGCCATAGTAATGTTCAAAAGTAAGCTTTTGTTTCAGGGACCAATGTGAGATCACTTAAAGAGGTACAGAATTTTTTCAAATGTAGCACTATCAGCTCTCTCTGTCCTTTTCGATTGTGGACTCAGCTCAGTGTTCATCCACAGTATCATCTATGGTAACAAGACGTGTTCTGAAGGGTCAGTTAAATAGGCTGCTCATCCAACTGTGTATCACAGCTCACATAACTATAGTATTTTTATAATTAATAAAGATAGGAGGGACCTTTCTGAAATATTTACTTGATGTACCATGCCTTTCTACTGCATGCACCAGTATGCCTGCAACTATCTTATTTGATCGATTATTTAAGAAGTATCCTAAGTATTCAAAGTTTTTGACATGTCATTCACTCATTCAATAAGTATTTTTTGAACAGTCACAGTAGGCACAATACTATTCTAGGCATCACAGAACACATCATTCTTGCTTTCATAGAAGCTATAGTCTAGTTAGGGAGATACACCACACCAATATAAAACAATATGAAAACAATCAAAAGACAACACATAGGCAACTGCTCTCTCACAATGCTTTTTCTTACTGTTTCCATCACATTCTTGTGCAAAATAGGGTGACTGCTGTGGAGTGCGGTTAGTCAGGGAAGACTTCTTGGATGAGGTAAATCTTGAACTGGACTTTGACTGTATGGGTGGGGAAAACTGTATGTGACTTCCCTCAACTTACTCCAAACGGGAAGGGTCAAATATTCTGAGAAACTGATCCATTTTTCATTCAATCAATCAATCAATCAATCAATCAACCAGGAAGTATTTATTGAGCTCCTATCATATGCCAGGAATTCTTCTAAGTGTTAAGCCTATAAATACAAAGAATGAAACAATCTCTTCTTGATAGCTTACATTCTAATGGAGGAGACAATAAGTACACTTATAAATATATGAGGAATAAATATAAAGCCAATAAGTTCAAATATATGCAAAGCAAATTAATCTATGGGAATATGGGAGGAAGGCACTAGCACTTGGGAAAATTAGGCAAAGTTTCATGCAGAAGATGGTGCTTGAATTGCACTGGGACTCTATAGGAGTCAGAGATAAGTAGATAGAGAATTTGAATTAGGTGAGATGGCCAGTGCAAAGATACAGAGATTAAGAGATGTAGTGTCCCGTGTGAGATACAGAGAGAAGGATGAAGATCAGAGTACAGGAGGGATGGCAATATAAAATGAAACTTGAAAGATAGCTTAGAGTCAGATTGTGTGTAGTGCTTTGTAAGCTGAAGAGAGGAATTTATGTTTTGTGGTGGAGGCAATAGAAAAATGGTGGAAATGATTGAGTAGAGGAGTCATATGATTAGATCTCTGAGGAAAAGTACTTTGGCAACAATGTGGAAGATGGATTGGAGTGAGGAGAGATTTGAAAAAGGGACACCACTTAATGGCTTGTTGCCATAATCCAGATGAGATGAAAAGGGGCTGAACTAAGGTGGGTGCTATGTGAGTGGTAAGAAGAGGTTGCATGGGAGAGATGTTGTGAATGTAGAAATGGCAAAATTTGTCAACTAATTGGAGTAATTTGGAATCCAGGATAATGTCAAAGTTATGAACCTGGGAGACTAGAAGAGTGATGGGAACTTCAACAGAAATAAGGAAGTTTAGAAGAAGAAGAAGAAAGGCTTTAGGGGGAAGTATAATGAATTTAGTGTTAGTCATATTGAGTTTAAGATGTTTCTAGGACATCCAGCCTGAAATGTATAATAAGCAAATGGTGATTTTGGATTGGAGCTTGGGGGACAGACTGTCTTCCCTATGTAATCTAGTGTTTGTTCTTGGAATGCACAATAGTTCTGGTTGAGAGAGATGCAAATATAAATATGATACAAATACAAATATAAATGTCTTTCAGGAGCTTACAGTCTAGGGGGGCTGACAAATCACATACCCAAATATAAGGTAGCAACTGAAATTATTTAAGAGAAGCATGGAACTTGTGCTCTGAGTTCAGTAAAGGAACCATTACTTTGGCTGATGGCTGGAGTAGAAGACCTCTTGGAGGAGGCAACATTTTAGCTAGGTCTTGAAGGATGGACAAAGCAATTCCTCTCTTTTTTTCTACTTGGAGTCAAGAGAATTGGATTTGAATCCTGTCTCAGAAGCTTATTCATTATATGCTTGTAGGAAAGTCTGTATTTCTCAGAGCCCCAATGTCTTTATCTGGCACAATAGAAATAACAGTATTGGGTTACCTTCCTCACAGAGTTACTATGAGGAATGTACTTCGCAAACCTTATGCACAATACAAATGTGAGTTATTATGATTGTTATTATGATTAAGATGGGGAGGGGGAAGGTATCCTTGGATTTTTGTTCACTAAGCTTCAATAAATGGAAGAATCAATTTATCCTGCCATTCCCCCATCATCCTCTCTGCCCAGAGTGCCTCTCCCTACTTTGTGGCTTTCATTTAATAAATGTTAATGAGATAGCATTGTAATCCATTCATAAATTGGAGCACAACACCCCAAAGAACCAGCTGAGCACTGATCGTCTATGAACCTGATTTCTCCCTACTGACTCCTCCAAAGGCTGGAACATATGTGCTTACTTTCAAAGGGCCCTATTTGAAACCCTTCAAGCACATGGGTGCAGGTGCAGGATGCTGAGGGCGCTGCTCTGTTTCCCTCCCCCTCACTCAAATGGATGGTTGGGCTCGAGCTTTTTGTACGGCTAGGTGATATAAGGGATTTAGACTTGATCAATTATACCCTTTTCAAGTTAACACTAGAAAAATGAGAAATTGATTTTTTTGACGAAACAATATTTTAGAAATTCAGGATATAAAAATGGGATTTGACCTCTCTTACTAAGTCAGCTATCATCACGATGATTACATTTTGCAATTATGCCATATTTTGTATGTCACTGCCTAACGTACTCTACTTGTCAGATTTGCCTGAGGAGTGGGCTGAGCAATGATAAAGCATCCACCAGTGTCGACTGTGGTGTGAGGGGGAGAACTGGAGAATTCATTCATTTCATTGGATGAATCTGCTAAGTAAGCCTTCTTTGATACCCTGAAATGTAGAACCTCTGCCAACCTTTAATAATTAGGAGCCATATTGAAGTTTTACATTTCCTAGACTTCATTGCTTGTACAAAATTAGCTCTTATTAACATGATGCTGGGTATTGGAAGTGCTAATTAAAACCAAATGACATTGATCAAAAGAGGGGAAGAGATGAAGTGATTAGCAAGGGCAACTTGGTATGTTGAACCAATTTCATATATAGGTTGGAGAATTTTTTTCAAGACTGGATGTCCTTATCTTGCCCAGGCTGGAAGTGCAGTGGCCACTCATGGACTTTAACCTGCTCCATTTTTTCCTGACTTGGTCCAGTTGGTCCCTCCTTAGACAGGGGGTTCCTCTGTTCCTCAGAACTCTTCATAATGGTGACTCAATTTGTGCCAATTAATGTCAACTAGACAAGCTGTAAGCTTTAGTTATATTGTGACTCAGAACTCCTGAGCTCAAGTGATCCACCATCCTCAGCATTCCCAGTAGCAGGGCATTCATGTAGTAACCTGGCCTGCAGAACGTTCTATTAATTTTTCCATCCAGTAAAATGATTGAAATAACAATGAGGATGATAATGGCTTACAGTGATAGTATACTTTACAGTTATATATATCATCTCACTGGAAATCCACAATCTTTTTAATTTGTGCTGCATAAATAGTTATTCGCCTTAGGCAAGTAACTCCTTGCAAGATTGCATCTGATTCCTAAAACTGAGGATAACCTGAAAATGTTGCCCAGAAAGTGAAGCTAAAAGGGAAGTTTAATGAGAAGGGACATGATGTGTTTTGTTAGCTTTAAAAGCTTAATATAGCTTTCTTTTTTTTTTTTAGGGATTTCAATTATAACTGTTGAAGTTGGCTGCTCTCAGGGTGTGGTCCTGTCAGGAATCCAGTTTCACAGCAAACCTATCCTTGATGACTGAGTCACTTAACCACCCAATACTCTCTCTCTCTCTCTCTCTCTCTCTCTCTCTCTCTCTCTCTCTCTCTCTCTCTCTCTCTCTCTCTTTTTCTGTGAGGCAATTGGGGTTAAGTAACTTGCCCAGAGTCACACAGCTAGTGATTGTTATGTGTCTGAGGCTGGATTTGATTTCAGGTCCTCCTGATTCCAGGGCTGGTACTCTAAAGGGCTGAGGTCCTTTAGATGTTTCTCTTTTCAGTGACAAGGTGATGATTGCATCCAGCTCTAAAATATATGGGGGGGGGGAGTCTTCCACAGGATTGATGGCAACTCAAAGGAGATCTGCCTAGTAATTCATACAGCAGAACCAAGTATTTGAAGAACATCTATTTATTGCCCAGACGAATGTTGGATGGTGAATCTGTTGAATTTTTCCGTCAGTACATATATCTTGGATAGATATAATGACTAGAGACCAGAACTGAATGGGAGCTGATGAGTGGGATGAATTTCATTTGGGAAAATTATACTGTGCTTTCAATGATTATGAGCTGCTATTTGTCACCACAGCATATTTTTTAACACCAATAAGCGACCGGTGATACTATATGACTGTGAGCCATGAAACACTAAGATTTCAGGAGAATCAAAATGACAGGCATTCCAAAGGGTAATTAAAGGATACTTGGTAGATATAAATAGGTTACATCACATGACACATGGTGACTTGCATGCAAGAAGTGGTGTAAAAGACATCAGGAAGGATGAATACAACCAGAAAAGGAAGTGGACAGGTCCTATAGTGGAAGTGAAGTATAGCAAATACATGGTATCCTTTACGTACGAAGAGACTTGGATGAAGTTATATAGGGAAAATTCTCTATGGAGGATTTCTGGAAAAAAGATGGACAAGAAATAGGTTGAGAAGGAGTGGTCAAGTTTCTATCCATAACAGAATTGGTAGCATAAATTTCACCAGATAAATTAATGGCATTGATGCGTCTGGCAAGTATTGAAGTATAAAATAGAATAATAAATATACAAAATGTTATAAGGTGGGAGGAAGAGAAAATCACTTTCCCCCCAGTTTTCTCATCTACAACATGAAATGTCAGTACTCAGGAGTGTGCTGGAATCAGTTTGAACTGTCTACTGAGAGTAGACTGCTAAATTTTCAGTGTGAGCATTTTCACTTCAGAAATCAGCAAATATTACAAATCAGGGCTTGGTCTATTATTTAATTTATTGTCTAAATTTAAGAAAGTGATGGAGAAAATGTGAACAATGCGTATTAAACTTAAAAGTATGTCATGCATTTTCAGAGAGTGAGTTGTTAAACATTTACCAACATACCCCTGGTTATACTAAATGACCTCCATGGTCTTTTTCAACTCTAAAGACTATAATTCTGTAAACTCAGTCCCAGAAGCTTACTGAGAAGGATATTCTTTCTGAGAGAAGCACCTGCCATCTCAATTCAGTTTAATAAATGCTTATTAAGGCACAAATTATTTGTCAATCACTGGGAACACAGGGAGCAAACAAAATGCCAGGAGGGATGGATTTGATGTACACGATTAAATAATGCAAGGTAAAATGGCTGTAAGAATAGAGGAGAGATCCAGATAAGTAGTTAGAAGACATACAACAAGGGATAGATCACTTTTATCTGGGGGTGTGGTGGGCCTGGGAAGGAGTGGCAGGGAAGGCTAAATGGAAGAGGTGGCATTTGAGATTTGAGAAGGGCCTAGAAAGAAGAGCAGGACTGCAAAAGGTCAAGAATGTACATTCTAGGATGGGTGAATGGTATGCTGAAATACACTGAGGTAGGAGATGTCAGGAAGAGACTGAGGCACAGTTTGGCTGAGTATGGTATGTGAGAGGGAGGAAATTAAATAAGGCAGGAAGTTAGGTTAAAGCCAGGTTTCAGAGAGACTTAAATGCTAAGTTAAAGAGTTTGTATTTTATCTGCTTGGCATTAGGAAACTCCTGAAGATTTTTAAGTAGGACAGTGATATGGTCAGAAGTTGAGAAGATTATTTTTTTTTTAAACCCATAAAGGACTGATTGAAGGGGAAAGAGACTGTTCTAATAGTCCAGGTGAAAATTAATGATGGCTCTCCTGATATGGTTGTGGTACTGTGTTGGGACATATGTAGTAACATGTTATGGAGTTCTAATTAATAGGAGTTGACAAACAATTGGATATGAGAAGTAAGGAAGAGAGCAGACTCAAAAGTGACTAAGGTTAAACTTAGATTAATGGTGACAGAAACATAGCATTAGGAAAGAGAAGTAGGTTTTAGAGGGGTAAATGTGAGTTCAATTTTGAACATGCTGAGTTCCAGGTGCAGGGCAGGATATCCAGATAGAAATGTGTGATTGTAGGTTGGGAGAAGAGTCAGGGAGATGGAATAGATGGAGGCATCTGCACAGAATTGATAAATGAAGTAGGTAAATTCTCATGAGAAAAGCATATAAAGGGGGCAGAGCCAAGATGCTGTAGTAGAGGAAGTAGCCAAGATTTCCCAACATTCCCCTCCAAATAATTTTTGAAAAGTGCATCAAATCAAATTCTGTAGTAGCAGAGCCAACAAATTGTCAAGGTGAGACATTTTTCCACTCTAAGACAACTTAGGAGGTCAGAATGAGAGGTCTGAGACACCGGGGTGAGAGCTAGACCTGAGCCCATGTGACAGCAACATCAGTGGAGGGCCTTGGCGGTGACAACAGCAGCGCAGCAGCTTTGGGAGCTCTCAAACAGTGATGATAAAGAGATCTGGCAACCAGTCATAAAGAGATTATAGGGGACCCCTGTGCTAGCACTGGGCACAGGACAGTATGTGTGGCAACTCTATAGACCATACCCACTTCTGGGTCAAAGTTCTAGGGTGAATAGTAGTACTTGCTGTCCTACTGGAGCAGTGGCCTTGAAAAGCAGTGTCACCTGTGGTTGCAAGGGAGCAGTGATCACAACTCTTCCTGCATCACACCATCTTAAGAGCACTGAAAATTTCCAAACCCCCAGAACTTGCTCTGAAAACAGCAGTGTGAAAAAGGTTAAAGCTTAGATAGTTCTGTCCCCCCCACTCCAAAACACCTGCTCCACACTAGGAACAGGGCTTAACTTGGTGACAGGAAAGATCAAGACACAAACTCAGAGGAAGACAACAATGATGCTGAAACAGCTGTAAGCAAAATCTCAGAGAAAAAATGTGAATTGGATACAAACCCAACAAGAATTACTGGAAAAGCTAAAAAAAAAAGGGGGGGGACTTAAAAAATCAGAGTAGTAGAGAAAAAAATAGGCAATGAAATGAGAGTGAGGGAAGAAAATTATGAAGGCAATTAATGGCTTGGTAAAAGAGACACTAAAATATTGAAGAAAATAACTTAGATATTAAGAGATCACTGTGAGAGCCAAGAAGGCAGAGTATAGAAAGCAACACAGCCAAATTCTACCAACGTTGTTCTCCAAACAACTTGAAAATAATGCCTCAAATTGAATTTTTGAGTGTAAGAGCTTACAAAAGGCAAATAGTAGTGTCAGATCTTTGGACCCCAAATTCAGCACTGTTGACACTTCATCAAGCTGCTTTCCTTGCCTTCTTCAGTTGAACCTTTAAAGTCCATCATTTCAGTAGGAGAAAAAATATGGAGTGGGTGTGGGAAGAAGGTGTTAAGGATGAATCCCTGCCTCATCATTCTAATTCCTTAAACATCCGACCCCAATCCTTGGAGGATTGCATAACAAATTTATCTTTATTGATTTTTACACTGATGTAATTGCATTATGGAATATTTAAATGTTTCATGTTCAGAAGAGTTCACAAATAAATGTCCATGTCTTGCATAAACTCACATGAAATGTACAAGAAGCCATTGCTGGATCCCATGTGGATTTAAGATAAAAAAGGTTTTTTAGTGAAAAACCTAACCAAACTTTTCTTTTAATAATAACTAGTGGGAAGAACAGGGATGTTGTAGTGGTAAGTTTATCAGAGATCAGAAGATTCTCTGATGAGGAGAAAGGAAAGCACAAACAAGTGAGGTGATAGGACCTGATAAATAATCAAACATTTTATAGTTTACAAAGTGCTCTTAAATACTTAATCTTATTTGGTATCAAAATAGCCCCTTAAGGCCTTCAGGACAGTTTTATTTTATCCCCAATTCACAGAAGAAAGAACTGTGACTCGGGGTGGCAGCATGAGGTAAAGCAAAGAACCCTGGATTGGAATTAAAACACAGATGTTAGAAACCCAGCTGTTACATCTTAGGGGCTTGACCTCAGGCAAACCACTTAACCTTCCTGAATTTCAGTATAGTTATCTTTAAAATGGACACAATGGTACTTGTGCTAACCTCATAGACTAGTGCTGAGGAAAGCACTAGTCAGTCAAAAACATTGCCAGTCAAAAAACATTTTTAAAGCAGTACTGTGTGCTAGGTACAGTGGTAAACACCTAGGATCCAAAGAAAAGCCAAAGATAGTTCCTTCTCTGAAGGAGTCTAATGGGGAAGACAACATGCAAACAACCAGAAATAAGATAAATTGGAGATGATCAAGAGAAGGAAAACATTAGCATTAAGGGGGTAGGGTCAGGAAAGTCTTCTTATAGAAAGCGGAATTTTAGTTGAGACTTGAAGTAAGGCAGTGAAGTCAAGAGGAGGAGGTACAGAGGGAGAGAATTCCAGGCATGAGGGAGCAGCAGTGAATATACACAGAGTAGGGAGAGATTTGAGGAATAGCAAGCAGGCCAGTGTCCCTGGATGGTGGAGTACATGGAAGACAGTATGGTGTAAGAAAACTGGAAAGGTAGGGTGGCAGTTTATGAAGGACTTTCAATGCCAAGCAGAGGATTTTATATTTAATCTTGGAGGTGAAAGGGAGCCATAGGAGTCCATTGAGTAGAGTGGTGACAAGGTTAGACCTTTCTTTAGGAAGATTATTTTGATAGCTGAGTTGAGGATAGACTGAACCTGGGAGAGACTTGAGTCAAGGAGACCAACCACCAAGCTACCAGAGCAGCCCAAGATTGAGGTGATGAAGGCTTGTGGTACCGTAGAGGGGATGTCAGAAGAGAAGAGAAGTGTATGAGATGTTATGAAGGTAAAATCAACAGGATATTGGAACATATTGACTATGGAGGGGGGAGAAAGAGAGAAGCAGAGAATGAGAGAGAAGGAGGAAGCAAGAGAGAGGGAGAGAGAAGAGAGGGGAGAGACAGAGAGAGATTGAGAATAACACTTAGGACACCTAGACGGTCAGCATGGATGACTAGGAGGAAGCGATACCCTCAACAACAATAGAGAAGTTCAGAAGAGGGGAGAGTTTTGTGGAAAAAATGAATTCAGCTTTGGACTTGTTGAGTTGAAGAGATCCATGAAACATCTAGTTTGAGATGTCCAATAGGTAATTGCAGATATGTGATGAAGTCACCAGATCAGTTAGGGCTAGATAAGTAGATTTTAGAATCTCATCATATAGGTAATTAAATCCATGAGAATTAATGATATCACCAAACAAAGCAGTATATAAGGAAACAAGAAGAAGGACCAGGACAGAGCCCTGGGAGGAGACAGTCACTGTTAGTTGGATGAAGATCCAGCAAAGGAGACTGAGAAGCAATAAGATAGATAGGTTCCAGGAGAAAGCCCTGGGGGAAGGAGGGGGAGAGAGAGAGCAAGAGAGATATGCAGACACAGAGAAACAGAGGCAGAGATGAAGAGAGAGACAAAGAAAGACACAAAGACAGTCAGAAGGAGGCAGGGACAGAGAAACAGAAATAGAGAGTGACAGGGAGAGAGAGAGGGAGAGAGGAGAGAGAGAGAGAGAGAGAGAGAGAGAGAGAGAGAGAGAGAGACAGAGACAGAGACAGAGACAGAGACAGAGAGATCTTATTTTATCATATGACACTGCCCTAGCATAGCCTAGCTGCTTCTCGCCTGCAGGGGGCCCTTTGTATAAACTTAAAGCTCTACAAAATGTGACTTTTTATTAAGTGATTTACCCAAGCTCACCCAGTTCCTGAATGGCAGAGCCTGCACTGGAATGAATGTTTTCTGTTTCTTACTTTAGGACTCTTTCCATTAAACTATACTGTCCTTTCCAATTGTTAGCTCTTGGCTTTCCAAGGATGGAAACCTCCATTGATGAGAAGTGTTGGGAAAGAGAAAAGGCTTTTTGGGACTTTAGGGAACTAAATCTGCCTTTCCTTTTCATCCAGTGATAGATTTAAAGCTTTGTTGTTAAATTGTTTTCAGTTGTGTCTGACTTTTTGTGACCCCATTTGGTATTTTCTTGGCAAAGATGCAGAAGTGGTTTGCCTTTTCCTTCTCCAGCTTATTTTGCAGATGAGGAAACTGAGGCAAACAGGGTTAAGTGACTTGCCTAGGGTCACACAGCTAGTATGTGTCTGAGACAGGATTTGAACTTAAGTCTTCCTGACTCCAGGCCCAGCACTTTCTCCACTGTACCACCTAGCTGCCCCAGATTTAAAGCTAGATGGGACAATACATACCAGATGGATCAGCCTCCTCCCCTCCATTTTTTAAATAAATAAGAAAACTTAGGCCTAGGGAAGTAAAGTCTGTTGTTGGGCACATAGCTAGAAAGTGTCAGAGCAGGATTCTAACTCAGATCTTCTGAGTCCAAATCCATTATTTTTTTTTCCCTTCTACCATTTGGAATTCAGAGAGAAGTTCATCTGAATTCAACAAGCATTTACTAAATACCTAGCTGAGCAGGGACTGAGGAGTTGAACTCCATTTGGAGATACTTGCTGAGGTGCCATATCAAAAGAACTTCTTTTTACTAAGACTGATTTCCCCCTGGGGATTCTGAGTCATAGTGGACTATTTATTTATATTCAGCCTTTAACTGCCTTTCTCACCTTAGAAAACAGAGGATTTTGTAATAAGGGTGGGGTATTTTTATCTTGACAGAACATATTGCATCAGAATTTGTGTTGTGGGAGCTGTTCCAACTGGCACTTTTATAAAGGTAGGCAAACGTATGGCATTGTGGTCACTGAGGGGCCCTGTGGTAGACAGTCATACATGGTCCTCTTCTACTTCTCACCAATATTCACATATTCTCTTGCCCTTCTTCTTTTTTCATGCCTCTCATTTCTCCCTCCCTCTTTTAACCATTTGGAGAAATATTAGACACTCAGACCTGGGAGTAAGTTTAGAGGTCATGGAGTTCAAACTCCCGCCCTATTCAGGGATCTTTCCTATCATATAATGTTAGATGGTAATTTGGTCTTTTCTTGGATTCTTCCAGTGAAAGGGAATTTACTACCCAATACAGCAGTCTATGGGCATTTATTAAAAATTCTAATTATTAAAAATGTTCCCCTACATTGAACTGAAATCTATCTTCCTTTGAATTTGACATATTCATTTAAGTTCAGTAAAACCAGCTTGGTTTTATTCTCTCCTTCCTTCTTTTCATTTCCTTTCCTTAATGCTAAGTTGTGTCAATATTAGTCACCAGCAGTCATTTCTTAGCCCTACCAGTGGTACTCAGTCCCCAAAGAGCTGCTAGGTGTCTACTACAAAGTCTAGGCTATGCTTTCTTGGAGGCTTATGTGGGACCAGTCTTGTTTGCATGGTAGAAAAGATGTATCCCAGGGCAGCTAGGTGGCACAGTTGTTAGAGCACCAGCCCTGGAGTCAGGAGGACCTGAGTTCAAATCCAGCCTCAGACACATAATACTCACTAGCTGTGTGATTTTGGGCAAGTCACTTAACCCCAATTGCCTCACCAAAAAAAAAAAAAAGATGTATCTGGAAGTCATGATAGAATCATAAATTAGTAACTATTTGGAGACAATGCCCTGGAGTTAGTTGGAGACAACATCCTAAGCCTTGATGGCTATCCTCCCTAACACTGGGTCTTTGTCTCAGTCATTGAGAATCCCAAGTCCCTCTGAAGTGAAGGAAAAAGTAATCACAGAATTGGAAAGGGACTCAGGGACCATCTAGCCAACTCCCCACTTGGCAAGAGTCCTTTTCATAATAAAGCTGATAAATGTTCATCAAGCCTTTGCTTAAAGAAATTGAAGTAAGAGTGAACTCATTACCTTCCATGGCAGCACATTTCACTTTAGGATAAGCTTTAATTGTTAAGAAATTTTTCTTTATCTCAAACTGAAATTTTCTTCCTTGCAGCTTCTGCCCATCATTCCTCCTTCTTCCCTCTCATCCAATCAGAAGTCTAATCCTTCTTCTATGCCACAGTCCTTCAATAACTAGAAGGCAGCTATTTTGTCTCCTAAGTCTAAGTGTTCTCTTCTCCAGGCTAACCATACCAATTCAACCAATTCATATGCCATGTCATAATATGACCTCAATGCCCTTCACCACTAGGGTTAACCTCTTCTGCATGGTCCTCAGTATATCAATGACCTTTCTAAAATACGTTACCCATACTTGAACAGTAGATGTGGTCTGAACAGCGCAGAATGATAGCAGGAGTATTACCTCCCTAGTCCAGGACATCATGCCCCTCAATACCTCCTAAGATAGTATTAGCTTGTTTGATGAGAATGAAATATGCAAGTTTCCCATTAAATGAGCAAACGCAATTTTCTTTGAATCAAAGACCTCTGGATAATGTGAGGGCTAGGATAGGAGTTTTCTTCCTGTACTCTAGCCACAGTGTTTTCATGGGGTCTAAATGTCCTGGATAGTGCCACAAAGCCAAGAGACAAAGGATCCACTAGGCCTCAAGGACAGGTGCCAGATGACTTTCAAACCAAGGTTTACCTTGACTCTTTGCTGATCTTTCTCCTCTGCTGCCCCATGAGCTTAAATATACTTTGACCCTTCAACTCCTTTTGCAGCAACCTATGATCTCAATTTTGCGAAACCAGGCTCTGGGCAAAGGGAAAGCCTATTGTGAAAGGGAGTAAGCGAGGAAACCTTTGTAGTTTTGCTTCACCTGCAAATTCTCCCCTTTTACCTCACATGATGGACAGGAAAAACTTTATAAGGACAAACAAATAAGCATAAGTCCAACTGAATTAGAAATCTGAAATTCCCCTGATGCTCAAATGAAAGATTTCTGGGCTTGGATGGGCAGCAGTTTCAAGCCTTTATTCCTCTGGCCTAAAATCTGTGCTTCAGAATCACCATCATACTCTCATGGAGGGCTAAACTCAACAGAGTGATGTGGACAAAGGCCACAAGCAGCCTGAAAGGGCACAGGAGGAATTTAAAAATCAATGCAGAACTTAAAAGGGAGTCAGGGGAAAGATTGGAGGTCAGACGGAAATGTGCTCCACTGATTTAATAATAAGTGAGTCCTTCGCCAGCTGAAATTGGTATTAAATGCTGCATGTTCAAAGAGGCATCAGGAAGACTGATGACCAGGGAGCAGTAAGAGGCAGATTGCACAGAGTGTCAGAGCTAAAAAGAGCCTTAGCTGCTGCCCAGTCTCCACTCCCTCATTTTACAGTTGAAGAAACTGAGGCACTAGTTTTGGGCCATCAAGCAATAGTGAATGGCAGGACTGAGACCAGAACTGGCTCAGTGATCTTTCAACTATTCCTATACAAGCTTAGATTTAATTTAGATATAATTTATAGCTTGTGGGCAAAGCAGTTAGGACCCTTCTCAGCCTATATAGTTCTGGAACTTAAAAAAAATTCCCTAGTCAAATGTCCCCTCTTTTTTTGTCCCTAATATATCCCTGTTTGTAAATCACCGTGCAACTCACTTTCGTTTTCAGCAGGGTCAGAAGCACCCTGGAGCCTTGGGGGAGGTCTGGGCCCCAGCTGGAAGTTACAATTTTATGTGACCTATAATTGTTTCTGCTCCATTCCTACATAATCCCTGTGTGTGGCCCTGGTTTTATGGAAATTAAAAGGCCCAACAAACCATGCAAGGTCCCCTTTTTATGGGATAGAAAAAAGTCTTCTATTTTTTGCAGGGGTTAAATAAAACACATTTTTGATGTCCCCTTTGAGCATTAAAATAAGAGTTTGCCTGAACCGAAACTGAGGAATTACATGGGCAGGTTTAACTGAAAGGCCTCCATGGCTCCTTTTCACTTTATGTCTCCGATCCCCTGATTGGAAAGGTGATACCTGGGGGACAGCTGTGTTGTGTAGTGGGAAAAATGTTTAGATTTGATGTTGGAAGACCCAAGGTGTAATTTAGCTCTGCCACTTGCTAGATGGGTGAAGAAAGGCAAATTATTTCTTCTTTCTTTGCTTCAGTTTCTTTATCTGTAAAATGGGGAGAAACATGTTTGCTTTACTTGCTCCCCTCCCACTCTGGTCAGTTGTGAGGATTGAATGAGATAATGCTTGTAAATATGAGATACAAGATCACATAAATGTCAGCTTTTACTATCATTGCCTGTGACATTGAAAACATGTAATTTATCTTTTCATTTTGGGAGGCTGTTTCTCAGACTGATAGATTTGGAGAGCTATAGCTGAATATTCTGGGTTTATAATCGCACAAATCAGAGTACATATTGTTTTTATTCTAATTTTGGAAGCAGTAATAAAACTTGGCTGTGATATGTGTCTGAAAAGCCCCTTACTAATAGCAAGGTTTACACTGCCCCTTCCCCTCCCCCCACTCCTTTCCTCTTTTTGGTTTGGTTTTAACCTATGACTTCTTTGAGATGGAGAATTCTCAGTGTGGAAAGTCCCACCACTGGTACAAATTGGTGACTCATTTGTAACGGAGCTCTTCCTGGGTCACCGAGGGGGTCACACGTCTAGTATGTATCAGGACTTAAACCTGATTCTTATTGCCTAGCCGCACTGACTTTTGAGTTTCAGTTTTTGGAGGATTAGTGCTTGGACTGGAGGGGCAGGCATGGTAGGGAGAAAGAGGCATTATTCATAAGAAGAGATGCATGATGAGATCTGTTAAACAAGTCATGCTATGGAGGAATACCTTTATAACATGGGGTTAAGGGGTGGGCCTTGTCGACATTGCTGCTGCAGGTTAAGCATTCGATATCTGACCGTGTACATAGGTGGGAGGTTTGGGGAACCATAGCTTAGTTTGTCTCATAGGAAGATATATCCAGAGGCGGATGAGAAGTTAGAAGGCATCAAGTCCAACTCCCTCATCTTATAGATGATGGGACTGAGGCACAGAGACAGGAAATGATTTAACTTAATCATCACCCTGCTAGGAAGAATTGGAGGTAGGGTTTGAATATAGGTCTTCCTGATGCCAGATCTGGAGCTTGATTCAAAATTCCAGTTGAACACTAGTAACTTCCCAAAATGGAAAGGGAATAACATCATATAGTAAAACAAGAACTGGACTAGGAATCAGGAGGTTTGAGACAAGTCTTGGCCTTGGGATTAACTAGCCAAGTGTTCCTATATAAGAACCTTTATTTTCTTCATCTGTATAACCGGGGAAAATGTACTTACCTTAGATAGATGACAGAACTGTTGTGAGGACCAAAGAAGAGACAGCAAGAATGAGTGGAAAGATCATTGAAATGGGAGTCAAAGACACTGGGTTCAAATCTTGATACTTCCACTTACTACCTCCATGACAGTTAAAAAAATAACTTTATTGATATCTTCTTTTTTTCTTTTTGCATCACCAGAATTTTGTCCAGTATCTCTCTTTCTTCCTCTCCCAGGGAGCTACCCAAATAACAAATAATATTTTTAAAGAAAAAGGGGAAGAAAGAGGGAAAATCAGCAAAACAGAGCAATACATTGGGAAAGGAAGAGAATACGTGCACAACTGTAGTACACCTCTACAAGGGATGGGGAGTGAAAGCAGCTTTTCATAGCTCTTCTTTGGAGCCATGCTTTTTCTTTGTGATTTTGTAATATTAACCTTTGATTGTTCGATTGTTCTTTCCATTTACATTCTTATAGGCACGGTGTATATTGTTTTCTAGTCTTTGCTCACTTCCTTCTATATCAGTTCATGTGTTTCCGTGCTTCTCTATATCCATCATATTCATCATTTTTTAAAGCACAGTAATATTATATTCCATTTGTGTGCACAGTTTGTTCAGTAATTCTCCAAGTAATGGGCATCTACTAATTGCTTCTGATTCTTTGATACCACTTAAAGTTCTGATATAAATATTTTGCCGCACATAGGAGCTTTCTTCTTTTTATAAATCACCCTCTTAGGGGCATGAAATCTCTGGGTCAAACGGGAAGGACATTTTAGTTCTTTTATTTACATAATTCCAAATTACTTTCCAAAACAATTTTGCTAATTCACAACTCCAGCAACAGAGTATTGGAGTGCCCATCTTCCCACAACTCCTCCAACATTGCCTATTTCCTTATTTTGTTACCTTTACCAATTTGCTGGACATGAGGTGAAGCTTCAGGGTGTTTGATTTACCTTTCTTTTATTATTAATGATTTGAAGTATTCTTTTATGTGTTTACTGATATACAATTTCTTTTTTTGTGTGTGTGTTTCTGAGAACTATTTGCGCATATTCCCTGACCACATTTATTGAGCAATGGCTTTTGGTCATATATACACACATACATTTATATGTATATACATACATAAATGCACATATATGTATATGTGCATGTATGCATGCATATATGTATATATATGCATATTTGTTTCAACTGTCTATACATATTCATTTCCAAATCCTTATCTGAGAAATTTGATACAAAGATTTTTTTTCCATTTTACTGCTTCCCTTATTTTCCTAGATGCATTAATTTTGTTTGTGTAGACTCTTTTCACTTTCATGCAATCACAGTTATCTATTTTATCCTTTGCAATTGTCTCTATCGTTTATTTGGTTAGGAATATATCTGCTGATCTTAAGTGTAAAAAGTCCATGAATTGCTTCTCTTCTAATCTTTTTTATGTCATGATCTTTAATATTTAGGTCATGCATCCATATTGAATTTGTTGAAGAATATGCCATAAGGTATTACACTAATCCCAATTTCTGCCAGATGGCTTTCCAGCTTTCCAAACAGTTTTTTTTTTATCAAATAAGGATTTCTTTTTAAAGTAATTAATGTTTTCTACTTATCAAGTTCCATTGTTTCTGATTCTCTCTCATTTAATCTGTTCCATTGAGTTACTTCTCTAATTTTTTTAAAAAGTAATATCAAATGGTTTTGATAAATTCTAATTCATAACATGATTTGAAGTCTAGAAGTGCTATTCCTCCTTAATTCCTACCTTTTTCATAATTTACCTTGATATTCTAGATCTTTTGCTTTTCCAAAGGACTTTTATTATTATATTTTTTAATTCTATGATACAGTGGAGTCAAACTTAAATAGAAAGAGATGCCTATGGGCTACATATTGACTTAGAAAACTACAAATTAATATCATCTATGTTTTATTGCCTTTTTATTTTTTATTAAACATTTCCCAATTACATTTTGTTTCCTTGCACTCAGAGTTTTGTGGGCCTCATCAGCTGCTCATTTGTCACCTCTGCTGTAAAGGTTTCTTTTGATAATTTGATTTGTGCAGTTGTAAAACTGTAAATTAACTTTGGTACTATTGCCATTTTTATTATATTGACATAGCTCATTTATGAGTACTGAATATTCCTCTAGCTATTTAAGTCATTCTTTATTTTTTAAGGAATGTCTTATAATTTGATCTATACAAGTAATTTGCATGATTTGGTAGGTTGATCCTCAAATACTTTATGCATTTGAATGTATTTAGTAATATAATTTCCATTTCTCCTATTACCTCAGATCTTTTAAGAAATGCTATTGATTTTTTGTGAATTTATTTTGTAGCCTACAACTTTGCTGAAGTTATTGTTTGTCTCAATTAGTATCTGTGCTAATTCCCTAGGATTTTCTAAGTAAACCACACATAATCATGCAAATGTGCATAGTTTTTATTTCCTTTTTGCCTATTTTTGCCCTTAATTCTTTCTCTTGTCTTATTGCTTTTGACACAATTTCTAGAACTTTATCAAATAATAGATGGGAAAGCCAGTATCCTTCCTTTACACCTGTATTTATTGGGAAAGCTTCTAATATATTTCCATTGTATATGACGCTTGATTTTTATTTTAAATACTTTTTGTGGTATTAAAAAAGGCTCCTCTACACCTAATCTTGGTAGAGTTTTTATCATAAATAAATAAATTATGTACTTTTCACTGTTCTTTTTTTTTTTTCTGCATCCATTGGCAGAACCATGTGCTTTGGGTAATTTTAATTTTTAATGTGACTTGTCATGTTAATTGTTTTCCTTGTTGAACTATCCTTGAATCATTTAGGTAAATCCAATGTAATCATAATGAATAGTTTCTTGAATGCATTGCTGTAGTATGTTTGGTAGGAATTTATTTAAAAATTTTGAAGTGATATTCATTCATGATGTGGGTTTATACTTCTTTCATGATTTATCCTTTCCTGATTTAGATACTCAGATTTTATTTCTCTCACAAAGTAAGTCTGGTAGAGTGTTTTCTTTCAAAGTTTTTGAGAATCATATTGTAATATTGGTACCATTTTTTTTTGGCAATCATATTGTAATACTGGTACTAGTTTTCTTTTTTGGTGAAGTGATTTGCCCACATTCACACAGCTGGTAACTGTCAAGTGTTTGGTCTGAGGCCAAATTTGAACTCAGGTCCTCCTGACTTCAGAGCAGGTGCTCTATCCACTGTGCAACCTAGCTCCCCTTTGGTACCAATTTTTTTAAAAAAAATTTGCTAGAATTTTTCTGTGAATCCATCAGCACTAGGTTTTTTTGTTTTGTTTTTTGTTTTTTGTTTGTTTGGTTTTTTGCCCTTTTAGCAATTGTCTTAGAACTAGCTTTACTCTTTTTTGATACTGGATTATATAAAATCCCTATTTGGTCTTCTGTTTATTTGGGC
This sequence comes from Phascolarctos cinereus, assembly GCF_003287225.1. Lineage (NCBI taxonomy): Eukaryota > Metazoa > Chordata > Mammalia > Diprotodontia > Phascolarctidae > Phascolarctos > Phascolarctos cinereus. The sequence goes on from NW_027555847.1 coordinate 364,102,816, forward strand.
ATTTTGTATTTTTAAGGTATTCTTGTATTTTTTCTCAGTTTTGTTATCATATAATTGTACAACATGGTTCCAATCATTGTTTTTATTATCTCTGGTTTTATAGTGATTTCATCTTGTTCATTTACTATTCTGTTGATTTGATTTTAGGCTCTCCATTTTAATCAAGTTGGCTAAATATTCATCAATTTTGTTGGTCTTTTCAAAAGGACAAGCTTTAAATTTGTTTTGCATTTATCTATTTTATCTCTTCATATTTTTAATGGATTTTGTATTTCTTGACTTCTCAATGAGTGGGAGAGGGGATGGGAGGAAGGAGAGATTTTGGAACTTAAAATAAAATAAAATGGAACAAAAAGAATAGTTTAGTTTGTCATTTCTATAATTTTTTGTTTACATTTTATCTATATTTCTAATTTTTAAAACCCCTATTGTGCTCAATTTGGGATCATTTTTGAATTTCTAATTATTTTTTCAAAATGCACATTCAGCTAATCAACCCTCTTTTTTTCTATTTTGTTAATGCATGTTTTTAGAGATATAATTTTTCACTTGAGGGCTGCTTAGATACATCCTAGAAGTTCTGATATATTGTTTAATTAGTACGTTTTTCTCTCACATAATTATTTTTCTGTGATTTATTATCTGATCCATTCATCATCTAGGATCTTGTTATTAAATTTCCACTTAGGAGACTGAACAATACAATAAACTTTTTGTGATCTCTGAACTAATTACTATTTTATTGTATTATGGTCTCTAAATGTTTATCTGCATTTTCATATTTCTTTGCAATATCTCTGTGCCCTAATAACTAATTGCTTTTTTGTAAAAGTTCCATATGTTGCTGAGAAATATGTATAATACTTGGTAAATCTCATTTATAAGATGCCATAAGTCTTTTAACTCTAGTATTTCTCTCAATTTGTTATATTCTGTATTTTCCATTAAAAATCTTTCTGTTAAATTTGTCCAAATCTGAGAGAGTAAGATTAAGGTGTCCTGTTAATATAGTATTACTGTCTATGTCTTCTTATGATTCACCTAATTTTTCCTTTATGAATTTAAACACTGTCATTTGGAGAATATGTATTTTATATCAATATTTATTGCTTATTGTTCTCTTCAGCGTAATATAGTTTTCTTCTTTATCTCTTTTTATACCACTTTTTTTTTTGCTTTCTCTGATAGTATTATTATAACTCCTGGGTTTTTGGATTCAAAGTAAATTTTGTTCTAGATACTAATTTTTATTTTGTATATATCTTTGTTTTTTCATATTTGTTTCTTGTATGCAACAGATTGTGGGATTTTGTTTCCTTATCCAATTTATTACTCTTTTTCATTTTATTGGATTGTTTGACCCATTCACATGGAAAGTTAGATAGGTTTATATCTATCTCCCTTTGTCTCTAATCTTGTTCTTTTCTGATTTAGGATTATTTTGTGTTTCTCATTCTCAAACTCCTCCTATTTATCACCTCTTTTCCCAGTTTTTTAGTTTCAATTAATTCTTTTTTTCTTCCTTTTATCAAGTTATCTAATTCTCCCCCCTTTCCCTTTCATCTAAGTAGTCAAGTAAAATCCCTTTTAGTCATTTCCTTCTATTTTTAAAATTTTCACGGACTTTTTAAAAAAAATTTCCTTCATTATTTTTATTAGTACTCTTCCTTTTCTACCTTTTCTACATTTTTATTATTTGATTCATGGTTTTGATACTATTTATTTTCCCTTTGGTACTTGTATTATTCATGGAATTGTAACTTCTAAGGTACCAATTTTGAGAACCTTCCTCTAAACAGCTTCTGTTATTACCTTATAAGTCTAGCTTTCTTCCACCTTTTTTCCCATTGTGACTCATTCTTAGAGACATAAAAGCCTGGAGCACATAGAAGAGATAGAAGTATTAACCCCATGGTAGGATTTTTCCTATATTGCTGATTTTGCAGTTCATTATGACTGCCTGCCCTTCTGAGGAGCATTTCCTCTATTTGTCATTTAATCTTTTTTCTGAATCCATGACTTCTCATCCTTTTGGATGGCAGTTGCCAAAGTTATCCTTTCTCTCAAGGCAGGCTGCTGTCCATGGAAGCACAACAATCTCTCAGATGTAGTATTCTCTGTAAGTACGAAATCCCTAAATTTTGCACCCATTTAAGATCCTTATTTCCTCTTCCAGAATATCTCTCTCCCCTAATGAAAGTATTCAGTAGCACCATCTACCTCCCCTCCCACACATACTGAGTTGAGATTTTTTTCCATTTCTTTCCCCCTACAATGATCCTCTCTTTGCCATCTCACCCATTCTCCTATAGGCCTTTCTCTTCTAACTCCAGGACTACAGGGATTGTTTACCCCCTTCATTTCCCATCATTGATTTCATTAGGGTACATCACACATTCCCCTCAATCCCCTCTCTTCCCATCTCCTTGTTTATGTGTTCTCCCATTCTGCAGTTTAGCATCACATAAAATATTGCTTTACCTGTAGGTTTAATCCGTGGTGTTTCCAGTATGTTCTTCCACCACTACTTCTTTTATTTGAGTTCCTGTATTATTCTTGTCTTCTTATGTCCTTTTAGAAGGAAACTTAAAATTGTTCCTCTGTTATTGTGTTGTTGTTTTTAACCCCATATATGTCTCTCCTTCTAGATATTCTTACTTTTTCCTGGGATAATTTATTTTTCTTAGTGCTTTCATTGGTTGCTTATTTGTTGATCCTTTTGTGTTTTTGACTTAGGTTCATTACTCTGTGTTTTCCTGTCTTCTCATGAAGGAAATTCAATCCCCAGTGCTTCATTTTTATCATCTTTCTTTACCTCAGAATCCAAAGGAAAGTTGATATTTATAGAGTCAACAATTATAGAAATTGTTGTACCCTTGAAGACTAGGGTTTCTCCAAGACAATGAGTATGGGAAAGGTACCCAATGAACTAACATGAGTCACATATAGAAGTGGTAGTTTATTCTCACAGAGAAAAAGGAATGCAAAAGAGTGAAGAATCACAGAATTCTCAAAACAAAATCATGTAAAATCATTACTAGTGCAATAATTTAGTAGAATAATATATTCAAGCTTTATTGGGACATAGACTGTTACTTTGCTGCTAAGTAGTCTTTTTACATTTGACCTCCATTGAGTACAATGTGATCAAACACTAAGTGGGATTCTTTTCATTGGCTTTGCTTTCTGATAGCAACTCTTCCCTTGCCTCCAGACCATTCCCATTGCTGATGAATCTACAACTTTTCTGGTAACTGCTGCCATTCCTGCTTCTTGCCAGCACTAGCAGGCCAATTAGCTTCTTTCAGTAGTCACAAGGTTGATGCTAAAGAAAAGAAACACACAAGAGAGCCAGAAGAAGCCAGGGTCCCCAGTACAAGCCTAATTCATTGAGTCCATTGCCCATCTGTGGAGCAGTGGCCTCCAACGCCATTATGATGGTGTAGAAAAAGACCTCTTTTTCCACTCCTGGCATGTAGAAGTCAAGAGGGATGCCAGATTTTTTCTTCTGGCTCAGTAACCAATCAAGGAACTAAGCAATTGAGTGATGCATAGCCAAAAGCAGACAAAGAAAATCTGCATATGCTCAAGTTTCTAGAAGGTCCCCTGGATGTATGGAGAGAGTATATGAGTATGCCCCAAGGTGGTACAAATCTGTCACACTTGCAATTTTGGGGGCTTATCCAATGTATGTTTCAAGGAATCAGGGAGAGTGCAAGTAAGCAGCATTTATGTAGCTAGGTTTTCAAAAGAGGGGAAGGATAAAAGGCATCAAGTAACTAGAGCTCTTTTCAGGATGACACTGTAGAGTGCTGAATACCAAAAAAACTCTGAGATATTAGTTTGCAGTTGACTGTTACTATCAGAGAGCCATTCTTAAAAATATCCTGCTGCTATTAGGAATGCAGATGTGGATGGATATCCTACTTTATAGAAAAGGTAGTAAGACTGGAATGTATTTATGTGATGACTTGGAAAATACTATTACCTTGAAAGAACCTCAACTCTGTATAACTAAACTGATTTTCAAGGTTTGGGGCCTTTTATTTTCAATGATGACAGCGATAATAACCATGATGATGCTGTCATTCTACTCTGATGCCTTATTGTTTTAGTACATCATTTATTATCCTCCTCTCTGTCTCCATACTATCATCCTATGGGACTTCAGGATTCATGTTGTCATTTACTCTCACAACCTGGACACAAGAGTCCTTAACTTTCTTAATTCCAATTATTTCTTTCTTCATCTCATTTCCACTGACAGTCACATCTTAAACTTTACCATCCACTTTCAATTACACTAATTCCATGACATGGAACTTGGAACTCTACTCTCTGACCACAACTTCCTGTCATTCAACTTCTAATCTCTTGTCCATACTACCTCTAAGACCTCTAGACCATTACTCTCTTGACCTATCCCTACTCTCCCATTCCCCACTCTAGCTTCACTTTCTCTGTACTAACATTTAACCCCATAATCTGCCATGTTAATGATGTTTCATTGAATGCTTACCTGGAACCCTTTGCTCTCTTGATCTTCTGCCATTTCTGACTTCAAACTCTCATCCCTGATATCAACCTCTTCTTCCTCCAACTGCTTCAGCCACTGCCACCAACAATTTTTTCTACTTCTATTCTAGGGCTGATGATAATCATTGAAGGAAGTCATAAAATTGAACTGATTTCACCCATTACAATTTGGTACATAACTAGCTGATCAATAATCCTTTTATTCTATCATTATTGTATCCATAGCTCCTTCTCTGCTTTACGACGTAAGCCTCGGCGTTATCACTTTTTCTTGCTTCCTTCCTTCTGATCACAGAAGAAAACTATTCCTGCTACTCATTAAGTCTGATACCCTTTACCTGCAAACTTGACCCCATTTCCTTCTCTTACTTGTAGCATCTTATTATAACTGTTCTGTCCCATACTCTCATGTATCTTCATTCTCTTCTTCTCCAAAGACTTCTTATCTGGCTGCAAGTATGGCCAGTTCTCCCCACTATTAAAAAAAAATAGAAGCAGTGAATGGAAGTTGGCCATTCCACCCCATCCAGCTGCCATTCCATTTCCCTCCTTACTTTTACTGCTGAGCTTCTTGAAAATTTATCTCTGTTTTATATATTGACTTATTTTTTACTACCCAATCTCTCTAAAATTTAAGTTGGGCTTCTAACTCCATCACTCTACTGAAATTGTTTTCTTCAAAAAAAGTTACCTCCTAATCATCAAATGCAATGACCCTTTATCAATCCTCATTGCCTTTGACCTTTATCCCCCCAGTTTTAAAAAATTCTTTCTTCTGCTGGATGCTTTCCTCTATTTCAGTTTCAGAAAGATCATCACCCTTGATTTTTCTGTCTCTTTATCTTGGGGGATTGGGTTCTTAACCTGAGGCTCCCAGGACACTCTAATGGATCATGCATAGATTTTAGGGGTTCTGTGAACTTGTAGCTTTTAATATTTTGATAATTGTACTTCAAAATAATTGTTTTCTCATGTAATTCTATGTATTTTATGCATTTAAAAGCATTATTGCGAGATGTCCATAGGTCCAACTACTAAAGAAATCGATGACACAAAAAAGTTAGGAACCCTGCTTTAACTGGTACACTTTCTCTAACAATGCCTTTTCCTCATTTCCCCAACTTCTTTATGTAGGTTTTCCTAAGGTTATGTCCTCAGCTCTTTAATTTTCCTCTATAAACTTTGGCAATTACACCCATTCTTAGAACATAAAATCTCACTTGCATGAAGATAGCAGAATCAGATAAACAAAACCTCAAAGTTAAAAATTACTTCAGAGGTCATCTAGACTAATCCATATGTAAACTATAATTCACTTTACAGCTTATTGGACAAATGGTTATCTAATTTTTGTTTGAAAACCTTTAGTGAGGAAGAGCCCACTACTTCCCCAGTCAGTCCACTCCATTTTTACACAGCTCTAGTTGTTAGTAATTTTCACTTATATTGATTCAGAATCTGCCTCCCATAAACTTCCATTCATTGCTTCTAGTTCCCTCTGGAGTCAAGCAGAACAAATTGAGTCCCTTTGCCTCTTTAAAGATTTGAAGACAACTATCATGTCTCCTCTATATCTTCTTGAGATCAACTATCCTCTGATGGTTCAACTAACTGATCCTCACATGGTTTTATTTAAATGTAGTTCTCTGTCTTTGTCACCTTCCTCTAGGTACTTTCCAGCTTATTATTTTATGCTTAACATGTGGCATTCAAAACTAAACATGGAGTATCAGAAGTGGTCTCAATACCACTTGTGAGTAAGACACTAGATTAGGACAATGGTACATCAAGTCCTTACTCCCACAGGCAATGCCTTTATACAAATTATGATTCTATTAACTTTTGAGCTGACATTGCATGGTTGATTCATAGTGAGATATAGTCTGCTAAAAAACCTCCAGATTTGTTTTATACCTGGACTTTTGTCTCAACGTAATTTCCTAATGTTGTACTTCAAATTGATTTTTAAAAATTCAAGTGTAGAACTTTGTGCTGATCCTACTAAATGACATTTTATTAGATTTGTTCCAACTGTGTCATCCAGCATGTTCCTATTCCTGACAGCTTTCTGTCATCTGCAAATTTGATAAGTACGCTAACTATACCTTCATCTAAGTCATGGACAGATGTTAAACAGCACAAGGCCAAATGTAGATTCTTTGGGCATGTCATCAGAGATGTCTCTTCAGGAGGCTGTTGAATCACTTTTGGGGAATAGCCTTTCAGCTAGTTCCAAATTGACCTAAATGCACTATTATCTAGTCTACATCTTTCCATTTTGTCCACAAGAATATCATGATGACTTTGTCAAATGCTTTGATAAAATCTAGGTAAATGATAGCTACGTGATTCCACAGATTTACTGGTCTATTTTCCTACCAAACCAGGAAATAAAGCTATTGTGGCCTGACTTGCACTTGAAGTGTTGTGGACTCTATGATCACCACTTCCTTTTCTGCACATTTACTTTTGATAATATCATCCAGAATTTTTTAAGAATAAGCAAGTGAATTTGACTCCAATAATTTAGAGACTAATTTCTTCCCTTCTCTGGAAAAGAGGGATAACATTTTCCCTTCTTCATTCTTATACACTTTTCTTGCTCCCCATAATCACTCAAAGCTTACTAAAAAGTGTTGCAGTGGTCACAGAGTCTCTCTGAGTATCCTGGGCCATCGTTTATTTGGGATTGGTGATTTGAATTCATCTATTTCTCTACTTGTCTTGGGTATCAACTCCCTATTAGACATTTTTATTCTGTCCTTTTCAGTCCAAAGATCATCCTCAGTGGCAGAGAAACCAGAAATAAGAGTTAAGCAGTATCAGTTTCTCTCTATGTTACTATCTGCTCTGAGCACAAGTCCTATACTGCCTTTGAACCTTTACTATTTCCCAGCAGTTAGAAAGTCCCTTTTCTTCTTAGCTTTTCTCATTAGCACCATCTCATTTTGATCTTTGGTGCTCCTGATACTATTCTTAGAGGACCATGTGAGAATTTTGCAAATCTTTTCCATTACTTGCCTTTGTTTTCATTTTCTGTTCATGTACTTTCAAAATCTAAATTGCTCAATGAATTATGTGTGCTTCCACATTGGCTTTTTAGACAATGTCTCTTTTTATTCCTGATCAGAACTCTTTTCAGTTGTTATTTTCAGAATTTAATTTGTAAAAGCTTTCCATCCCTCCTGGGATGAGTTCCTCTATAGAATTTTAGTCCATGGCATCCTTTCCTTTTTTTTTTTTTGAACACTTTGAAATCTGTTCTTCTCTAATCTTGGGTCAATATCAGAATAGGGCCAGATTTTCTCTAACAAATTCTCAGATGGAGTGATCTGTAAGAGGCAAGATAACCAAGACCCAGAAGCAATTGAACTCAGTAGTCTGGTGTCTGGTAAATCCAAGAACACATAATATCAAGGGAAAGACTTCCAATTCAACAAGAATATCTGAGAAAATTAGAAGATAGTTTGGAAGAAATCAGGTTTAAACTAACATCTGACACCACACCACAATAAGATCCATTTAGATGCTTTACCTAAATATAAAAACTCATTTCATAAAAATAACTAGGGAAGAATTTAATGAAATGTCTTTTATAACTACAGTTAGAGGAACTATTAATCAAATGGGATAGAGGTGATCATAAAAAAATATGCATATTTGATTACATAAAAAGTTGTAGCACAAGCAAATTAAAAGCTATTAAGCAGGAAGAAAAAAATGCTTGGTGGGAAAAATTTTTGCATCAAATATCTATGATAAAAGTTGGATATACAAGATGCAGGAAATTGGCATAAATATCCATAAGGTGGTCAAAGGATAAGAACATATAGTTTTCAAAAGAAGAAATACAAGTTATAAAGAACTATGTGAAAACTGTTGCAAAGTGCTGAAAACAAGAGAATTAGAAATTAAAACAATGCTCAAATTTCATTTTATACTCATTAAATTGGTAAAAATTATAAAATATGAAAATATTTAATGTTGGAAAGGCTGTGGAAAGGCAGGCACATTAACACATTTTTGTTTGAATGTGAACTTAGTCCAACCTTTCAGGAAAACAATTTGGAATTATGCAAGAAAAGTCATTGAACTGTTCATACACTCTGCCCCAGCAGTCCACTCCTGGGCATATGTCCCAAAGAGGTCAATGACAGAAAGGTCATATATATATTCAGAATAGTCATAGCAGCACTTTTTATAGTACTAAAAAGCTTGAAATACAGCGGGTAGCCATTGATGGGTGAATGAGTGTGCAGATTATGCTGCATTATTTGTCTGTTGCTTGTCCTTCATTTTCAAAGAGGACCAATGGAATCACAGGTGATGTCTTGCCTTGTGCATCAATTGGATTTAAATGAGGCAGAGTTGCACAAAGTCATCTGCCTTACTCTCTCTTCCTGAGTTATCGAAGTCAGTGGCAGAACAAAAGTCAAGATGACTGGTGATGGTCTGAGATGCACTGGATGAGCTTGGCATCTCCAATACCTGACCAAGCTCTAAGCACTCCACAGTACCTACTTCAGCTGCCTTCATGGCCTTTGGAAGAAATTGTTCTCATCTGCCCATTTTTCTGTGGAAAGTCTTCACATGCTTGGGGTAAGACATCCTTTAAGTCACTATATAAATATAATGGAATATTACTGACCATAAGAATAGAGGAATATGAAATACGTGTGAAGACTTGGTTGAAATAATGTCAAGTGAAGGTAGCCCTTCTGTGGACCCACCCTGAGAGGCCCAGGAGTCAGGATCTTTGAGGGATTTAGCAACCTGCCTGGCTGGATAGGATGGGCTTTTCCAGCACTCTAAGTTTGAAGGTGTGTTTTTGATACTGCTTTTGAGGTGAAAGAGACTTTTGGGGGGAGGGATGGAACCAAGATGACAGAGAAAAGGCAGGGACTCACCTGAGCTCTCCCAAGTTCCTCTTCAAACAGCTTTAAAATAATGTTTAAAAACAAATTCTGCAGTGGCAGAACCAACAAAAGGATGGTGTGAAACAATTTTCCAGACCAAGATAACTTAGAAGGTTGGCAGAAAAGTTCTATTGCACCAGGGTGAGAGTGGAGCATAGTCCAGCCCAGGCAATGCCCCAGAAAGCCAGCAGCAGATCCTGGGGGCAACTGAACCAGCACCAGAAGCTTCTGGACCTCAGACTACAGACAGTAAGAGGGTCAGACAACTGGTCACAAGGAAATTACAAGATTTGCAGGCACTAGGTGCAGGACTCTGTTGCATTGCCCATACATAGATCCAAGTCACAATCCATGGTTGTAGTCCAGGGCAAGGAGGAGCACTAGCACACCAGAGCTTACAGATTCAGGGGGAGGGGGCACCCTGGTCATAGTTCCAGGGTGGAAAAGAGAGCTTATGGTTCCATACAGACCAAAGCACAGTTCAGGAGAATAGTAAACACACCTCTCCTTAGATCATACCATCTAGGAAGGACTGAAACCTTACCAAACCCCAGAACTGGCTCTGAAAAAAATTGTACAAAAAACCTTAAGTGCAGGGCAGTGCCCCTCCCCTGGAAACAGAGCCTAACTTTAACATAAAGTTAAATAGGCTGCGGAAATGAGCAACACAAACAAAACAAAACAGTAAAAGAACTTGACCAGTGAAAGTTACTATGGTGACAGGGAAGATCAAAACACAAACTCAGAAGAAGACAATTCAAAACTGCTACATCCAAAGCCTCAAATTAAAATGTGAATTGGTCTCAGGATCAAAAAAGAATTCCTGAAAGCACTCAAAAAATAATTAAATAAAATAAGAAATTGTGAGATATCTCAAAGAAACAAGTAACCTGGAAAATAGATTGAAGAGAGATGATTTAAGAATTGTCGGATAACCTGAAGGCCAAGATAAAAGCAAAAAAAGAGAATCAATATCGTATTTCAAAAAAATTATAAAGGAAAACTGCCCTGATAGCCTAGAACCAGAAAGTACGATAGAAGTGGAAAGTATCCACTAATCAAATCCTGAAGGGATCTCAAAATGAAAACTTCCAGGAATATTAAAGTTAAATTCCAGAGCTCCCATGTCAAGGAGAAAATATTGCAAGTAGCCAGAAAGAAACAATCCAGGTATCATGTAGTCAGTCAAAATAATACAATATTTAACAGCTTCTCCACTAAAGGATTGGAGGACATTGAATATAATATTCTGGAAGGCAAAGGAACTAGGATTACAATCAAGAATCACCCACCCACCAAAACTAAGTATAATTCTGGAGGGAAAAAAAGCAGATATTTAATGAAGTAGAGGACTTTCAAGCATTCTTGGTGAAAAGACCAAAGCTGAATAGAAAATTTGATTTTCAAATAAAATATTCAAGAGAAACATAAAAAGATAAACATGAAAGAGAAATCATAAGGGTTTCAATAAGGTTAAACTGTTTACATTCATACATGGGAAGATGATACTTGTAATTCCTAAGAACTTACTCATTATTAGGGTAGGTAGAAGGAGTATATATGGATAGAGGGCACAGGTATGAAAAATTAAATATAATGAGATATCTAGAAATAATATCTAAAAAAATAAAATTAAGGGATGAGAAAGAGGAATGCACTGGGAGAAGGGGAAAGGGAGAGGTAGAATGGGGTAAATTATTTCACGTAAAAGAAGCACAAAAGAGCTTTTACAGTGGAGGGGGAAATGGGAAAGATAGGGGGGAGTGCTTGAACCTTATTCTCATTGGAACTGGCTCAAAGAGGGAATAACATATACATGCAGTTGAGTATAGGAATCTATCTTACCCCACAGAAAAGTAGGAGAGGAATGGGATAAGAGAAGGAAAGGAGCTGATAGAAGACAGTGCAGATTGAGGGAGGTGGTAGTCAGAAGCAAAACACTTTTGAGGAGGGACAGAGTGAAAAGAGAAAGAAGGATAAACAAAGGGGAAATAGCATAGAGGGAAATACACAGTAATCATAAGTGAAATAAAATTTACAGCAAATTTCTCTGGTAAAGGCCTCATTTTTCAAGTATCATGTAGTCAGTCAAAATAATACAATATTTAACAGCTTCTTCATGAAAGGATTGGAGGACATGGAATATAATATTCTGGAAGGCAAAGGAACTAGGATTACAATCAAGAATCACCCACCCACCAAAACTATTATAAAGAGAAGTAAGTCAAATTTATAAGAATACATATTATGCCCCATTTTATAAATGATCAAAAGACATATGTATATATACATACACACACATGCATCCACGCACATATATACACACATATATATGCATATATACACATATACATATGCATATATACACATATACATGTATACATAAACATATAAGCAATTTTCACATGAAATAATCAAGGCTACCCATATTCATATGAAAAAATTCTCTAAATCACTACTCATTAGAGAAATACAAATTAAAACAACTCTGAGGTACCACCCCACACATATCAGATCAGGTAATATGACAGAAAAGGAAAACGACAAATATTAGAGGGGATGTGAGAAAATTGAGGCACTAATGGACTGTTGGTGGAGTTGTGAATTAATTTAATCTTTCCAGAGAGCAATTTGGAACTATGCCTGAAGGGCATATGCAAACCCTTTGACTCAGCAATACCATTACTAGTTCTGTATCCCAAAGAGTTTAAAAAATGAAAAGGAAAAGGACCTTTATGTACAAAAACATTTATAGCAACTCTTTTTGTGGTGGCAAAAAATTGGAAATTGAGGGGATACCTATCAATTAGGGAATGGCTGAGTAAGTTGTGCTGTATTATTGTGATAGGATGCCATTACGCTGTAAGAAATGACAAAGCAGGATGCTCTCAGAAAAACCTGCAGAGAGTTACACAAACTGACGAAAAGTGAAATGAGCAGAACCAACAGTACATTGTACACAATAACAGCAATATTTCATAATGATCAACTATGAATCACTTTGCTATTCTCAGCAAAACTATGATCTAAGACAATTCTAATGGACTCATAATGAAAAAGGCTATCCATCTCCAGAGAAAGAATTGATTAGTTTGAATGTAGATTGAAGCATATTTTTAAAAAATTTTCTTTTTTTTTCCTTGTTGGTTTTTTTGTGTTTCTTTCACAACATGACTGATATGGAAATATGTATTACACGTATAATCTATATGAAATTGCTTGCCTTCTCAATAAGGGGGTCAGGGGAGAGAGCAAGAAAGGGAGAAAATTTGGAACTCAAAATTTAAAAAATGAATGTTAAAAATTGTTTTCATATGTAATTGGGAAAATACTAAATTAAAAAAATAAAAATTGCATTATTATTCATTAAGGAAAAAAGAAAAAGACTTGTGGAAAAGAGAAGTAGGAAGCCAGGGCAAAGTAAGACAAAGAGGAAGTTATCACAAGCAAAATACATGGATGCACAGCCATAGAAAACAGATGGCAGATGTCTAGCCAGGGCAAGTAGTTGTGATGAGTCTTGAGCTAGGGCAATGAGGATAATGTAAGTCTGGACTATGAACTAGGTGGAATTTGTTTTGCTGATCTTGAATTAGGAAAGGGATAGTGACATCTCTTTCCTTCTTTCTTTTCTCTGGTGAAGTAAAATTTCTCTGCAGGTTATTTACTCACTAAAATTTTCTGTGTTCCTATATCCTGTGCTGGCTTTTTGAAAACAGAAACTGAAGATCTGGAAGCATTGTTTCTTTTTCCTTTTGTTTCTAAGCTTTTGCTGTAATTAAAATACTGGCCATCAATGTGGTCCAAACTTTACTTCAGAGAGAGCAACTCTGGCCAGAGCAACTCTTGGCTGGCCAAAGCAAAACATATGCTTGCCAAAAAGACTATTTCATAGAGAACACATACGGGGCAAGCATTCACATGGTGGTCAGAAGAAGTGATACAAGGATACTCTCAAGGTCTCTCAAGAACTTTGGAATTGATTGTATAACATGGGAGACATTGGCACGGGACTGTCCAGCATGGTGTGCTGGACATCAGAGAAGGTGCTGTGCTTTATGAGCAAAGCAGAATTGAAGTAGCTCAAGCACACAAGATGTGCAAATTTAGAGAATCAGCCCCAAATGTTCACATGGACTATTTGTGCCTGTCCTGTGGTAGAACATTCTGAGCTTGTATTGGTCTGATCAACCATAATCAGATGCTTTGTAATTTGACTCTAGCATTGTGATGTCATTTTAGTCCTCTTCCAGAACCATGGACAACAACCAACCAACCAACCAAAATGTTGACCAGCATAAAATAATAGACCCAGGGCTGGAACCCAAGTTTCTGAACTTACACAATAATCATTCCGCTACCCTTATACTGTTCCTCTGTGATGTGCTTACATTTTGACAGGCATCTGAATGAGACCAACTTGAATTCTGATATTTCCAGGAATCTGGGCAGGAGCTTCAGGTTGTGGTTGTCAGACAGGCCTTCTTATGCCCATCAAAACACATCTTGGAGGTAGTTTCCCACATGCTGGCCTGGGAGAAGACTAGGGTACAATGAGGAGCCATAGTGGGAAGTGGCAGAGAGGCAGATTCATTTAGGCTTGATGTTAAGAAGAAAAATTCATAATAATTAAAGCTATTCAAATACGGAATGTGCTGCTTTTGGTAGTAGTAGATCAAACTACTAGCAGATGAAACTAGTAGTAGATGAAAATAGTAGATAATTACTTGGGTTCAGTGGCAGCTAGTTGGAACAGTGGATAGAGTTCCAGGCCCGGAATCTGGAAGACTCATCTTCCCGAGTTCAAATCTTCCCTCAGATACTTATTAGTTATGTGACTTTGGATAAGTCACTTAATCCTATTTGCCTCAATTTCCTCATCTATAAAATGCGTTGGAGAAGGAAACAGCAAACTACTCCAGTATCTTTGCCAAGAAAATCCCAAATGGGGTTATGAAGAATTGGACATGACTGAAAATGACTAAATAACACTTGGGTTCAAGCAAATACTAGATAATCAATTGTTAGGCAAGCCACAAAGACGATTCTTGTGCATGTATGTGTTAGGCTAGATGTATTTTAATGTCTCAGTTCTTTTTCCAAATGTGTCAGGGTTACCCTGGGTTCTCATAAAATTATTGAAAAAAGAACATTTATCACATTCTCTCATCACATTATTTCTTTTCTTTTCTTTTTTTTTTGGGTGAGGCATTCAGGGTGAAGTGACTTGCCCAGGGTCACACAGCTAGTAAGTGTCATGTGTCTGAGGCCAGATTTGAATTCAAGTCTTACCGACTCCAGGGTTGGAGCTCTATCTACTGTGCTACCTAGCTGCCCTTTTTACTTTCTTTTCTTCATCACATTATTTCTAACATTTAGTAGTAACTGACTTCTAAATAAGGAATTTTGTGATAAACTAACTCTACATCAAAGGAAGAAACAATCCACATTCTTAAAAACATATGAATCATAATTAGTTTCACTGAAGGATATTTTTTGTACCCAGTACAGGTCTCTGGATGGGTAAAGAAGAGATAAGATGCTCCTAGGTCTGTATCTTGAGTAGGGCCTTCATCAGCAAACTGAAGGGAAAGGAGAGTGTGTGTGTGTGTGTGTGTGTGTGTGTGTGTGTGTGTGTGTGTGTGTGTTATAGGCAGTAGTTCCCCAAATTGCTTATATGTTGGAGTGGATAGAAGTTACAGGGAAAGTTGTAGCCCTAGAGATGGCTTGTCACTACATCTAAGAAGTACAGAGACTTAGGATCTCAGGTCAGTTGGTGGAGGATTGGGAAAGGGAAAGAGGGGGAGAGATTGGAACTTCTGTTATTGGAACTTGTGTTAGCCCTAGGTATTAACACTCCAGGGTGTTAGCAACCCTTAGGTATTAGCACCAAAATTGGCTAGTGGGGAGAAAGGAGGAAGTAGCAGCTCAAAACTCCTAAGATGGATCACAAACTTTCCATCTTAATATATAGAAGGTACCATCTTTACATATATCGCAGATGTATCTATTTACTAGTGCCCCAGGGATTTGGGGACAGTGATTAGCTGAATAGATTGGTGAGAGTGGGATTGAAGGTCTCCCCTCTCTTATCTCTGCTTAGATTGTGGAAATCTATTATCTGCATGAACCAGAGCACAACAAAGAAAACTACACAGAGAAACAGAGAAAAGTCTTTTTTTAAAGCCATTTAAGGTTGTAAGGTATAAACAGACACAATGTACCTTCAGGAGGGGTGTGTGTGTGTGTGTGTGTGTGTGTGTGTGTGTGTGTGTATGAGATAAGCTTGATCAATTCCCTTGTGGCTTGATCCTTATGGGAAACATAAGGATCACTTTTAAGAAGTTGCATTTTTTGCCTTTGTATTTTATATATGAATTCTGATCTGGATAGAGATGGGAGTGTGGGTATTTTACTAGGATTCTTATGCTAAGGAGGAAAGGCATGCACCCAGACATTCTCTACCAAGCAGCATCAATTCCTTTATATTCATGGGAGAAGGCTGCCATTTATGGTTGGAAAAATCTCACATAGGTAGCACATTCTTATATACATTATGAACAGCATTATGGAACTGCGGAGACCAGATATGATGGAAATAATTGTGGCAGTTAAGGTTTTGTTGGTCCTGACACAGATGGAAAGGTTCTGAGTTCTCTGTGATTCTGCATTGCAGACATTACCAAGTGATGGACAAAAATTTGCCAGTAGTAGTTGCTGCCCCATGGGGACCCAATAGGCCAGTTCCCAGTTGGACAAAGCTGCTATTTCTTTCTCCTCCTTCTCCTCTTTCTCTTCCTTCTCCTCCTCCTCCTCTTCTCCCTCTGTCAATGAGGGAATTCATACCATTACATGGGGGTGCTCTATCCAAAGGAATATAAATTTTGATTACCTATATTTCACAAGGGATCTTGAGGTTTGGGGGCTAGATTTTTTTCTTTCTTATTTATTCTGTCATCCCCCTCCCATGGGACAATGAACTCTTTTGTCTCACATAGTTTTCACTTATAATTTCCTGAAATATAGCCCTGGAAAATGAGGCTTTGAGAAAGCCCATTATGGTTCAAATAAAGCTATGCCTTTAAACCCAAATCACTCTGGTTTTCTGGCCAATTATAGGTCCCAGCCCAGACCTTCTGAGTTCATTGCTTGGGTTGTGATGGCTCAGAATAAGTGTAAATAGCAATTGTTTCTGTTCTGGCCAGAAAATCTGAGGGTCTTTCCCTCCCAGATTGATTCTTTTGTGAAGGCAAAGCAGTCCATCTTTTGCCTCAGTTCTTACCTAGACTTTAACTACTGAATGTGCGTTGCCTCAGACAAACTGAATGGGAAAGAACTTTAGCTTAAAAAGGCCAAGATCTCCCACTGCATCCTGGGTCGTCACCAGCCATTTTGACCTATGTCTTGCCACTGAACTCCAATGACTCAGGAGGAGAGAGTGAGGCTGATGACTCTGCACAGCTCTGCCTCACTTAAATCCAATTGACTTGCAAGTCAACAAATCACTCTACTGATCTCATTGGTCCTTCATTATGGTGCCTTTTAACATAATATACTTTCCTTGTTTATCTCTTTTAATTAAATCTATTTTAGCTTTAATTTTTTCTGAGATCGTGATTGCTACCCCTGCTTTTTTGAATCAACTAAAGCATAATAAATTCTATTCTAGCCCTTTATTTTTACTCTGTGTGTATCTTTCATTTTTAAAATGTGTTTCTTGTAAACAACATATTGTTGGATTCTGGTTTTTAATCCATTTTGCTATCCATTTCTGATTTATAGGTGAGTTCATCCCATTCACATTCAAAGTTATAATTACTAGTTTCATATTTTCCTCCATCCCATTTTCCTCACTGTTTATCCTCTCCCTCTCTTTTTACCCTACCTCTCCTCAGATGTCTAATTTACTTCTAACCA
Organism: Phascolarctos cinereus; assembly: GCF_003287225.1. NCBI lineage: Eukaryota > Metazoa > Chordata > Mammalia > Diprotodontia > Phascolarctidae > Phascolarctos > Phascolarctos cinereus. The sequence goes on from NW_027555847.1 coordinate 364,120,185, forward strand.
CAGCCTCCCTAATCTGTAACCCTTCTATGAATCTCTCCTTTATTCTCTCCCTTTGTCCTTATATTTCTTAATCTATCCATCCTTGCAAGAGTCCCTCCCCTTATACTCTTATTTCTTGATCTGCACCCACTTTTAAGAGTCTCTCCCTTATCTTATCTCCTTGCCCTCTTATTTTTTAATCTGCATGCCTTCCCACACTTATTCCATCTCCTAACCCTATTTCTCTGTAAGTTAAGCAAACTTTTATACTCTTTTAGATGTATATGTTATTCCCTCTTTAACCCAGTTCTGATGAGAATAAGGTTCTAGCACTACCAGCCTTCCACCCCTTCTTGCCCTCCAATGTAACTATTCTTCCATTCACACCTTCTTCTTGTGAGATAATTGCTCCATTTTACCTCTCCCAACCCAATTTTGTTCTTAGGATCATCCCATCACACTCAAATCAACTCCAAGCCTATGTATGCTCTTTCAAACTATCCTAGTAATGATAACATTCTTAAGAGTTATAAACAACATTATCCCATATAAGAAATAAACAGTTTGACCCCAATAAATCCCTTATAATTGGTCTTTCATGTTTACCTTCTTATATTTCTCCTGATTCTTTATGTCTAACTTTCTTTTTATTTTTGTTGTTTTCCTCATGAATACCTGAAAGTCCTCTAAGATATTAAATATCTATTTTTTCCCATGCAGGATTACACTCAGCTTTGCTGGGTAATTTATTCTTGGTTGCAAACCCAACTCTTTGCTCTTCAGTATATTATGTTCCATGCCCTTCTGCTAAATCTTGTGTTATCCTGACTCCACAGAATTTAAATGTTTTCTTTCTAGTTGTTTATAGTATTTTCTCCCTGATCTGGGAGCTTCAAAACAGCTATAATGTTCCTTTAGTTTTCATTTCAGAATCTTTCAGGTGGTGATCAGTGGATTCTTTCAATTCCTATTTTACCCTCTGTTTCTAGGATAGTGGGGCTGTTTTTTCCATGATAATTTTTTGAAATATGATATCTAGGCTTTTTTTTTTATCATGGCTTTCAGGTAATCCAATAATTATTAAATTATCGCTCTTCAATCTATCTTCTAGGTCAGTTGTTTTTCCAGTGAGAAAGTTCACATTTTCTTCTGTCTCTTTTACTCTTTTGACTTGTTTTATTTAGGTTGGGTTTTTTTTTTGATATGTCATGGAGTCATTAGCTTCTACTTGCCCAATTCTAATTTTTAAGGAATTATTTTCTTCAGTGAACTTTTGTACCTCTTTTTTCCCCATTTGGTCAATTCTGCTTTTTTACTCAGTTATTTTCATTGAATTTTTGTATGTATTTTCCCATTAGGTCAATTCTATTTTTTAAGATGTTATTTTCTTCAGTATTATTTGTGCCTTTCTCACCAAGCTGTTAATTCTTTTCATAATTTTCTTCCTTTGCTTTCTTTTCTTTACTTATTTTTTTTCTACCACCCTTATTTGTTTTTTTTTTTTGTAAGGCAATCAAGGTTAAGTGACTTGCCCAGGGCCACACAGCTAGTAAGTGTCATGTGTCTGAGGCCAGATTTGAACTCAGATCCTCCTGACTCCAAGTCTGGAGCTCTATCCACTGCGTTGCCTAGCTGCCCCTCTTATTTGATTTTGAAAACCTTCTAGGAATTTTTGTTGGGCTTGTGTCCAATTGACATCTTTGAGGCTTTTCTTGTAGCTCTCTTGACTTTACTGTCTTATTCTGCATTTGTGTCCTGATCTTCCTTATCACCATAACAGCTTTTTATAGTCTGGCTCTTTTTTGTTGTTGTTTGTTTATTTTTTTCCATCCTATTTCTTGATTTGTTATGTTAATGTTATGTTAATTTTAATGTAATGTAATCTTAATGTAATGATATGTTAACGTAGGGCTCTGTCCTCAGTGTGTGTGTGTGTGTGTGTGTGTGTGTGTGTGTGTGTGTGTGTGTGTAATACAGGCTCCACCTCAAGCTGTTTTCAGAGTTCTGGGGATTTAGCATTTTTTGGTGCTTCAAGGTAATATGATCTGGAGGGAAGTGTAGTTATTGTTCTCTTGTCTGCACTCTGGTCTTTGTCCAGGAAGGGTCCCTGGTCCCTTGGGATTGCAATAGAAACTTCTCCTCAGGGCTTCTCTTTCCTTAGGACCAGAAATGATACTATTCCTCAGGGTCCCTGATTCCTTGAGGCAAGAGGTGTTTACTACCCCTCAGGGTTTCCGTTACTTTTTACCAAAAGTTCTCCTCTTTGCCCTTGAACTGTGACCTAGAGGTGGCTATAAATAATGGAGTTGCCAAACAGTTTTCCCTCAGAGCTCCCACTACCTCTTGATTGAATGTGCTCCTCTCTATACTTGAACTATGATCTGGAAGTGGGTATAGACAATGAAAATGCCAAATAGCATCTGGTTCTGCATCCAGTTTTCATATCCTATAATCTTTCTGAAAAGTTGTCGGGTCCCTTTATCATCTTTGGCTTAAGAGCTCCTGAAGCTGCTGTTGCTTTTGTCACCACCACCTAGTCCCAGAATTAATGTTTCATCTATGTGGGCTCCAGGTCAGCTTCCTTCCTCATGTCACAGATTTCTCTTTCTGACCTCCTGTGTTGTCTTGGTCTAGAAGGATGTTTCACACTGACCTTTGTTGGCTCTGCCACTCCAAAACTCAATTTTAGGTGTTATTTTAAAGTTTTTAGAAGGAAATGTTGGGAGAACTCAGCTGAGTGCTTCTCTGCTCCACTACCTTGGCTGTGCCCCTGGAAGACCCTAGACAATTATTGTCCATTTTTGCAATCTAATTTCTCCAGACCATATAGGTAGGTACATAGCTGGTGGCTTATGGGATTCTCCATCTACCTGGACCTGATCCTACCATATTCTCCTGGCTTTCACTCCACTCTATTAGAAATATACTTTATTTAATACCTCCCTGCTTCTCTCACTCAACTCTGTGTTTGAGAAATTAAACACAGAATTTTTAAAGCATTTGCAAAGTTGCTTGTTTGCAAAGCATTTTATGCATTTTGTGATTTGATATTTATAAGAACCTTGAGATCAAGCCTATTTTATAGGTAAGAAAACTGAGGCTTAGACCAAGTAACTTGGTCACACAGTCACACAACTAGTAAGTATCCAAAGCATCATTTTAAACCAGGGCTTTCCTGATTGGAAATTTCTGTTTTCTCGTTATACCATTCTGCCCCTCATGGGAAAAGGCTGATGAATATCTGTTACCTGGTTGGGATATACAAATTAGTTAATCATTTGGTGAAAAAAATTGACTGGTCTTTATTATCTAGCTTAAAGGAACAACTCTAAATGGGGGAGGGGGAGTCAAGTGGAAAGGGAGGGTAGGCTGGGATAGGAAGTGGTGGTAGAAAAGGAACTAATTTTAGAAGTTGGGATCTATGTCCTCTCTCTGTCTCTCAAATTATATCTTATAAATAGATTTCAAAAGATGACCCTTGGAATTTGGGCAAAGTCTATATCTAGATTTGATACAGAATGTAAGCTCTGATGGAAGGGACTGTTCCATTTTAGTCTTCTTATTCCCAGCAACTAGCCCAGTACCTGCCACATAATAGGTACTTTGTGAATGCTAATGGAAGGAAATAAAGGATGAAGAAAGAAAGGAAGAAAGGAAAGAAGAAAAATTTAGGTGAGGCATCCAGTGCATTCTCTTGTGATGTTTTCATTTCACAAGGTGGTTTTTTTTTGTACATGCTTCTTTCTTGTTCTTTGAATATTACAGTGTTTGTGGGGATTTTAGATGGTTAAGTTTACAATAAATAAGAAAATTTAATTAAAAATATGTGATGTTCTTTTGGAGAGGATAATCCCAAGTGCAAATGAAGATACAAACAAATAAAATAGTTTTATTATTACCTTGCTAAATTATATAGATATATATGCATACCTATATGTATTTCTTTAAAATTTTGTATGTATATATGTGTATATGAAGCTTACAATTTCTCATATGAGTTATTTTCTTGCTTTTCTTTGTATATTTAGGTCTTTATTTATTATCATTAAGTTCACAATAAAAAATAAAATTTCATTTAAAATGTTCTTTTCTGATGGAAACCCCTTCATGGAGGAAAATGTTGAATTTGTGACCAGTTTCCTTGGGATGATGCTTCTGGCTGAGGAATTCAATCTACATATCACAATTTTATTTTGTAAATATGAAACTTTCCAAATGTTCTTAAGTCATCTAAAGCAAGTCCCTTGATGTTATAGATTGACCATTTCCAAATGTTCTCTACCCATTTCTTCAGGTAAGAAATGAACACAACATCACTATCTATAGCTCTGGCTGTGTTTTTGTTCTGAGCATACTGCTAGTGCATCTTGAAATGAAAACATCTTTACAATGCATTCATTTCAAAGATAAAATTTGATTTGTTCCTTCACCATTCTCTTGGACACATCCATTTATGGAGTCATAGAACATAGGATGTTAGGCCTGGAAAGAACCTGCAAGATGAACCAATCTAACACTCTCGTTTTTGAGATAAGTAAAGTGAGGCCTAGAGAAGCAAAGTGACCTATCCAAGGTCCTACAGCTTGTTAATGGCAGACACATTATTAGAGTCCAGTTCTCTTAACTCCAGTACTAAAAAAATTAATCCTAATATCTGATTTTATTAATTTGGAAGCTCCTAGTGAGAAAACTACATTTACCAATGTACCTACTGTACAATTTTTTTACATACAGTATTACCTGAGTCCATGAGAGGTTAAATGACTTGCCAATGCTTGTGCAGCATTATTAAAAGTATGTTTTAGATGTGGGACTTGAACCCAAGTCTTCCTGCCACCAAGAGATAGCTCTCTATTGATTATACCACAGTTTCTATATCTTTTTTTGATTACATCATAAAAATGAAACAATGGCACCTTTAACACTAGCTATCCATCTTTTAAAAGTGTATGCTACTCATCATTATCTTAGTTGATCCTTATAACCACCCTGTGAAATGTATTATTATTAGTAGTAGTAGCAGTAGTAGTAAAACTGATTCCACCAGGGTAGGGGCTCCCTCCACTGACACAGATTGCAACCTCTCCGTGCTCTAGCCGACAGTCTTCATGAGATGTGATACACAAAAATACGCTATTTAACTGGTGGCCAAATTGCAGTGATGACCTCTTCTGCACAGATCAAGGCAGATAGGAAGACAATAGATCTCAAATATATTTCCAGGACTATATCTGAAGCCTTCTAGCTGTGTAAGGGTGAAATTGGGGGGGGGTGTTGACTTGTCAGAGCCTTCATTCTGTCAAATGAGAGAAATGATAATTTCTCTCCTATTAATAATCAAGTTAAGGTTTTCCCTTTCCATTTCCTCTTTCAGAGATAAAGCCCTGTAGGTTATTCAGCTAGTCTCTGAAGGACTTTGCTGATAAATGAGATTGCCCAAATCCTTGGGGTATGTGCTTTTTGATCTTTGATCTTTGACCCCACCCAACTCGAAGACCTTATAAACAGAATCCAATCTAGGTGAGATTTTGTCCTTAGGAAATAAACCCCTGTCTGTCCTTGGAACCTTCTATTAGAATTTTGGGTGATACACCTTATAAGGGGGAAAACCAATCAGTATGGTCAGGATAGAAATGGATGCTTTCATGCAGATTGCTGGAGGTGGCTAACTCTTACCATTAAGTCCTGTTCTCTGTAGGAGAAGCTGAAGACTTTTTGCCCACCTCCTTATGAATATGCCCACCCCCTCATTGATCACTAACCAATCAAAGTTGATTTACACCCTCAGGTACATCCCACTTTCCACAGGCTTTTTAAGCATTCAGAAGCCCTTAAGGCTCATGTTTGATCCCTGAGAGTGCCACTGACCTCTTTTATTAATTATTTTCTAGCCATAATTAATAAAATAATTGTTAATTACCCAGAAAAGTCTCTTAGACTTTTCATATGTAACAAAGCTTGCCTTTGAAAACTCAGGGACATTTCCTCACATTCAAATCTTGCTTAAGACATATTCTGGGGCAGCCAGGTGCACAGTAGATGGAATACCGGACCTGAAGTCAGGAGGACCTGAATTCAAATCCAGCCTCAGACCAATACACTTGATATTTACTAGTTGTGTGACCCTGGGCAAGTCACTTAACCCCAATTGCCTAAAAAAAGAAGAAAAAGAAAAAAAGACACATTGTTATGGTGTGACCCTGGACTAGTCATTTAACATTGCTCAGCCTTGGTTTCCTCATATGTAAAATGAAGGAATTAGACTCAATGGCATCTAAGGTCTCCCCTGGCTCTAAGTCTATGATCTTATGTTCCTTTATGTAGTAAATCCAGTCAGTCATTTTCACAAAGAGAGGAGCAGTTTTAAAGCTGTTACTTCATAACTAGCACCATCTGACTCCTTATACTAACTATTGTTCCCTTTCAGGGACATGATTTGACCTGTGGTGTATCTGAATCCATCCAACCATGAGCTGTTTGATAATGGGCTCTTCAAATTACTCAATCATAGAATCTCAGCATGATGGAGTTAGAAGGAACCTTGGAGATCATCTACTCTGGCCTCCTCATTTTATAGGTGAAGAAATTAAGACCTAGGAATGTTAAGTGAATTTCACAAAGTCTCAGGAGTAGTAAGTGACAACACTAAAGTTAGAAGCTGGGTCTTCTTATTTCCAGTATGGGGCTCTATGGTGTGATATTATATTGACAAGTCATGATTTTAAAAATGAATTTGTAAATAAAATCACATTTGCAATGGACTAAATGAGTTTGCTATTTAATAAATAAATCCTATGGTGAATGCTTCAGAACACTTACCTTTTGTGCAAATTCAGATTTACTGCTTTGCTTTCTTACTTCTCTCTTCTGGCTTGTCTGGCTTCCTTCATGACTCAGTTCAAATCCCATCTCTTGTAAGAAGCCTTTCTTACTTCTCCCAGGAGCTGGTGTCCTCTGTCTGAGCTTACCTTTCACTTGCGCTGTAGGCTTTTCTTGTACTTTGCCTGCCCCATCAGAATGTGAGCTTTTTGAAGGCAGGGACTTTGATTTTCACCTTTCTTTGTATTCCCAGTGCTTAGCATGGTGTTTGGCACATAGTAATCACTTAATAAATGTGTGTTAACTGCCATTGATCCCTAAAACAAAATCCTGTGATGAATCCTTCTTTAAACTTTTAATCCAGCAGATGGCAAGCTGCAGGTGACAGGTCAGACCATCAGGCCATGCTTTGCATCCCATCTAGCCATCCACCCAGCAGTCTTATCCATTCTGCCACTGCCCACACTCTGAAGAGAGTTGGGGGAGGGGATAGGCTTCCACTCTAACTTTGGGCACAGTAAACAAATCTTTAGTGCCATTATTCCTGGAAAGGGTATGTCAATAAACTGCCCTTTATATGAACTTACCATCCCTGTGACTCACCCAGACATACCTTTCCTTGGCCACTACTCCATAGATGAGATGTCTTTCCCTATTAGAATGTAAGCTCCTTAAGGGCATTCTAGTTAACTTTTATAGCATTGTGCTTGGTGCACAGTAGGAGCTTAACAAATGCTTTTTAAAATTCATTTGTTTATTCAAATCATGGTGGCACAGATTAAAAACAACTTGGGCTAGGTCTCAGGAAACCTCAAATCTGATGGGCAAGATACTAGACCTTTCTGGGTCTTGGTTTCCTCTTGTGAAAAATGAAGGAGTTGGTCTAGGCAACCTGTAGAGTTGTCTTCAGCTCTAAAACTTTTATTTTTGCAAATGCTTTCACAAATAAATATTTACATCTGTCTGTTGGAATTTCATAGTCTGATAATGCTTACTATTACAATTTCTTTGTCAGCATCATTTATATACTACAAAAATGGAATAATTGGTCAATTTCAAAAGGTTCAAAGTCAACAATAAAGCATAGTTTCAACCTATAGCGATAATTTGAGGGGAAAAGGCACCTTATGGTTTGCTCTTACTCGCTAGTAATCACATCTTGACAATGAGGCAGTAAAACTTCTAAGAAAGAGTTCAGAGCCCTTCTCAAATATTTCTTATTCATTTGAAAATTGAAGGCTGCCCAGGCTTAATGTGAGAAAGCTGCCATGGATTTTTACTAAAGATATCCTTTCTGAATTAAAAAAGGTTAAGAGCCTCATTGACATGGAGACAGAGCTGTTTAATAGAAAGCACAGGAATCCTAGATTTGTTTCTTAAGGGCTGTGTGACTTTGGGTAATTCACCTGTCTCAACTTTGTTTTCTTCATCTTCAAAACAGAGGTTTGGATTGGCTGATCTCTGGAGTCCCTTCAAACTCTAGATCTGTCTCCATTTCCTTTAATCTTCTTTGTCTTGATCCAGTGGTGATGATAACCTTTCTTTAAAAAAGATTCTACTTTTAAATTTTAATTTGTACCAGTCTGCCTGAGGCAAGGAGGGCATGCAATAAAGTTGGTGTCGATTTCATGTTTTACAGAAGTTTGTAAAGCCTAAGGAAAAAAAAAAAGATCTACTACGGATTTCTATGTTTTCACCATATCAGCATAGCAAATATTTTTCAGAAATGACTAGGCCTTAAATATTCTAATTCAGACCATGAGGTTTAGGTTGGACTAGCTAAAACTCAACTGCGTCGTCCTTCTCTCCTTTTTTCACCCCAGTTCCTTACTTCCTGGCAGTATTCTCTAATCATTTCAGGAGGAAGATAGCCTTGTCTTTAACACTCAACAACGCTAAGAACTCTTTGAAAGAAGATACTGCATTACTTATTCTTCCCTATTTCTAATTTTCCTGTTTCAGTGCTGAGCATGAGATTGGTGCCTGATTACTCTTTTTGACCTTTAAAATAAAAATTCACACTTTGTCTCACAATTTGGGTGGATAACAAACCGCTCTCCAGACTTTTTCCAAGGCTCAGCTAAGAAGATCGATTGAAAGGAATTATTAGTGTCAGATATTTCTTGACACTGCTTCACTGTGTGATATTGGGCAGTTCAGCTAACCACTCTGGACACCATTTTCTTAGATGTAAAATGGGGCCATTGGGTCAGATGACCTCTAAGGTACCCTTCAGCTCTGGTAGTCTGATTCTATGAGTAGAACAGAACTCCAGTGAACACACATAGAATGTGTCTACATAAGGCAAGCAGTGTTTTTAGGCATCCTATATTAATGAATTCTAATGTATTTTTACTTCTTTTGAATGCCTGCACAGCAAGAAAGGAATGTTTGGCACTGAATAATGCAATGAGGGCATTCCTTGATGTCAGTACACAGATGGTCTGAAAAGCAATCCCTAGAGTTATACCTTAGGGCAGTAGCTCCCAACATTTTCTACCCTATGAAACTCAACAATAACTAAAAATGCATTATAACCACCAGGGTAATTTAATATACAAGTCACAATATTCTTTTATATTTGTTCATTGCTTGTTTACAATAATCATAATGGTAATTTTTATTCAAAAGAGTTCCAAATTATAATTTATATGTAATTATAAAAATATTATTTTGTTTACAATTATAAAACTCTAAAATAATAAAGCTAATTACAAATATGTTTTTTTTTGATGAGGCAATCAGGGTTAAGTGATTTGCCCACAGTCACACAGCTAGTATCAAGTATCTGAGGCTGGATTTGAACTCAGGTCCTCTTGACTCCAGGGTAAGTGCTCTATCCACTGTACCATCTAGCCGCCCCTAATTACAAATATTTTGTGTAGGACATTCTGTAAGAATTAAAAGAAGACCTCATATGCTTACTAATATCTGCAAGACTTAATACTAAATTTCTTTATTTTATAATTTTTTGTTGAATACAAATAACATTTTTAGTGAAAGGCTGTAGACAGTTTATGCTTGTTATACATTGAGTTTATTTCTATATTTTGATTTAAAACAAGAATAAAATGAAAATATTTGCTCATACAAATACATGGTAGAAAATGGGACAATTTTACAAGCTCTCTCAAGAAATGGAAAATCATTTTTTAAAATTTTAGCCAAAAATTTATGTGGCTGTCACTTTTGTATGATGCTTCCAGTCTAAAATCCCTTGATATGTCAATTAAGTTGTCATTTCATCATCTAGAGATGTAAATGACATATTAAAAGCATTGTATGTCCAATTCAATTTATTGGAAATTTCAGGAAAATATTCATTAGTCACTTCGAAAAATTTCACATAATCACTGATGTCTTTCTTGACAGCCTGATCCAAAGATGGTTCATTTTCATAATAAGGTAATTATAATAGTACTTAGCACTTACTTTAAGGTTTGCAAATGCTTCACAGATTTTATCTCATTTTATCCTTACAACAACCCTGAGAGAAAAGTACTCTTTTCAACCCTCATTTTAAAGATGAGGAAACTGAGACCTAGAGAGAAGATAATCAATTTACTCACAGTCACGCAGCTAGTAAATGCCTAAGGCCTAACTTGAACTCAACTCTTTCTGTCTTCAGGTCCCATGTTCGATCCATTGTGCCACCTAGCCACCAAGAAATGAGCTAATGTCACAAAGCATTCAATTCTATTCTCAGTTGTGTGGTTCCAAAACTTTAGCCTCTTAATCACATTTTCTATGTCTTGAACACCAAATATATTTTTATTTGCATGTGCTGAGTTAGTTAATTTTTGATAAGACATCTACTATGTTAATCTTTGAAGCCATGGCATATCACTTGCACATTCAGGTGAAAAAAAAAAGGTTAGTGAAGAGAACAAACAATTCTTCCTTCAATTCACATAGATAAATAGTAATTGCCATGGGTAAGCCATTTAAAATCTTTCCATTTTAGAAGTGTAACATGCTCATTGCCCATCCAGCTGCATGAAATGGTAAACAATCAACAGTTAGCACATCCTGATTTTGTAAAATTAGTTATTTTGAGACCTAATCCAACATGCTTTTAAGTTGTTGTGGCATTCTTTTTAGTATCAAAACTTCTTTGTGCATGCTGCAGTGTGTCCATGATGTATTTGTGTTAAGCTTTTGCTACGTGAAACAACACCCCCAAATTTCTCATTGATTTTGCTCCATCTGTGCAAATTCTACAAGGAACAAATTGATTTGTTTTCCTTTGAAATATGATTTAATTAGATCAAAAATGTCTTCTCCACTTGTACATCCTGTTAACTGATAATAAAGCAGTATACTCTCTTCCACTTCACCATAATGCAGATGCTTACAAATATAATTAAAATTGCTAGGATATAAACATCATTTGTCTTATTTAATTTTGAAGTGTAAATATCACTTTTTAAAATTATTTCTATAATAACTGATTCAACATCATCAGACATATTCACCCAATAAAACACTGTATTATTAGAAACAGGTGTCACCCCAGCTTCTTAATGGAATCATCTCTAAACAAACATGACAATTTCTTTGGTAAATGAAAAAATTAATTTTTCTGCAATAGAAATGTGTTTCCACTTTTTTTTTGCAATTTAATATCTTATAAAATATGAAGTTTCAATCACTTCACTTTCTTGTCTATTCACAGAAATAGATGAATCAATATTTTATGTTTTCAAATCTTGTTCTTTCCACTTAAAAAAATCAACATAGCTTTCATATTTTGATTGTAAACATCAAGACATAACAGAAAGTTTTAAGCTGTTATTTAAAAGAACTCCACAAATTACACATTGATGCTGTGAATTTCAATATCTTTAAGAAACAAAAAGTTAAATTTAATGCATTTTTTCATGCCTGTTGTAATACAGGTATCTTGAATGTTTTTATATATTACTTTTGAATTGTGGCTACCTAATGATTTTTACTCATTTTCTGAATCTGAATAAATATTTTGAGATTCCTCATTAACACATTTTTCAATATTAGTTTTTTCATACACTTCCAGTCTTTATCCAACAATCTATTGGAGCTATTATAATAAAAAAAACCACTTTTTTATATGTGATACTCAGTAAATGTATAACAATACTGTACCAGTACAATAGAAATGTGTATTCTTCGAAGCAACTTTGTTTCACAGCAACAAGCGGGCATAGTGAAACACTCCTATAACTAAACACTGCCATTAGCAGTACCCACAGACTCTGGAAGAGAAAGGTATCAATAGCTAGTTATGATATAAAACATATAAATTTTTTACTGACTAATGACAAACATTGTATTAAATGACAAATGTACTTACAGTGCAATTGCATATATTGTTTCATTTTTCACAATGTTTATACATAAACTAACCTTTGTAAGGAAGTAATTTCTTCAGATGTGACTTTCTTCTCTTTTCCCACTGGTATGCTGTACATATTGGCTATATATTCTCACAAAAACTCTACTGACCAGTGTTGCCAACCCATTCACTTGAAAATCCTCCAAACAGTAAAATAGGTGAAAGGTAAGTTTAAATCAGAAAACAATGTTAAGACTGAAGTGAGATTCATTGCAAGATTTATTTCTACAGAATGCTTGTGACGTTCTGTGAACATTCCAAGATGGCTTTTAATGTACATGCCCTATGACCATATTTTTTAAACAGTGTGACATTTGCATTATAAGAGTGCAAATGTAACATCTTGATCACATGATTGATTATAGCAATGATAAAGTATGATTACAAGGTAAAAGAGGGGCAGGAGGGAGTTATTCTGGTGCAGTATACAGAACACAGATGAGGGTATGTCTGACCACCTCTTAGGAGTTTGTGCTCAAGTATTAAATCATTGTTTGGAAACAATTTGATGACAGTTGAAAAACTAGAAGAATATATTGTACTTAGATGTGGTAAGAGTTTGATTTAATCACTGCACAGTCATGAAAATTGCTGTGCATTTGATAATGTGTAGAATCACTGCAGAAACAAAACTGTAATGCTTTAAACATGTCTGTTTGTTGTTACAGAGCAAAAATACATTTGTAACATAATTGGTCAATTACTGCTTAAGGGGCAATTAAATAATTTTTTTGTGTGAGCCCTTGGGACCATTGTTGGGAGCCCTTGGGGTTTCTAAGCCACTAAATAGGAACCCTTGTTTTAGGGAATAGCTCAAATAGTGGGAACTTGCACACTTACATGGATTGAAGCCAATCTAGAGTCAGGTCTCCATCAGAATCCTACACGGCTCTACTGTTTGATATTTTTATTGGTGACTTGAGTGAAAACACGGATGGCATACTTATTGGCCTTACCTATAATACATTAAAAGACAAAAGTCAATTTCCCCAAAGATCTTGACAGGAAAGAACAATGAGCCCAAACTAAGAAAATGAAATACAATAGGCTACATTTATAGAATAATGATCATTTAAATTTCCAGAGCATTTCAAGGTTTACAAAGAACTTTTCAGGGATAATCAGCTGGACAAGGGTTGATGTTTAAAAGATCTGCAGTTTTGATTTGCCACAATCTCAACAAGCTCCACAGAAGGACATAACATTAAAAAAAAAAGACTTGGACTGTATTAATCAAAGCATAATGCCTAGGATAAGAGAGTAATTAGTAATATTAGTCCTACTCTTCTCTGTTTTTGACTGACTACATTGAGAACTATGTGTTCCATTTGAAAAATCATGTCTGCATGTTGGATTATGAACAGAGGAGGGTAAGTGGGATGGGTAAAGGAAACTGTTTTAAGAAGAACAATTGAAAGAGCTGCAGATGTTTAAAGTAGAGAAAAATTAGACTAAAAATGGGAAGTTGGACATAATAGTTCTTCCACAAAAAATCTGGAAGTGGCATGAGACTTTAGGATAATTATTAGCTGACATTTATATAGTACTTTAAGGTTTACAGCATGTTTAAAATACATATTTCATTTGATTGTCAACCAATCCTGTGAAATACAGTAGGTAGTAGAAATGTGATTCTTGCTAGAACTAATTAAGAGAAGCAGGTTTTGGCTCATTTTATATTACAAATGTAGTCTGAGAGTGACACCCTACGTGGCCCTCTCAGATTGGCTATTTAGCCCATATCTGTGGTGTCTAATGTGGCACCTATACCCTCCTTCATATTCTCTGGACTCACTTATTCACCCTATCCTGCACTCATACTGGAAGGTCTTGAAGAGAGGGTAGGCTTTCCTGGGCAGAGTATGGATATGACCATATACTTATCTCACTCTTACATTGCTAGGGGCAACCCTGGTGTGTGTGTGTGTGTGTGTGTGTGTGTGTGTGTGTGTGTGTGTATGGTGTATATACACTTCTACTATTCCTCACTATATTTCTTGAGCCCCAACTGGTGTGCTTCCCATTTAAAAATCAATCCTAATAGTGATAATTCTTTTTTTAAAAAATATTTTATATTTCCCCTAATTATACATTAAAATAATTTTTAACATTTTTAAAATTTCCATTACATTCATATACCACAACTTGCTCAGCCATTCCCCAATTGATGGGCATCCTCTCAATTTCCAATTCTTTGCCACCACAAAAAGAGCTGCTATGAATACTTTTGTACATGTGGGTCTTTTTCCCATTTGTATGATCTCTTTGGGATACAGCCCTCGAAGTGCTATTGCTGGGTCAAAGGGTATGCACATTTTTATAGCCTGTTGGGCATACTTCCAAACTGTTCTCCAAAATGATTGGATCATTTCACAACTCCACCAACAATTCATTAGTGTTCCAATTTTTCCACATCTTCCCCAATATTTATCATTTTCCTGTTTTGTCATGTTGGCCAATCTGATAGGTGTGATGTGGTACCTCAGAGTTGTTTTGATTTGCATTTCTCTAATCAATAATGATTTAGAGCATTTTTCCATATGACTATAGATGGCTTTAATTTCTTCATCTGAGAACTGTCTGTTCATATCTTTTGACCATTTATCAATTGGAGAATGACTTGTATTCTTATAAATTTGACTTAATTCTCTACATATTTTAGAAATGAGGCCCTTATCAGAGAGACTGGTTGTAAAAATTCTTTCCCAATTTTCTACCTTCCTTCTAATCTTAGTTGCATTGTCTTTGTTTGTGCAAAACCTTTTCAATTTGATGTAATCAAAATTATCCATTTTGCTTTTTGTAATGTTCTCTATAACCTCTTTGGTCATGAATTCTTCTGTTCTCCATAGATCTGCTAGGTAAACTACTCCTTGCTCTCCCACTTTGCTTATAGTATCAGCCTTTATATCTAAATCATGAACCCATTTTGCCTTTATTTTGATATATGGTGTGAGATTTTGGTCTATGCCTAGTTTCTGCAGTTTTCCCAGCAGTTTTTGTCAAATGGTGGGTTCTTATCCCAGCAGCTGGAGTCTTTGGGTTTATCAAATAAAAGGTTACTATAGTCATTGACTACTGTGTCTTGCATATTTAACCTATTCCACTGATCACCACTTTTCTTAGTGTCCACGGTTTTGATGATTGCTGCTTTATAATACATTTAAGATCTGGGAATTGCTAGGCCACTTCCCTGCATTTCTTTTCATTAGTTTTTGATATTCTGGACCTTTTGTTCTTCCAATGAACCTTGTTGTTATTTTTTCTAACTCTATAAAATAATTTTTTTGGTAGTTTGATTGGTATGGTACTGAATAAGTAAATTAGCTTAAGTAGAATTGCCATTTTTATTATATTAGCTCAGCCTACCCATGAGCAACTGATGTTTTTCCAATTATTTAGATCTGAAAAGTGTTGTGTGAAAAGTGTTTTGTAATTGTGTTCGTAGAGTTCCTGGGTTTGTTTTGGGAGGTAGACTCCTAAATGTTTTATAATGTCTACGGTAAGTTTAAATGGAATTTCTCTTTCTATCTCTTACTGTTGGGCTTTGTTGGTAATATATAGAAATGCCGATGATTTATGTGGGTTTATTTTATAGCCTGCAACTTTGCTAAAGTTGTTTATTATTTCATAAATATATCATCACATCATCTGGGAAGAGTGATAGCTTTGTTTCTTCTTTGCCTATTCTAATACCTTCAATTTCTTTTTCTTCTCTCATTGCTAAAGCTAACGTTTCCAGTACAATATTGAAAAGCAGTGGTGATAATGGACATCCTTGTTTCACCCCCAATCTTTTTGGAAATGCTTCTAGCTTGTCCCCATTACATATTATGCTTGCTGAAGGTTTTAGATAGATGTTATTCATTATTTTAAGGAAAACTCCATTTATACCTATGCTTTCTAGTGTTTTTAATAGGAATGGGTGTTGCATTTTGTCAAAACCTTTTTCTGCATCTGTTGAGATGATCGTGTGGTTTTTGTTGGTTTTGGTGCTGATATGCTCAATTATGCTGATAGTTTTCCTAGTATCTTGCTTGTCATTTCTTATAGTACAATATTCTGTCACAGTCATATACCACAACTTGTTCAGCCATTCCTTAATTGATGGGCATCTCCTTGATGTTCAATTCTTAGCCACCACAAAAAAAGCTGCTACAATAAATAATGATAATTCTTAAATACAAACTATTTATTAAACAAGAAGGCAAAAGCAAGACTAATCAAAACATAACATTTACTCAATAAATGGCGAAAGAAGGAATAGTCTACCTGATAATCTGGGCCACACTCTCCTACCAATGCAAGTAGTGTCCATGTGGTATAGAGAGCACACATGTATAGAAATTAGGTAGGAAAGCACAGAAATAGGGAAATCTGTGTACTTATGGCAACTCACAGTTCTGAACTATAGGACTTGATGCCCATAGTTTCCCTAGGGAGTAGCCTGCACCACATGTTACCTGCTAGACAAAGTTGCTTCTCTGTTATTTGTTTCCCTTCTGGTACATATAGCTCTCATGCTAGACAAAGCTGCTTCTCAGCTACTCATAGGCCATGGAAACATTGTTAAACTCTTTCAGTAATGAAGCATTATTATTCACTCAGTGAAACAACAGCTTTCAAGATATACCCACTTGGCTGGTCACTGAAGCAACATTAAGCTTTTTAGGTGACAAGCTGTCACTTAAGCTGGAGAACTGCAAAGCTCCTCAGTTATGTTCTGTGGTCTCTGAGAAATTTCTTGCCCTCAATCCAGATAGTGCAGGAGAGGGTGATGGCCCCATGCTCATACAGGGTTTCTACTCTCTCAGGATGAGGTTTGTAGGCCAATAAGCTTAGCTGGCTTGTCACAAGGAAGCAGGATGCAGTTCTCCTCCAATGAGTATTCAGATGCTACAGAGTCTACTGGGCTTTAGTCATTTCTCTAAGGTAACACAGGGGGAAGCAGCTGCTCTTATTTCTGGATTCTCCTTTGCTACTTTCAAGTAGCACAAGAGAGTCTCTACCATCAGCTTCTATCTTTTTTTAGATCAATTTTTAAAATTAACATGCATTTATTTTACTTTTCTCCTTTACTCCCCTCCTACCTAAGAAAAGAAAAAAGAAAAAGAAAACAAATTCCACAAGGACCATGTCCATAAATGAGTGTCTCATTCTGTACCCCCAAGTCTATCACCTCTGTCAGCAGCTGTCTATAGTATTCTTCAGCATTGACCCTCTGGAATCATGATTGGCCATTACACTGATCAGATCTCTTAAGTTTCTCAACATTGTTCATTTCTACAATGTTGGTGTTATCATACAATTGTTCTCCTGGTTCTGATCACATTGCTTTGCATCAGTTCATACAAGTCTTCTGAGGTTTCTCTGAAATTATCTCATTATTTTCTATGGTACAATAGTATTCTATTACAGTCACAAGCTTCTTTCTTTTAGCAACATCTTGTTTTCTCATTCTCCTGACTGCTGTTTTCTCGTTTTCCTTATCACTTATAGCTCCTCAAGTGATTGTTTCTAATGCCTGAAATCAGGGCCTCCTCATGAGTAGTGATCCATATATACCTCAGATTAAAAAACGTCAAGTCCATAGTGCTATCAGGTATAGACAGTATACACATTTTCTCACAGTCCCCCAAACAGGTTTTGATTTCTAGTTTGTCAGTTATAGCCTCCAAAAATCCAAAGATAGTCCCATGTAACTGAGGTGATAGACAACAATTTACGGTACCCACTCCCCCCCTCCTACCTTTGGCAATGCCTTTGAGTTTTCAAATACATCCTTTCAGTACATTTATCTGAAAGTCAGTATTTTTCTCAAGTCTCCAAAATTGTCTTAAGATGATTTTCTTATGTGACTTTCCTTTTTCATTCCCTTTTAACAAATGTCTGCATGTGAAAAGCATAGTACCTGGCCTAAAGAAGAACTTAAAAATATTCAGTGCAGGTCAAAAATACAAAGAGCTGCTTCATGAGGTAGTATGCATCTGATCACTGGAAATGTTCAAGCAGAGGCTGGTAGAGCATATGAATTTCAAAGATGGTGTAGACCAAGTTTATGCATCGGGTGAATTAACTCTCTGAATCATTAAGTTATGCTGAAATATTTCTTGCATCCTTCCCCTATTTTCCAGACTTTTCTGCAACCACCCTAGATTAGGTTTTGATTACCCCTGACTTGGCATAATCCCTGACCCCCTCATCCCCTGCCCCCCAAATTCTTACTTGTCCCCCTGATCCATCCTGGATACTATTGTTGCATGTGTCTTCCTAAATTATATATCTGACCATATTAACCCCCTCCACTCCATGAAAAAATCTTCAGTATTTCTGCAATGCCTCAGCTTGGCATCCAAGACCTTATACAATATGGTCCCAAACTTCCTTTCAGTCTTATTCCTCTTCTACCCTACCCTTCATATTTTATAGGCCAGCCAAACAGGGCAACTGCTCTTTCCTTAATATAACTTTCCTGTCTTCAGACTTTTATGCTATTTACTCCACTCAGAATTCCATCTCCAGGCCTACTGAAATCTTTCCTATCCTTCAAAGCCTAATTCAAATGCTGCTTGCTTCATGAAGCTTTCTTTCCCTGCTATCTTCCATCTACTGTAATCTTTAGTTCCTCTGGACCTATGTCATGGCTCCTCTTCATCACATTGTACCTCCTACCATAGGCATTTGTGTTCTTGTAATTTATTTCTACTAGATTACAAGTTCCACAAGTGTACAACTATGTCTTCTTCACATTTGTCTCCCCAGCAATGGCTCAGCAGTTTTTGACTATTTGAATTGAATGGAAACACTTTTTCTAGGGAAAGTCAGACTGAAGAGGAATTTGAATGAGCAGGACAATTAATTTGGTTCCTTCTAAGCTTGTTACCTGATTTTGTTTCAGCTCTGGGAATCATGGCTTCTTTCTTTTTGGCTGACTATTTGTTACTAGTGTATAGGCAGCCAAACCTTTATGGAGTAGCCAACCAGGTGATATAATGAACTAAAAAAACTTATTGCATCAAGAAGACATTAAAACAGTGGGCATGTGGGGCAAAAAGCAGGACCTTACATGAGAGCATCTTGAACTGTCTGGGCACAAAATGGGCTTCATTAAAGCATTTTAAAAGCTGAACAGAAGGAAGAAAAGAGAGGTGTCAAAAAGGTAAAAAAATAGAGCAATTTATTACTACTTGGTTAAATTATCTATCTATTCATGTGTGGATAGGCTTACATAAGTGTATATACATTTGTACGTCACAAAGTGTCTTGGGATGCAAAGTGTCACAGAACGTATATATGCATATATAAACTTGCCTACAAACAAATATGTATCTGTAAATATGCATATATATTATATTTGTGTATACACGCATATATACACACAAAATAGTACACTGCTTATAGTAGGAGCTTATGCTTTCCTGTACAATTTTCTTCCCTGATTTTCCTTTCTTGAGATGCTTCTGATTGTTGATGATTGAATTTTTTTAAAAAAGAAAATAACAACAAAAAAAGAAGACCAAGGCATCTAGTTATTTTCCAATACACAACAAAACAGTTTATTTAAAAACACCACATACAATACTGTGTGTTTGGCACATGAGGCAATGTTGCAGGCACATTCATACTCAACAGTTATGTTTTGGAAAGATTCAAAGTGAATCAATAATATTTTTCTTCACAAGCTACAGTCACGATACACACATAGTTATCTCTACATAAGAAAGATAGTCTTTGATTGCCAAAATGACCAAATATTTACACATGTGTATATCACACTGAATCAGATATAGTCCAGCTCCATTGGCTACTTCATGCAGACCTCAAAATCTTACTGGTGATGTGGGCACCAAGTGTCTCAAGGGCAATTTTGACTGCCAATCACCTGAGATGAGGCTCTGATCCCAAAGGGACTCAAGGTCTTCCAAATGGAAAAAGGCCTCCTGATATGATACAGAAGGATGAAATCCTCAGTGTCATTCTGTAATCTCTCAAATACCATTCTCAAAAACAATTCCCATGAATAAGTGAACTGCATGGTGTGACAATAGCAGCAAGACTTTCCCATTCATTGACACATTTCTTGTTCATTTCTTTAATAACTTACATAATTGTTTTCCCACTCCAGGTCTTTTGGTAATACTGCTACCTAAAACTTTAAAATGAAAAAGAACACAATACTCCTATAAACACTTTTCCTTCTAAATTCTTCATCTATGTGAGATTTCATCAAAAAATGTTAAAAAATAAAGAGTTTAAGTTACAGGAGATCATTTACAGAAAAGCAACATAAAATATTTTTTTCTCTTGTTTCTGTCTTCTGTCCTCACAAAAGATTGTCTTAACATTAAAAATAATGGAGGCAGTGTGGTGAAATGAAAAGAGCACTGGTCTGGAGTAAGGTTTACTAAGTTTCGTCCTGGTACTTATTCATCATTCTCATCTCTCTGGGACTTAGTTTCCTTATTTACAAAATGAAGGAGGTGACTGATGATCTCTGATGTTTTTTTCAAGCAACACATCTCCTAATATAAAAAATTATACAACAAACAGGAACACATCTGCATCCAGAATTTCTTGGCGTGGATGGAAACAAAATCCCTTCAATTTGAGTAGTTCCATGAAGCATATACAGTTGGTGCTTGACAAATGCTAATTATATTCCACTGAATTTAATTTGATATCCACCAATATGCCCTCTGAATATGCCCAGTGCTGTGACCTGATGAAAGGAACTTCTGAGGGTTTTTAGTACTTACTCCATATGTCAAACTCAATGTTCTGGGGCACCTGGGATAGGATTCATGGGGGAAACTAATAACAGTATCTCCAAAATCTTTAAGTTTCCTTTTAGTCCAAAGGGATTAGCATTGAAAGTTGAGCAAATTGAAACTTTAAAAGTATATGTCATCCAAGATGAGGTATCAAGACAATAAAAGTAATGTATTAGAACAAAAACTAGACTGGAAGCTTGGGTTTTTGCCCTTACTGCCAATTGTGCCTTAGGCAAATCACTTCACTTCTGGGAGCATTGATTTTATTGTCTGTAAGATGAGGAGACTGAACAAGATAACTCATATGGTTCTTTTAGTCTCTGAAAGGTTATTGAAGTAAATTTTCCCATGCTGTTGAATGGTTCGACCCCATTTGAAGATGAATTTAGTTCTTCATTTATATTCAAAATGAAATTTCAGGGCTATTTGTTGGGATTTAATGCTTAAATATGATCCCGTCACCAAAAGTTTGGAGAACTTGGTTGCACAAACACAATGGCATGGATGATTTTTCTTATAAAATAAAGTTAAGAAATGGATTCCTTAAAAAGCCAAGAGTGATTCTACTATGATAGTCATTCATTCTGGGCCTTAGGAGAAGCACAGGAACTAGTCAACAGAAGGTGTCTTCCCACAGCTCTTTGCAAAGCAAATGTCCTCACCCACTAACATACATTCCTAATTTCTGACCCCATCTCTGGTCCTTGCTCCTCAGTGATCTGCTCTTGAAGATGTAATTTTATGTGCAATGAGTAATTGAAAGAATGGGCTTAACTGTCAAGGCCTAACATTCTACCAACACAGAACTTTCTCTTTGGTGGTTGGGAAGAGAAACTGACAATGATTGCTTATTTATCATCTATGCCACAGATGCTAAATGTCTATGTTTTCAGAATTACTAAGATTAGAATCTGTCTTTGGATAATTCTAGATAGAGATCTAAGGCATTTAAGAAACACTTGTATAACTTATTCAGTTGAGAGAGAAAAAAAACCCTTACTACTTTTTGATTATTAGGTTTTTTTCCTCCTAGACAACTAGTAAAAAAACAGACTCTTATCTTTTAAACATAACTAAGAAATATGATTTGCTTAAGCAGAAAAAATCCAATTTAAATTAGAACTTCTTACAATCCCCCCCAAAACCTTGCTTACAGAAACCAATAATTTCTACTTATACAAACACAGAAATCATATTATGTCTTTTAATACATGCTTTAACTGCATTTACTCTAATCTAAAATACACAGAATGAGAAATCTGGCCAGTCACCATATCTCAGTAATTATGTAATGTTGCTAGCATTGCTTTCCACAAACATTTACTTAAAAACAGTTTATGAATAAGTTTCACTAAAAAAAAACCTTTCAATTTGAAAAATTGAGTTTATGTTCTCAAGTTGCCAGGATGTCTCATTTTTAAATGCTCAATAGGGAATGTGGAAATATCTATGTGAAATCAGTTGCTTTCCACACTGGCAGAATGAAAGGATAGATGGGGAACTAGCTATCATATTATCCAGGGTCTAAAGAGCTTCTCTGATAAATTCAAATTTCATGGCAGATGACAAGATGAAGCTCCTCTCTAAGGAAGCTAATGATGGTGAATCACTAAATGGTGCTTTTCCAACGTAGTGTGTTCCAGTGAACAACTTGCCTCATTCGGAATGGTCCTCATTTAATAAGACTTTCCACACATTAGGAAAAATGAAGAACATTGAAGACAAATGGGAATCCAGAAGGGTAGAGAACCAGGTCATGGGGTTGTTTTTATGGGCTTAACTGCATGTTCTCCAAGGTACTTCCATTTTCCTTGCATTTTTCCCAGTGCTTTCTTTTCTGAATGCTTCTGGATTTTGCTTTCATAGGTAAGCGTTTAATTTCCATGGAGAGTGAGGAGGGAGAGAAAGACCATGGGATTGAGGAAAAGAAGAGATTAATATTTGCAGATGAAAGAAAAATCAGGCAGAAGCATAGTCCCAATATGGCTCTCATTTACTTTGCTGTGGTTTCTGACTCTGCCTGTGACTGGCAATGAAACTGAAGAATTTTAACTAAGAAATATCATATTTATATACTAAAAAGTGACCCAATCAATCCAATAAAGGAGTAGTTTGACCAAATCACATTCTGAAGACATTAAGGCCTCAATTAGCCTAATGGATTTTTTTTTCAGCTTTGGAGCCAGTTGACATAGTCAGATTTAAAAGTCATCTTGTGACTTTTGTCAATCCTGGATGAAAAGATTGAGGAATCAGAAAAAGGGAGGACTGTGGAGAAGACCAAGAACAGGCTGGTGATGCTCTCATTCCTTCATCAATTTCTTCTTGGTTCATGTGCATTTGACTTGAAATTATTATACACAGTAAAGAAAATTTGTTGGGAACTGTCCCAAAACTTGGTTGAGTGGAAGTAATGAAGTCTTTAGTTACTGTGGTCAAGATAGGCCATTTTATGTTCAGGACTATAAAAGGATTGTCCAACAAACTCATTTAAAATGGGAATTAGAGATACTGATTATTTTCTCAAAGTTCTAGGCAGGCCGTACTCACTTGGTATGGTTCTAACCAACTTCATTTAAAAATAACTCACATTTACATAGTGAAGTAGGTAGTGCATTTTACAGTTGAGGAAACCAAGGCTAAGAAAAGTTAATTGATTTTACCATATTCACATATATGTTAGGAAGTGTCTGAGGTGAGGTTTCAACCTAAATCTCTTGACTCCACATTCAGGGCACTTTCTGCCTTGCCATACTGTCTCTCATTTCATGTTAACATCATTATGTATTATAGCCATGATTTACCATTAGGTCATAAAGCCATATTGCAATTTTATTTAGGAAACTTCTCCTTTCTTATTCCCCCCCCCCAGCCCTCCACCTTTGGAACTAGCTAATTTCTATATTACAGTTTCACCTAATGTTATGTTTTCTCATTCCAATATGTTTCTAATTCAAGAGGTAAGTTGTTATGCTTATACAAGGTAACTAATGCAAAATAAGACCATAGTTATCCTGTATTAGTGTTTATATTTATGCTTCCTGGAATCTCCTTTCTGAAAGTCTCTGTTCTGGTCCAAAGGACTTTCATTTTTAAGGAATACTCTTAGGCAATGAGGAATCATGTCTTTGAAGACCAATTCCAGGTTCTATGACTGACCTGTGACCTGAACTTGAAATGGCTTCAAGGAGACAGAATTATTGGGAATCTCTTCATGCTTTTTTTTTTGAAGTGCTTACTTATGGAAGATATTTATATTTCAATAGATAGTTTTATCCTCAATAAAACCTATCTTCATGTTGATGATCTTGTAATAGAATCACAGTGAAGAAGCTGCCATGAAACCTAGAAGAACTAACTCTATGTTAAAATTATGGTGTTTTTGGCATGAGATTATGAGGCAGCATCATGTAGTGGACCAAGCTTAATGAGGCCTGGATTTGAGTGCTGGCTTTGACCCAAGTTAAGCTATATGACTTTAACAAAGCATTTAATCTTTCAACCTTAGTTTCTCATCTGTAAAATAAAGACTTTGGATTAGATGGTTGATTAGATCTCTTTTAGCTCTAAAATCTTATGATTCTATGAACTACTTAACTCTCATGACTCACAATTTACCCATTTATCAGAGGCCTAATCATATTCTCCTATCACTTGAAAGCTTCATTGAACATTTAGAAAATACTTTCAAAGCTATGAAGGACATACAAGGTCAAGAATAAAGACAGAGTTATGGAGCACACTTGGACTATTTCTATATACACAATCATTCAGGCAGAACTGAATCAGTTTCAAATTGTTTATGAATCAGTTGATAACAGGTCAGTTCGGAAAACCCATACATGCAGTTAAAATAGTTGTACTATTTTGGTGGATCTATATTGCTAAACATTTTGAAAACTTTCATTCAACTGACCATTTACCAACTAATTAAAAACTTAAAACTGGTGAATTATATGTCTGGTTGTGTATAGACACAGCACTAGAGATATCAAAGAAAATTTTTGAAGGAATACAATTCATTACTTCCTACTGACTTATCTATTAAATCCATATATGGGCAAAACACTATGCTGAGGGAGCTATACAGATAACTGAAATGTGGTTCCTGTCCTCTTTTAGCATGGAATTAGTTATACTATTATATATTCCTCACTGGTCTTCCATGCAAGGTCAACAAAAGTTATATACTAAAGGTAAAACAAAAACTATTTAAAAATAAACACTTTCAATAATAAGCAATCAGATAAAACAAAGCATTACAAATTCATTTTGACAACGGCATTGTGAAGCATTCTACATTTTAAAATGCAGAAGGACCTGAGCAGAGAAGGCAGAAATGGTTGCTTTAGCCATTGCAATGATTGAGTCAGGTCACTTTGGGATTGATCTGGCTGCAGAGCATCCAAATTGATTAATCAGACTGACCATGTTGCACTAGCCTCCTAGGATTGGCAGTGCTGCAGCCTACTTATTTCTTCAGGCACAGCCAATACTTCTACTGATGTTCCATTCGGCAGGATCTACACATTCAGAATAATGTGGAGAATGGAAGCTATTTGCAATCATTCATTTGTCAAAAGCAATTATAATGCAACAAGTAGATTAAGAGAGTCAGTCTTCCATTTTGCATGTGTAGAAGCAATCTACTTGCTAGATTCTTAGAGCATTCATTTATAGTAGCATATCTTTGTGGTATTCAAAGTATGTTCTAGGAAAAATTTACAATATGAATGGTATTAATAATGGTAATTTCTTACTCTTGAGAGGTGTCACTGGAGGTAGCGTATAGTGACATTAGTACAAAACCATGCTCACTTTTCAAAGTCTCAATTATTTATACATATTACTAAAAATTATATCAATGTTTTGTTAAAATGAACAGAGAATTAAGTTCTCAGTTTTCAGTTGAAAGAGAAAGTAACAAATCAATATATATTTTTTCATGATAGTAATTTACCAGGGGCCTATCTCTTCTTTCAGTAGAGACTGTAGTTGACTATCAAATAAATTGCATATCCACTTCTGCTCTTGTGTATCTAGAAAACTATACTAGAAATGTTTATCATTGTTCAACAATAGATTTAGAAGAGAGAAAATTTCCAGAAAAATGGGAAATGTACAGAATACCACTAGTTAGTTTTTTTTTAGGAAACTGATCAAAATACAAATGAACCACAGTTAAAAGTTCCAATTTTACATTCCCTCAATATTTCTGCTTTGCAGAAATTTTAAAAATATCACAACAAAAACCAGCACTGAAAATTTACGCTCCTCTTGTCATTATAACTTGTGTTTCTTGTATTTCAGAGATCTAAAACCAAGATCATCTTTTCATTGCTCCTATGGTTGTTGGGGGGAGGTATATTTGGCTTATCTTTTCTTCATATTGGAAGGCAAGAGACCTAAATTCTAGTCCTGGCTGTAATTATTGCACTACTTCATTAACTAGCTATTTGACTTTGGGTAAGTCAAGTCACCCCTACTAGTTTCATATTTCTCATATGTAAAATGAGGGGTTGGACTAGATGACATTTACAGTACTGTCTAGCCTTAAATATTTTATGATTTTAGGATATACTTGCTTCCTTTGTGCACCTTTAGTATATCTTTGCAGCAGAGGTGATACCTAATGACTGCTCATCCCAAAGGCATTGGAAATGCTTTTGCTTCCATCAGCTATCAGCAAATTATAAAGAGAAAAATCTAGTTGTCTTATCTGCAGAATGAATGTTAGCTTGGTCTTCACACATGCAATGGCAACTCTTTTCTTAGTGTATACCCTTGTTGGCACAACTATCTAGTGCCATACATGAGTTAATTTGAGGCATGGTACAACAATCACATTAGGCTTTG
Organism: Phascolarctos cinereus; assembly: GCF_003287225.1. Taxonomy (NCBI): domain Eukaryota; kingdom Metazoa; phylum Chordata; class Mammalia; order Diprotodontia; family Phascolarctidae; genus Phascolarctos; species Phascolarctos cinereus. The sequence goes on from NW_027555847.1 coordinate 364,146,984, forward strand.
TGTTATTCTACTGAAATTATAAATATTTGTATTATTCTATTGAACTTAAAACTATTGTGCCGAAGACAATAGAAAAAATGCAATGGCTGATTAAACAAAGGAGTTTTAATCTTCAGTTATGTGTTTGTTGGTTTTTAATGGAATGAATTGCTTGATACCACATATTCAGAACTCTGGCCAGATTCTGGGTCTATGACTCTATGCACATGAACAACTATTTAAAAAAAATCCACAATTGTCTGCTTGCTTTATCTGCACAAAGGAAGTTTCATTGATTTGTTTTTGTTTTGCACTGAACTGAGTTTGTATTGGTATCAGATAAAGAAAATCTTGGTGGATCTATGGTAGATTCTGACCCAATATGTGGAAGCAGGTTCTTTGAAAAGGTAAAGTTTGAGTAACTAGAGTTGGATACAGATGGCAAAGGAAATACAAAATCTGAGTGTAAATAGCTGCCCCAAATTGGTAGGGATTTGCCAACCTATCTGCTTGTCTCATTATAAATTCAGTCTATGTAAATCCAGAAATAGTCAGGAATTCTGGAGAATTGGCCCTTACTGCTCCTTCCCAAACATTCCCAAGTAGGATCCTTTGGCTTTTTGGAGCAAATATGACTTGTCTATAGTTGTCTAGACCTAGTCTTTGTAACAATCTTTAAATACATAAAAGGATATTTTTTTTGGGTGGGGAACAGCTTTTTTCTATTGCCGAGGTCTACATACGTTCAAGAGGTTAAGTTGTAGGGGAGGGGGAATGCTGGGAGAACAGCAAGAAGGGCTTCCTGTAACAAAGTTATAAAGAAAACAGAAACATTGTGAGATGTCTTTCTTTACAGATTTTTAAGAGAAGAATAGATCATTATTTTTCTGGAACAGCTAGAATAAACTTGTCCAAGAGCAGGGTTCTTAAGATTTTTGTGTCATAGGTCTCTTTGGCAAGCTGGTGAAGCCTACAGACCCCTTCTCAGAATGTTTTTTAAACGTATAAAATAAAACACATGTATTTGTCAAGGAAACTAAATATATGAAAGACATTATCAAACTCTAAAAAAAGAAAAAAAAGGCTCAGCTGTCAGCTTAAGATCTTCCTGTCTAGTTGATCTCTCAAGCCCTTTCCAGTCCTAGAATTCTATGAATGTAGCTTTTCCTGTAGGGGGCAGCTAGGTGGTACGGTGGATAGAGTGCAGGGCCTAGAATCAGACTTAAGTTCAAATACAGCCTCTGATACTTATTAGCTGTGTCACCCTGGGCAAGTAATTCAACCTGTTTGCCTCACTTTCCCCATCTGTAAAATAATATGGAAAAGGAAATGGCACACACTTTGGTATCTTTGCCAAGAAAACCCCAAAAAGGGTCATGAAGAGTTGAATACAACTGGAAAATGACTAAACAACAAAAGCCTTTCCATCAATATTTTGCCTTCTAGTTAAATTGATAAAATGGCATCAGAAAGAGTTCCTTCAGTAGCTTAATTTGAGAGTGTGACGGGGGCCAGGATTGAAATGAACTTTTTCAGAGTCTTGTAGAACATTTTATATTTTCCCCATAGTAAGTCCTTTAAAACATTTAAATATCCACTCTACAATGCTTGTCAATTGATCAGTCGGTTAGATTCTTTACTATTCTGACTGGTGTGGTTTTTTGCATTTATGTAGTTTAAGCTTGGATAAAACATCTAATAGCCATATTGGGGTTCAAAGCTTCAGGTTCCAAATCTTCTGGCCTATATGAGAAATAAACCTCTTGCCTAATCCATGTACTGTGCTATTTGGAATGCAGGAAAAGTCTACTGCACAGTAGAAACTTGGCCCATAGAATTTAGTTAGGGGCACAGCAAATTGAATAGGACAGCTGAAGAACAGGCTAAATCTCTGCCACATTCCTGAAATAGTTTTATAGCTCATCAAATTGTAGGGGAGAATTAAAAAATAACATGAATATTCTTTCAGTGAAAGTTGTGTTGTTGTTACTTCTTATTCTGAAACATCTAACCATCTTTTTTCTCATCCAGTCAGGTGATTGTCATTCATACTGTCTTTGTAATAAAATTATTATATTATGCAAATATATGCATATGTGTACACACATGTATATACATATACACACATATATACTTATATAGTTACAGATATAGTTGTAATTATAGTTATAGGTATATTGCCCTCAGTGAAGTCATCTTCTTCTCAGACATATACTAATCTCTCTGATTTTCCACTGGTTAATTTCTGACTTGAGCGAAAAAGCTCTGATCGTAATGAGTTTGGGTAGTTCTCTGGATGACAAAACCCAAATAGCCTATCTCTTTAGGCTCAGGCAGTGTGTGTGCAGTATCTTTCATAACTTAACTTAGTGTTCTTTTTAGATATAATCTACACATCAAAGAGGAGCCCTGATTTGATTCTCCCATCTCAGCAATTATTTTTGAATCACATTTGTAACATTGTAGACTAGGGAATGCAAAAAATTTAGATGTGATTTATGGGAAAGAGTGAGCTGTCTCCCCCATACAGATTATAAATGTGCTTGATTGGCATTTAGAAAGAAAGAAGAAATGTCATATTAAAATTTAACTATCACTTGGCCAGACTGCTATCCAGACTACAAGAACAAAGAACCATTCAGGAAGAAACCAATGATCTACAGTAATGGTGATTTCTATGCCTGCATTAGAAATAATGAAAAATGGAAGGGCCAGAGCCATGCCCTCATGGTAGGGTCTATACAGCTTCACATAGAAGATAATTTTGTCCAAGACCCTGGGATTGCCCAAATTGCTCAACTGTTTTTCCTCCTGAAGGACTCGTAAATTGTAGATATAATGTATTTGACTTGGACCTATTGGAAAGAAGAATATAAGACCCAGAATTCACTTGGTAAAGAAAGGTCAGGAATCCACACTTCTTTTGGAACAAAACAGTCACCTTTGATACAATAGACATGGAAAAATTGTCAACTAGAGCCCATAGACCTGACACAAATTTGAACACTGCATATTCAGGGTCCAGGTCTGAGGTGGCCTTGGGAGAGGCAGTAGACAGTCTAAAAAGGGTCTCCCACTCTCCCACTCTCCAACATTGCTTGTTCTAGAGAATATCATCTTAATGGCCTTGTGTAGCCTCTGAAGAGGGCAGTTTGTGTGACAAAGACAGACTCATTAGACCAATTCTGTGCTAAAAATAATCTTCCATCTCTCAGATGGCTTAAATTCCAAAAATAACAGTGACTGTATTCTGAGAACCTCTCAGAACCACTATCCAGTTTGGCTTAAAGGATGGTGAATGGTGCCAAGGTTCAAATACCCTTGGTCTCTAACAAAATCAATTGTCATTATGCTAGTGGCCTACCAAGTACACGAAGCCACTCATGTCTTTAGCTTCCTGTGTAATAAATAGTGAGAGACATACTATGTGTCCCCATAGATTCAGAGCTCATGATCTAACCTGCAGGGGAGCCCAGCTCATGAGCATCTGGCAAGGGATGTTTTCTGTAGAAAAATAAGGTAACATAAATGTATTACAATTTATTCAGTTTGAAAAGAAACTGGATGAAAGCATCAAAGTTACTCAATGTCATGAATGCATCAAGCAAACACCAACCCACAGTGGAAAAGGCAATTAAATAACCAAAAGAAAATCCCACACAGCAAAGAGAGAGAGGGAAGTAGGTAGGCTATGGAAATCAGTCTTTTCTCTATTACCAATTTAAAGAGTCTGAACATAATGTTAAACAGAGATCCCTCTTAAATTAGCCACAATAATATGATACAGAACTCGGACTCCAGGTAAGAAAGGGGGCCACCTAGGAGGATATATGAAGGGAAAGAAGGGGCACCAAGGCAAATTTTTTAGTACTAGTTTTTAAATATATGCACATACTTGGAATCACAGAAAATTCTGCTCTCCATGATATGCAAGTGTTTATTTTCTGTAAAGTAATCCCATGTATCACCCTGACAGTTCCAAGTCTCTGGTAGAAAATAACCTGGGGAATGGTGGTAGGGGGCTGGGATTCTCTAGTGAAGGAGTGAAGGGGGCCATTTTCAAATCTATCCTTAGGTGCCTTGTTTCTAGTTCTACTTAGCACGGAATGCTCAAAATAGACAGCAGTTTCTCTGCTGCTAAAATATCAATATGAAAATACTTTAAAACATATATTTAATAGCATAGCTATAAATGTAAAATTTCTTTCATCAATTCCTTAAAGGTTCTTACAGCTCAAAAAAGTGGAGTTTTTGTTGGCCTTGCTAAATGTGCTAAGACCCTTGCAGACCAGTGGGCAGGGCAATAGAGAACATCTTGACTTTTTAAGCTGTGGAAAATAGTTTTAGTAAACATATGACCCTAAAAGGGCTTTACTTTTGAAGAATATTCAATTTGGTTTGGGGCACTTTTAAAACAATCATTTGGCACTTCGAGTTTGAAGTTCTTAGGCACAATGTGACAAAGTCAGTTTGGTCAGTCCCTCCTCATGCATTCTGTATAGTAGCTGAAACTCGGCAGGAAGCTGGTGGGACTCCTGCCACTTGGTCGTAAATTTGGTTCCTTTTTTGTCATAGTAATGGTAAGGAAGGTCTTCCCGAGTGTTGGGGTCAAATCCAAATGGCCAAAATCCATACAAGTGGATCTCTTCACACATTGCAGATGCAAGGGTGTACATAAGAATACCTGTGCTCAGCCGTTTGGGTGTCAACCGTTTGTTTTTCCAGTACCTGCAGAATAATAAGCACATGCTGATTTAGCGACTGAGGCTTTGTGTCACAATGTGACAGGTCAACATGCCTCAGCTTAGTAGGTGATAGGTAGGTTTCAGAGAGTATAAGGTCTGTTATTCAAGTTAGGGCTTGCAGAGTTCTGTCCTGGAAGTGCTTTAAGATTCCAATGTCTTAGGGTCTTTCAAAAAAAATGACTGCTATGATTTAGTGAATGAGAAGGCAAACAAATTTTTTATACTTCATTTACTAACTGCCTACTATGTGCCAAGTAGTCAGTAACACCTAGACTAGTGTTTTGCACGTACTTGAGGCAATGATGTGGCACAGTAGATAGAACACTAGACTTCAAATCAGGAAGACCTGATTTTGAATCCTACCTTAGACACTAGCTGGGTAACCCTAGGGCAAGTCACTTGACCTCCCTCAGCCTCAGGTTTCTTAGCCATAAAATGGGAATGAGAATAGCATCTATTTTACAGGGTTATTGTGAGATCAACTGAGAACAAACGTGAAGTGCCTTCAGAACTTTAAAAGTATCATACACATACTAGTTATTATTATTGAATATTTGACTGTGTCATGATGAGGTACTCCAGGTTTAATGGTTCCCTGTAGATCAATCAGTTCATCAATAAATATTTACAAAGAGCGTGTTGTGTATTAGACACTATAAAAAGGTGAAAATAAAATGGTTACTGTTCTCAAGAAGCTTGCATTCTATCCAGTGAGACATGTATATACGTATATCTACAGAAAATATATTTTTTTAAAATACAAGGAACTTTTTATAGTGAAAGCACTAGCATCTGGGTGGGGGTGGACCAGGAAAGGTCTCATGTAGGAGGTAGTGCTCATTATGAGTTCTGAAGGAAACTCATCTATAACTAGCAATATGACTTAGTACCTAAGTCTTAGAGAGTTGCTTGAAGAACATAAAGGTCAAATGACTTTTCTAGGCTCACACAGCTAGTAAGTTTCAGAGGCAAAATCTGAGCCCAGGTCTTTCTGACTTTTAGTCCAGTACTCTCTCTTATATTCTCTGTGCTTTTCACATAGTAGGAACTTAACAGATAGTTGTTGAGTATATGAACGAATGAAACATTATCCATTTTGAAGGTTACATGTGCTCCTAATACAAGGGGACTTTCCTGGCATTTTCTTACATTGGACGAGTTTAGTTAGTTCCTTCCTATTCATTCTTCATAGTAGCTGAAACTTGGCAGAAAGCTGGCAGGACACCTGTCACTTTGTCACCTGACTATTTGCTGTAACATGGGAGCATACAATGCATATATTTCTATATACATACATACACAATATGTGTATGCACATAAACACATGTATATATGTACACATACAAAAATACATTAAATCTCTTGGTTTTAGAAAGATTTTGGACTCTGGCTTTTGTTTACACATTGTTTGGACAAGCCAAGGGATGTTTGTGAAGGTGGTAATTATGCACAGGAACAGGCAACGGATTCCCTTTCTCATTTTCTGACCAGCAGCAGTTCAATTGCTTATTAGTAAACACGGGTCTAAAAGTTAATGACCCATAACTTCTCTAAATTTAGGGGGAAATGCTAACATGCCTATCTCCCAATTAGGAATGACTCTGAAACCCCAAAACAAGCTAGAATATTGTATTTCTTAAATTTTTGGCTGTGACTTTCACACTCGTTCTGTCCTTGAATTTGAATTTACAATGGACAAAATTTCATTTCTGTAAAACCAACATGTTTAATTTGAGCTCGACCTGGATTTTGTGGAACTATGTTAAAAAACCATATAGAGAATTCAGCCAAAATATAATGGTCTTTCTATTGGAGTTCCCAAATCTTTGAAGTGTCTTACATACTACCTATGTGGCAAATAATTTACTTTTCATTTTCAGCTGAGAGTAAAAGATTTTACATAAATATTAAAAAATCCAAGACCTTGATTTTCTTTTAATACTTTTGTGTCACTGAGGTAACCAAAGCTAAAGAGAGCAAGAACCCATTAGCTGAGTGTACCCTCAATGTTAAAACTGTCATGGAGCCAGAAGGAAGGTATCTTCTATGCAGATGGAAACGTTTAGAGTCTTCTTTCTCTTAAGCTCCTATTCTACCTCATAATGTAAGTGAACTGCTTAATTTAGGTAGGAAGTTAGACACTCACAAGCTGTTTAAGAAGGACAAGTTGAGAGTTGAGGCAATTTTTCAGGAAATTTAGAATAAGTAAAATCTTCCTACCCAGGAAAAGAAGAATTATTCATACAATTATTTATAGCCACTTTGGCTGTTTTCATTTAGTAAGCTAAACAGAAAACTAGTCAATTTCCCATTTTATTTTTTTCACTAGTTAGTATACAGAATGTGTTCTCTTCCAACACATTTAACTTTCCTGAATCCAGTGCTTCCAGCACTAGTATAGTAAATAACTTAAAAATGAGTTACACTTAAAGAGTTAATCAACAACTTATTCTCATTAGGCTTACTACTATGGTAACATAAAACTTAGACATTTGTGAATGCAGGTAGAAAACTTGGAGAGAGGTATTAAGTTTGAGAAAATACGTGAAATGATTATTTAACCTGAACAAACACCACTGCTGTGGCTTCTGTTCTACAAGAGTTCACATATAAATTACTCTTATTTGGGAACAGCACCTGAAGAATGTCGACTTAGAGAAATGATTCAAAGAAAGTTTTTCATCCTTAGTATTGTTGGAGAAGTGGTATGGGATTAGAAGATGGCCAACAATACATTATTATAACTCTCAATTATACTGAAGCTGATTGTAAAATTTGCAGATTCTCCAGGTTTGTTTTATTTTTTTTGCTTGATCTGGGTTTTGCCTATGCCTCACCCAATGAATTGGATAAGATGGGGGAAATGGATTCAAAAAATATGCTTTACTAGTCTTTAGGCTTTTCTACATGAATACAGATTAGGTAGAGAAAAGCAAAGGAGACAAAACACCAATTTGTCCATTGGCTCTTAGCAGCTCAAAGTAGAAATCAAGTTAAAATGATTCCAATAGCTAGTTACAAGTTGGTCAAATAATCATTTGTGTAAACTCTCCATAACAACCAATTGTGAATGGCCCTCCCACCATAGATCAAGTGATTAATTTGCTATTTGAGCAAAAGATGGATTAGATGTAGTAAAATATACACACCTGTTGACGTGTTGCATTATATTTCCAGGCCAAGCCAATTGGACCTTTAACTGACCTCTGTGCTCGACAAAAAAATCAACTAGTGTCCTGGTGACAGTTGTTGAAGTATGGAAGAAAAATGCAGGGATCCAGAGGATGGCCCCATCAAGCTTTTTTAAACTGAGGAAAAAGTTGTTACGATCCTGAATGGTCAAAAGATTGTTGTAATACTTTTCCAGAATGCTAGGGTTGAAGGTGGTAAGGTTGGTTTTCCTGCCAACATCTTTTTGGAATGCCTCAGTGGGGGCAAAATTGCAACGGAAAACAAAATCAGATTTATCTATTTCTTGTCCACATTGGCTCCCTGTCAGGATCCCACTATTTCCAACCACAGTACAAATATTATAATGCTTATTCATAATGGGTGACACATCTGGAAGCAGTGATCGGAAGTTATTGCTAATAGAAAAAACATATTTATGGCTGGAATAATCATAGTGCATCAGCTGTCCAATCCGAACACTATTCTTGGTCAAAGAAAAATTTTTTATTACATCGACATGTTGAAGAATCTCTTTCCTAAAATAAAAAAAAATTCATTAAATGTATCCCATTCAAAACAATTGATTTTTCAATTTTATTTCTTTTATGCTACTATTTCATTCAGAAAATAATCTTAAGAATTTTGAACCAATGGAAAAAGAAATCTATCGATTACTATCATAGTCTTTGGAAGGAGACCAGCATAATATTATAGGATCATGCTAGTCCTTGGGTCCAGTGTTCTAAATGTGGGTTCCTTTCTTGATAATAAAATTTGGGGCTGACGATATGCTAACTATAGCTATCATGTACCTGTTCTATGGCTTATGTTGAGGATGTGGATAATGAAAAGGTGACCCCAAGCTCAATCTGTGCCAGCAAATAATCAATGGGATACAGCTACTATCTGTCATTGGGTAATCATGTTACTCATTTAAGTTGGAGAACTGGCCTTTGTTACATGGGACTGCCTTCTTGCTATTGGATTGCAGTGCACAAGGCATATCAATTACTTCCTCTTTTTTTTTCTAAAATAGTGCCAAACATCTACAGGAGAGCGAGTACAGTATTATATGTTGTTGAAATATTAAAATGGTAATAGCAGAGGGGATAGTTGAATATTTAATGAAAATGAGATGATAATCTCATCAGGAACCTTTGAATAATGAAATAGGGAATCAGGGAATATTGTCCTTTGAGATGTAGAAACAAAATGTATTTGGAGGAAATTAAAAAAAGAATTATTATAAAACACTGAAAATATGCCCAGTATTCTAGTTTGGCTTTTATGATGATTTTTGAGAAAAATGAACAAATCCTACATTGCTAAATCATTCAAAGTATTTAAGAAAAGCAAGGAACATGTTGCTTTATGGTCAAATCCAATTTTATTATACTTATCAAATTACGAATCTGTGTAAGGGGAAGTGTATGATCCAGAACTTAGTGTTACTCAAAGTAATTTCACAATGGCAAAGGGAAAATATGTTCTGTTATTTGTTCATTTTTTATGTTATTGACTTAAAAATGGAATTTTTGTGAAAAAATTTTAAAGAAGTATATGTTTTGAAAGGTTAAATAATCACAAGGCGAGAACATTTTCATTAGGTTGGAAATATGATGAGCAATTGGTATAGAACCTAATCAGTTGAAAATTAGTATCTCCCACAAAAGTTTTCTATGTTATTAGCTAAAAGAGCTGTATAGAAGCCCATATCTGGATTCTTAGAAATAATTTGTTTTATTGTGTTCTAATATCAATATACTGAATTTTAAAAATTGAATCATAGTCACTTAAGATAATGCTTTAAAACAATGCCTTGATGTCACCAAGGAGTTTCTCTCATTTTACTTCTGATGAGATATTATATGTCAGTATATTAAAAATGTATACCCTGCATGGGTAGGTGCTATAAGCACCATGCACTGTTTCTTAAACTTAAAGCTTTGTGAAAACACATCTCTGCACCTCTAATGAGTACACTAGATGGCTCACGTTTCATTTAGCAGTATAATAACCCCACTAAAGCAGCAACTTAACTCAGGGAAACAGGTGAAAGCTAGAAATGCTGAAGATTTAAGTTCTATCTTGCATAAATTATTTCAAATAAATTCTGTAATTTTTCTCTTGATTATTTATCAATAAATATGAGACTGATGTAAGGCATAACTCATAATAATAACCTAAGATCACTTTACCATATATTAAAAGCTACAAGGGTTTAATTTTTAAAGGAAATCACATTATATACATACACACATCTATACATGTACATGTGTATGCATGTGTGTATATATTTGTTGGTTTTACTAATTTTATGTGGTGAATTAGAAGAAATTATTATCTTTCCATTTTAATTAAACAATACACATAACATAGATTACATACATTTCAGTAAGACATTCAGTAAATAATAAGCATTTAAATTGTATGAATTTACTATGGGACTCCCCTCCCACGTTTGTATTTGAATCACTTTGGATGATACATTGTGACCAAAATATTGTTTAGGGTTTTTGATGCTTTGCGGACTATTTTATTGGTACTTTCACCTTAAACTATGATTTTAATGTGAGGTCACATTAGAAAGAAGATATTTAAAATAATATTTCATTGAATTTGATGTAAATTATTTAGACTTTTTCCTCCAGTCAGAATTCTGATGCTGACATCGTTTTCTACTTATGAAGGGGCACCCGGTATTAGCATTAATTACAAGTTACCATTTTGTATAGGCCAAGAAAAAACAGCAAACATGCCCTGACAGCAGGGAAAATTCTTGTTTCAAACTATTGTATTCAGAAACACTTTTTTTTTAACTTTTGTGCCTTCCTCCTATCCTACCTTTGACGTAAAAATGCTGTCCGGTTAAATGTCCACTTAGAAGGTTTCTCCTGGAGTTCCTGGGTCAGAGAATTCGTAATGGGTACAAATGATGGGTCTAGAAACTTCAGTGCAAATTGTGACCTGGAAGGAATTATGAGTACATAAGCAAAATAATCAGCCTTTGCTTTTAGAGCCAGAAGGCCATTAAAGTTCAACTGGGCTGGTCCAGACAGCACTATACAAAAAAAAAGTCTCCATACTCCTGTCACCATCACCTCTCCTTTAACTCTTTTTGGTTAAACAAAAAAGAAGGAAATATGACAAAAAAATACACTTAATATTCTCATTGCTTTACCGGAGAAATCATAAAATGGCCGTCAAGCATAGAGAACGGGGGGGGGGGGGCTGAGGCTGAAAACGACAAGTAAATGTAAAGCATGCACCTAGCCAGAGTAACTCAACGAGTCAGCACCGCGGACAGCGACCGCCCACAAAACCAGGCAGAAATCCAAAACACTTCAACACTCCAGGGCCTGACTAAATTGTTTTTGAAGAGGAAAGGCAGAGGAGAGTGCAGATGGGGGAGGGGGCGAAGGGTGGTCTCCTGCTTTAGCTTCTTCCATCTAGAATCTGTTTCTGGTTTAATTCACTATTTCCTGACAAAGGAGGCCCATTCCCTCAACTTCCACAGACTCTGCGGAGGTCTAGCGGCAGCCGCGAACTACTTGAGGGATTGGGCGGGAAAGGCTTCCTAGTGCCTAATCCAGGTCCCGGAACACCAGGGTGTTGAGAGCATAGGGCAAACCTTTCCCTCAGGCGCAACACATACATCTAATGGCCAGATTCTGGCAGCAGGATTTTGTTTTTTCCTGTCATTCCCCCTCCCCCAAACAATCTACAGGCCCTTAGTGTGCAAGACACCCCTCCCCCACTACACACACACATACACACACACACACACACACACACACACACACTCGCAGAAGAGAAATGGGTCTGAGAACGGGGGTGGGAGTCGTCAGAATGCCTAGGGAAAGCAAGAACCGCCTGAAAAGGAGCCAAGCTAAAGAGCTAAGGAGCAGGTCCTTTCCCCACTGACTTGGACTGGGTATCTGTGGTTGGGGATGCCCAATTCCAGTTTGTAGGCTGCTTCCTGGGAGGGTATGGGAAGGAGAAAGGAATACAGGACTTAGGGCTGTAGTCCCGAAGAAGGTTGCTAACACAGAAGGGGTAGATAGAAGAAACCCTAAGGGAATTCTTCGAACAAACCCCCTCATAATTTTTGTAGGGAGGCGGGGGAGTAAGGGAGGGGATAAGCAAAGCGCCTGCGCCATTTAGTCGCCCCTGGACTGACGGTCACCACAGCCATGCCGAACCCTGCAGACCAGGGAAGGGAGAATGCTCTCACAAGGCACACATAATCATCCCTTCCCCCCTCCAAATAGCAACTCTCTTTCCCTTCTATCACTTTCATCTCCTCACTACCATCCTTATTTTGGGGAGAGGGAAGGGGACACTGATACTGAAAACTCGTAGAAAAGCAATCGGATCGATTTGGCCAGTAGCTATGGGTAAGATTTTGTCTTCCTTTAAATAATAAAGTGATGATGATCACGCAGTTATCTTGTCGAAAATATTTCTGAGATGTCAAAATAACTTTCTCATCTTATGTTCCCCGCCACCACCAAGCTCCAAACCTTCCCTTTCCCAATTTCCCAACCATAAAATAATAAATAAACCAGAGGAAAGAGAGAGAGAATGAGAAAAATAAATGGCCACACTTACCTAAATCCCGCGTGGAACATATACATTCGGGGCACCCTCGGGCTGGCGTACTTGGGAGTGGTGAAGATGTTATCCTTTTTCAAGGACACATAGCTAATCAGACAAAAAATCAGCAAGGCGACGCTGAACATGACCAGACCCAGTGCACTAACCACCCGGGCCATTTTGCAATTTCTCATCTTGGGGAAGGCGTGAGTCAGTGAAACCCAAGAAATCAGTCCATTGAGTTGCAAACGGCTGCTTGGGAAAGGGGGGGTGGTGGTGGTGGTGGTGGCGAACGTGGGGGTGTGTGTGTTAGAGGGTGTGTGTGTGTGTGTGTGTGTGTGTGTGTGTGTGTGTTGTGTGTGTGTGTGTGTTGAGTGGGGGGGCCCTCTGGGCTAGGGGAATAGCGAAAGGGTAGGGGTGGGCAGACAGAGAGAATCCGAACCCCCTAGGAAAGGGAGAGCCGGGACAATGAAGAATTAAAAATAAAATGGAGGGCTGGAGCTGCGGTGTCGAAATGGCAGCTGACTGCGTTCTACGTCTCCTCTTCGCTGCCTGCTCATTCTACACCGCGAGTTTCCAGTGGGGCTGCCATCCCTCTTCACGGATGCAAGATAAATGTGATTGGAATAATGTTACAGTTCGATCTAGGCACAGGATTTAATTAATGAACTCTAATCTCCCAAATAACCTTGGTGGGGGGACGGTGAGGGAGGGAAAAGGAGGGGGCCAAGGGAGAGGAATTAAGGGAAAAATACATCAGCCCACAACATCGGGCTGTTCAGAACCAGGCTGGATAAAGCTGGAAGGAGGATGAATGTGGGGAGACAGACACCCAAACTTATTTTAATGGACCATTCATAACTTTATAAATAAATCGCAGAATAGAGAGATAAATAACAGGATTTGCTGCCTCCGAGGATAAACACCAGCTGTGCTCTTCCTGTATATGCAGTGAAAATAGTATTAGTGAGGCATGCATTTAAAAGCTTCTATACCCACTAAGAGAAATCACCCCCACACCACTCAGTAACCCACGTCCCCACACCCTGAACAATCGCCAGCCAACCATTACTGTTATTCCCCCTCCCTTGAAAGTGTGTAGTCAAAGACTATCCTGCCTCCAACATGGTGTGGACTAGCCTCAACCATACAAAATGTCTCATTGTCTCCTCATTAACAGACAGAAGAACCCAGTGTCCCTCCCACATCAAATGGTGGTAAAAATAGTGAAATTTTCATTTTACTTGAGTGTAGGGACTTTAGCTTGTACTTCTTTTTAACCCCATCCCCAGAGCCTAACTAAAAGGTAAGCATACTTAGTGACTGAACAATACAAGTTTGTTGATAAATTGAAGATTCACAATACCTAGGTCTTTCTGAGCCTGACCTGTGACTTCATTCTTGGCTTCTCTGGTTTTGCTCCCATTCTCTTTTACTAAGTCCTCTATCTCAGGACTTTAGGGAGAAAACACACTTAGAATCACTTTTAATCGAGCATTTGAGGGTTGAGAAGAAACTCTTACATAGATAATCCAACCCCTTGCAGTAAGCACTAGGCCTTTGGTACATTAGCTATACCTTTGGCCTTGCCTTTCAATATTGGTCAATTAGCACTAATGTAAGAGTGCTGGAAATAGGAATTTGGCTGTGAAGGCCTTTCTCCAATAAAACAATTCAAGGTATTCCAGGCAAAAGTGCTTTCTTCAGAATTGCCATGGCTCCTTGTTTGTACTTCTCAAAGGCACACATCACATTCAACCTCGTGGCATTTTTATTTATGTTTTACATCCCCAACTAGACTATAAGCTCCTGGAGGGGTTTACTTCTGTTCCCCATAAGGCTTAGTGCACAGAGTCTCAGTAAATATTGTTTAAAAGGCAACTTGATTACTGTGTGGAATAGAACATAAAATATGGTGATGGGATCATAGATTCTGAGCTGGAAAGGGCCTTAAAGGTATGAATCCAATCCTTTCATGTAATAGATAAGGAAGCTCAGTGCTGTTAAGTGACTTGACAAAGGTCACATGGGATCTCTTTGTTTTCAAGAATAGAACGTGGAATTTCTTACTCCCTGTAGCCTCTGATATCAAGGCACAGGAAATGAGATAAGAACATTACATTTTTTTTCTTCTCTGTATTGTTTCTGATTCTTCCTCATTTTCCTAAATGACTCTCACATGGCATTTTAGTCCCACATAGCTTCACTGGAGCAATGATGGAAGCACAAATTTTAATACAGATTTTTCTTCCAGAAAAGAAAAAAAGCATTAAGAGAAATTGTAAAATGTTAACAAGAAAAAGAAAAAAACTAATGATAATGAGTTGGCCCATATCTGCATCTGCTATAAGAATATATTGTAGTGGGAAGAACTTTGGCCTGAGAGTCAGGAGGCCTGTTTTCTAGTTTAATGACTCAAATTCACTAACTGTGTAACCCTGAACAATATATTTCATTTCTCTCAGGCTCAGTTTTCTCATCTAGGTGAACCAGATCATTTCTAAAGTCCCTTTCAGCTCTAAAATTTTGTAATTCTAAAAGCAACTCAATTTGTCACATATGCAATTTTACTTAGGTAGGGTAGTTTCTTTATAGGGAGCAATGAATTTCAAAAAGTCCTGTTTTAATAAAACAACAAAAAAGTTTAACAAGTTTATTTTTAATGTGTTTCTTTAATGAGGGCGTTGTAATTTGGACTATATTTTTTAAATGAAAGCATTATCTTTTTGCAAGATTTGAGTGGAGTACTTTGCCTCAATTGGCACCTCCTCCCAATAACACATCATATTAGGTAGGTAACAGTAGACTGATTCTTGAAGGCTATGCTAGGAGAACACAAACTCTAGCAGGTCTTATCAAGCTAGAATGATTTTGAATAGAACCTGATCAGCAGAGTATCAGCCTGGTTGAGTTAGAAAAGTCCCAGGACCAGGAATCTACAGGTTAACAGAGTTTGGGCTTTTTTGTTTTGTTTTGTTTTTAGCTATAGTAACTTAAGAAGTCTACATGGAGAGGTTTTGCAATATGCATTGGTAGAAGATTTACTCATACTGATATAATCCTTTTGATGCCCTTGACTGCATGGTTCTGTGTCAGCCACTTACATCTTATCTTTTTTAAAATTAAATTTTATTTCAATGAAAATCTACCTTCTCTCCATCCCACCCACGCCAATTGAGGAAGACAAAAAATGAAATGCTTGTCTTCAATGTGTATAGATAAGAAAAAATTTCAACACTGGCTGGGAGCTATATCTCAATCAGTAAGTACTATCAGTCCATCACCTCTCTATCAAGAGGTATGTAGCATGCTTTATCATGAATCCTCTGGAATCATAGCTTCTAGTTTCATTGTTCAGAGTTTCCAAGTCTTTCATAGTTCGTCTTTACAACACTATTGTTAACTTTATAATTTATTCTGGTTCTTCTCCTTTCATTTGACATTGTTCATTTACAAGTCTTCCCAGGTTTCTCTGAAAGTATGCCCTCCATCTTTTTTTTTAAATAGCACAATAGTTTTCTGTCACATTAATATACCACAATTTGTTCAGTCACTACTCAATTAATGAACAACTCAATTTTGAATTCTTTATAACTGCAAAAACAGCTGCTCTACTTTTGTACATGTGAGTACTTTCCGTCTTCTCTCACTTTGGTATTTAGACCTAGTCGTGGTATTGCTGGGTCAGAGGTATGCACAGGTTAGTGTCTTTTAGGGAATAGTTCCAAAATTGCTTTCTAGAACCAGCCACTTTATCTTTTAAGAGATGTCTGCCACTCTACCTCTTCTGAGAAGGCACAACTCATACTGTGTGATAAGAATGATGCTACATAAATGCAAACTATTAGTGATAGCACTGATCTAATGAAAAAAGGGATGGGACTAGTCCTATGGTAGAGTTAACCAATTGTCTATTTGATTCCATTTGAGATATTAAATGATCTACTTTTGGATTTATATTGAACTGGAATGTAATAACTGGAAAGAACCTGAAAGATCAAGCCCAATCCCCTTTATTATACCAATGAAGAAAAAGTGATCCTGAATAGGGAAGCATCCTGATCAACTCTCATAGTGAGTTGGTGGCAGAGAGAACCAATGTTTTTGACTCCTAGTCCAATGAAGGTTTTCTTATCCATTTTCTATCTACTCCAATAATCTTTTGGTGTTGAGTAATTTTTCAGTTATGGCCCATTCTTCATGAATCCATTTGTGGTTTTCTTGGCAAAGATACTGAAATGGTTTGCCATTTCCTTCTCCAGCTCACTTTCCAGATGAGGAAACTAAGGCAAATAGGGTTAAGTGACTTGCCAAGGGTCACACAGCTAGTAAGTGTCTGAGGCCAGATTTGAACTCACAAAGATGAGTCTTCCTGACTCCAGACCTGTCACTCTATCCACCCAGCCATCTAGCTGCATCCAATAATCTATTAATATGCTGAAAAGTACTACTATCAATGTCACTCATTCAGTAGCTGAGCACCTATTATATTTTTAGTGTACCAAGTTCTATGGGGAATGCTAACAAGCATAATACTTGGACTGTCAGAATCAGAGAAAGTGGAAGGTGCCTTACAGGTCAGATAGTTGAGCCCTCTCATGTTGCAGATGAGGAAATATGTCAAGAGAGGTTAAATGGCTTAACTAAAGTCACAAAACAAAAAATCAAAGTGAAAGGACTCAAAGACAAGTCTTCAGACTTCAAGTCAACTCCTTTTTCCACAAAAGCACATTTTCCCTTCAAGGAACTCACAGTCTGTTCAGGGAGACAAATATGCATAGATTGACAATAGAACAAAGCAGTCTATCACAGGTGTCAGATGAGCAGTAGAAACAATAGAAATATGGAAGTTGAGAGGAGGAATAAAGACTTTAGGATGCAGTAGTCAAGAAGAGCTTCTTGGAACAGGTGATATTTAAGTTGGGCCTTGAAAGATGAATTGAATTTCAACACCTTGAAAGGAGGGAAAAAGTTATTCCTGGCCAAAGGAATGGCAAAGGATCACAGAACATAGAGCTGGAAGGAGTCAGAGATGTCCTTCCATTTAGTCCAATTAACTTGTTTTATAATGAGGAAATTGCAGGTGAGATGGGAAAGTGATTTGTCTAGATAGTAAGTAGCAGAGATCAGCTTTGGGCCCAGGTCTTCTGAGTCAAAATTCAATGTTCTCCCTACAAGTGCCCATAAAAAAATATTATACAAAGTAGTGAATAAAGGGGAAGAAGAAATATTGACATGTTCTAGGAATATCAGAGGGGAAAAATGCTAACAACTGGAGGGATCAGGGAAGGCTACCTCAAGATAATTCGGGGGCCAGTCTCTGGAAAATAGTTTGGAAGAAGCTATTTATTTAGTTGTGTTAATCTCTTAGGCTGTCCCTGGGAATTTCTTATATTGAAGACATTTTTTTCTCTAAATATTTCAGGGTATTTCTTTTTCTAGAAGCCAAGACATTGCACATGGAGGAGCCACTAAAAATAACATTATGGTTTCAATTTAAACCATTCATATGCCTTATTGTGTTTCTTTATTGAACTAAATATCAGTAAGAGAAATCACCTGGGCTTTAGAGGCAGCTGTAGCACATTGCCTACATACTGTCACATGAACCTTTTTTCTTGAAAAAAAAAGATCTAACCTTAACCTTCATCTTAAAGTCTTTTTTCTTTCCATTTGCAACATTCTGTACCCTCTGCATCTGCAATATTATTAACTATATAACTTTTTTTCCAGGAATAGTTCTGGTTTGTTGGGGGCATTGTAACAACATTATTAAAATGTTATTTAAATGCAATGCCTTTTTAGCATTATTTAAGAAGAAAAACTGAAGTACCACTCGTTTATTGATAGATACTGCTCTCCCTGGGGGAACAACAGGGACTACTTGTAATGATCTGTTTGGCTCTGTGACCCTGGAAGCTTTCTAATCATTACCTGTGGCCTCAGTCTTGCCATTATTTACTAGAACCAATCTTGTTTCTAGATAGGAAAAATATAAGGAGTGTGACACATAGTAGGTGCTTAATAAATGCTTATTGACTAAGTCATTAGTTCACTTACTCAGCATCAAGTCATCCTTTCTAATGGTGCCACCTTGACTTTCCAGGGCTATTTTCAGTAACTGGGCTCTTATCTTGTTGGGTGAGTTTGAATCATTGAAATTTCAGTTGTTGAAAATTGAAATTCAACCAGTGAAGACTTGTCTGATTCCCCTATAGCCGGAGTCACTTCCTTGGTTTACTGCCAAATGGCCTAGTTCTCCTGAGATGGGGGTGGGAGATGGCAAGAATACTTCCTTACCTTCCCTGTCTTCAAAGAAGAGAAATCCTGCTCTGACTCCCCAATGTCAATGTTTGGGTTCGCTATTCCTTCTGTTGGACCTCTCTGACAATGACTTTTGTCTTGGGCCAGATAGCCTCAGGCCAGAATTCTCTTGGCTTTCCTTCTTCTTATGTTCTGCTCACTGCTGCCCTGACCTCCCAAGATTATTTGCTTTACTGGTGTGGGTACTGGCCAAGCTTGGTTTGTCTTGTCTCACCATTAACACCTTGATTTTAGCTCCATCAGAAAATGATGTTTTGAAAAAATTCCCCAAATAATGCGCTTGTTCCTGGGCTTTCTTGTTTTGAAGTCAACCAGACAATGTATTTTTGAGCCCTATGATGATGAATTGTATTTTCTAAGAATTAAGAAAAAGTAGACAATGATAAGACCTTCTCTAGGATAAAAATTTTGTCTTCTTTCCATTGAGAAGTGAAATTGATGATCCTTATTGACTGGAGCCAGTTAACCTATGCCTTCTGCTTATTTCCTTCATTCTACATCTATAGCATACTCTGTGGCCAGCCATCTAACTGTAAGGAAAACTACTCTCTATAGGTGGGAAGACTTCTAAGCACATTCCTATGAAATGACTTAAAATTTGCTTTATTTGGTAGTTTTAAAATGTTTCTAATTCAAAGTGTTTGGTTCCTCTTAAAACAAAAAACCGTGAATTGTCATTCATCAGAATGAAATAGCTCTGAGTGACAGATTAGAAGCCAAGTGAGGATCTAAATGACTTTGTTTTGTTAAGGGTAAGAGTGTGTGTGTGTATGAGAGAGAGAGAGACAGAGACAGAGACAGAGAGAGACAGAGACAGAGAGACAGAGAGAAACAGAGACAGGGACAGAGAGATGGAGAGAAAGAGAGGAAGAAAGGCAGAGATAGAGATAGACAGAGATAGAGACAGAAAAAGAGACAGGAGAAGAGAGACAAGGGAAGAGACTGAAACACGAAGCTTTTATTATGTCAGAATTTTTCTGAGCAAAGTGTTTTGTAAGCCTCAAAGCTCTATTTAGTATAAGTTGTTAGTGCTGTTACATTATTATAATTATTATAGTCTAAGTGGAGAGAAATTAAGACAATTTAACGCTCACAGATTAATAGGGGTGTAAGGGAGGTAATGAACAATTTTCTTCTAAAAAGCAGTTGGGATCAGACTGGAACAGAAAGGGTCAAGTACTTGAAATAGTCTGTGGGCAACCTCAGGGGTGAATGAGCTTTTCTGTTGGCGTCATGGAAAGGAAATATTAAGTCAATTAGAGTTTATAACAGTTTAATGATATGTTGTTTATAAGACAAAAGCACAAGCTAATTAATTGATACTTTTTGAATGAAGAATTATGTTTTTGTGGGGAAAGTATAAGTGATTGTAATTTGGCTTAAGTCCCTACTCCTCACATCTGTTTACCAAAAGCCTACCCTCTATGTCTGTTACTACATAGAAGAGCATGTGTATGTGTGTGTGTGTGTGTGTGTGTGTGTGTGTGCATGCGTGCGCACAAGTAGCGTGCACTGCCTCCCCCTCCTCCCAGCATTTTCCTATCAAAAACACACACATAATGCCTAGGAGCAGTAAATTATTCTCCGCTGGGATAAGTCTCCAATCCAGCCCTATCTAGCCCTAACCTCTCTGCTAACCTCCAGTCTTGTATTTCTAACTGCCTATTGGACAATTGAAACTGTATGTCTCATAAACATCTCACACTAAACACATCTAAGACTGAACTCATTATCTTTTCCCCCTGAGCCCTCCTCTCTTCCTAACTTCTCTACTGCTGTTGAGGGTACTGACATCTTAGCAACCTTGCAGTCTATGTAAGTATTCACACTCTTTCACCCCCATTCAATCTGCTGCCAAGACCTATCATTTTTACCCTTGTAATAATGTCTCTTATACATACCCATTTCTCTTCCCTGACACTGTTCCCAACCTTGGCATAAGCCCTCATCACTTCCCAACAGGATTATTGCAGCAGCTTGCCAGATGGTCTTCCAGCTACAAGTCATTCTACATTCCAGTCCATTCTCCACTCAGCTGCCAAAGGGATCTTCCTGAAGCTCAGGTCTGACCATGTCACCCTCCCTACTCAATAGACTCAAGAGGCCCCCTCTGTCACCTCCAGGATGAAATAGAAAATCCTCTCTTTGGCATTCAAAGCCTTTCATCCCCACCTTTTTTGTTTTCTTACACCTTAGCGCGCCTTAAGTATTCTAGTAACACTGACCTCCTTGCTATTCTTCAGATAAGACTGTCCATTTCCAACCCCATGTATTTTCTATGGCTGTTTCCCATACCTGGAATATTCCCCTTCCTCTTGTCCACCTCCTTGTTTCTTCACATCTCAGCTAAAATCTCACCTTCTACAGGGAGCTTTTTCTGACTCCTCTTAATTCTAGTACCATGTTGGTGATTTTCAATTTATCCTGTAAATATTTTGTTTGTATTTAGTTGTTTGTATGTTATCTCTTTATTAGACTGTGAGCTTTTTCTGAGCAGGGGCTCTTTTGCCTTTCTTTATACTCTCATTGCTTAGCACAGACTCCGTCACCGAGTGGGTGCTTAATAAATGTTTATTGACTGACTGACTGATTCAAGTCAATATAAACATGTTATTTTTATTATCCTCATTATCTCATTCTTTTTTTCTTTTTGATGGGGTTCAGATAAAAACCGCCATAAAGTCAGTATCCTATTTTTAATGTTCTACAGCTTAGTGTGCAGTTGGAGAAAATAGCTGCTTTTTTGGTAATTGGCTAGTGGTATTGGGATATTCCTCTTCTTTAGACTCACTGAAAGCTTCTTGGCAACACCAATAGTAGACAGGATAACAGGGATGATATAGATGGCATGCTGTTCCCATGTGGTTTTAATTTCTTCTACTAAGTTTCTTTACACTGAAAGATTTTTATTCCATGAAATTTGGATATTGAATATTGCGCATGGTGACATCTTTTAAAAATATCATTTTTCAATTTGCCTGTCTCAGTGTTGTGCCTGCCTGGGTTGTACTTGTGGGCAATAGTTCATTCAGAGTGATGTCCGGGTTTGAATATACCTTTGTTGTTGGACTTTTCAGTACATTTTGGACTTTGTATTTGTCTTATAGCAGCATTCTGTGCTCTAATTCCAGCCTTTTGTGAGTCGTTCTAGGTATGCGGTGGATTCTGCATTTTTGCAACCTTCAGTGATATGTTGAACAATCTCCACCACTCCTTTGCATGATTTGCATTGATCAACAAATCCATGTGGTTTAATAATAATCTTTCTGTAATTTCTGGTCACAAAGACCTGATTCTGAGTCTTTACCATAAACTCCTCTGTTTCTGAAAACATATCTGTATAACTCAGCCATTTGTTGCACAAAACCACTCAAATATGCTCCCTTCTCTCTACTCATACAGCCACTACCCTAGTTCAAACTCTCGTAACTTCTGTTCTGGAATACTACAACTTTTTCTTCTCTCTATCTCAAGCCTCTCTGCACTTCAATCCATCCTCCATGCAGCTAGCAAAGTGCAGGTCTGATCATGTCACTCCCTCTCCCATTCTTCAAACTCCAGGCTCACTATTGCCTCTAGGATCAAATGTGAACTTTTTAATTTGACATTTAAACAGCCATCACCCAGTCCATGTCTACCTTTCCATTCTTCCTATATATTAGTCCCTTCTTTGAACTCTGTGTGACAGCCCTCCTGAGCTACTTGTTTCATCCGCTTAGTATTCCATCTCCCACTCTCCATCTCTGTGCCTCTGCTTTGGCTATTCTCCATACTTGGAACGCACTCCCTTCTTACCATTGCCTCTTGGAATATTCAGCTCAAAAAGCTATATTCTTTGTTTTCCCTGACCCCTGCTCCCAGCTACAAGGACATCCTTTCTCAAAACCACCTTGAAATAATTTTGTATATTTTTACACATACTCACAAGTGCAGCTATCTCCTCATTCAAATGTAAATTCCTTGAAGGACTAGCTACAGGGGTGGGGAGCCTGTGGCCTGGAGGCCACATGTGGCCCTCTGGGTCCCCAAGTGTGGCCCTTTGACTGAATCCAAATTTCACTGAATAAATCCCCTTACTAAATTGTTCCGTGAAATTTGGATTCAGTTAAAGGGCCACACTTGGGGACCCAGAGGGCCACATCTGGCCTCCAGCTGACAGGTTCCCTATGCCCGGACTAGCAGCTCTGATGCAAGGGCTTGCCGTTTTTGGGTTTCTCATCCATTTTTTGTCTCCATTTGGCACTTAACTCTCACCTGTAGCTCAAAAAAGTTGTAGCATGTGTACCAGCCACACCCCAATAAACTCCAAACCCCAGAAAAAATTCTCTGCAGATGGACTAAACCAGATTAAGGGTAATCAATATACCCTAAACCCATCAGATGTCCACCCCAAGCATATGATTTGTTCCAAGGGCCACAAAGGCAGTTGAAGCAGGAGCTGTGGAACTCTTTGAGCTTGGTTAGACACCAGAGATGCCAAGGTCATCCACTGCATCCTGGGCCATCACTAGTTGTCCTGACTTTTGTCTTGTCCGAAGATGACTCTGGAAGAGTGAAACTAACAATTTGTGCAACTCTACCTCACTTAAACCCAATTCACAAGCAAGTCAAGATTCACCTAATGATACCATTGGTCCCCTTTGAAAACAAAAGATAGACAATGATGACAACAATAGCAACAGCAACAACAACAAAACAAACTCCTTTGAAAGCAGGGATTGTTTTACTTTTGATCTTGTATCTCCAGTGCTTAACATTATTGATTGATTTGACCATATAGATGACTACACATTTTCCATATCCTCCTTCTTCAAGGATTCTCTCTCTCCTTTAATTTCTGTTTCTCAGCACTCTATAGTTTACTTTTTATTGATAAGTATATTATTTTTCATTAATTACATTGCATTCACTCCTATCCCTTTTAATGTTTTTACTTTTGCTTTCAATTATTGATTGTCAGAAATTTCTAGGACGTTCTTCTTTTTGTTGTCTTCAGCTGGGAAACTGGTGGTCAGGTTTTCTACTACATATGCTCACTAGATATTGCTATAATTTCCCGATGTCTTTATGTAGATATTCCATAGTTTTCTCTTTCTTATGTCATAGTTTAATTTAATGCCTTTCCTTAAAGGCATCCCTAGAGATCTCCACTTTTCCTCCAATGTTTGTGGGCGATAGTTCTTTTAGAGTCATGTCCTGGTTCAAGTTTATCTTTGTAGTTAGACTTTTCAGGATATTTTGTTATCCTGTGACAGAGTCCACAGCATATGCTGTGGTGCTAGGTTCAGAACTTTTACATTTTCTCTCAAATATTGTGGAAGAATGCATTCATTCAAGATAGCTATAGCATATAACCAGCTTTTCTGAATTATGCTGTTTTGGCATGGTTGGTCTATTCATGACAGATGCTCAAAAAGGGTTTTTTGGAATTCCATTCTAAGTATGCCCAACTCCTTTTCAAGATCAGTTCAGATATTGGCATTATTTTTGCCATCTGTTCCATGATTAAATGGGATTTCTGGAGTTCAAATGGAGATTTTCAATATCTTTAGGGCCTTCAGTTTTTCCTTTCTTCAGAATTAAGGAACTCATCACTTTCTGCTTTTGTTTCATCTTGGGTTTAGGAATTAAATTATTTCTTATGATTGCCCTTCATTGATCTGAAATACATTGTTTCATTCCTTGGAGTGGAGGATATCATTGACAAAAAAACAGTATGAAGCCATTGCCTGTAACAGGTAAGATCTGTGAGCAATCTTGTTAAGATGTGTACTGGGCACATAATAGAAGCATCACATCTGCAGGAATTTTCATGCATTGTTGGGCTTTGCCCTCTTTAGCTGGCAGTGCCATCTACACCACAACATTTCAAGTAGAGGATTGTTGATGATGTTAGCTATCCATTACAGAAAGGTGATGGATTTAGGGTGTGGATTAAGACACATATATGTGTACATAGACACATATGTGTATACACGCAGCCATTGGGGATTGGTTTTGCTTTGCTATGTGTTTGTTGCAATAAATTTGCTTTTTTTTCTTTTCTTTCTCCCCTACCCCCAATGCGATGGGGGTGGGAAGGAAAAAAAATAGGTTTCTGTTCACTTTTTTTTTTAGATAGAGAGGGGGAGATACATTTCAGATGTGAAATGTGGCTTGAACTTCCAGATGAGATAACTGTGTTATAAGTTTTACTTAACTGTTTCACTTTGTTACAAGAGACTCAAGAAGCAGGAGTAATCTGCAGAAGTATGTTATGTAAAAATCAAATGCATCAATAAAACTGAAATAAAAAAAATAAGCAGGTGACATGTTGGTACTTTGGATTTATCCCAATTCACCTTGCTTTTTTATGGCACCAGAACAAGGAACACCACTCACTCTGCTATTCTCCATGTCAAATAGAACATCTGAATGGAGCTAGTCAACAATCCTGCATCATCCCATCTATTTCTTAGATTCACAGATGCAATTAAATCATATTGGCCAGAGTGTTAAGACAATCAGTTGTATGTCCAGTGCCCAACTGGCTGGTATTTTAGGGGTACCTACTAGGTTTTCACATAGTGGTCTCAGAATACATGGGGTTCTGTTTGTATAGGTAGCCAGATGGCACAGTGGATAAGATGCTGGACTTGGAGTCAGGAAGACCTAAATTTGAATCCTGTCTCAGACATTTACCAGCTCTGAGACTACGTGCAAGTCATTTAACCTTTCTCAGCCTCAGTTTCCATTTTGTAAAATGAAGATAATAATAGCACCTACCTCACAGAGTTTTTGTGAGTCAAAAGAGGTAATGTATGTATAATGATTTGCAAACCTTAAAGAACTCTATAAGTGCTGGATATTATTGTTGTTATTACATTACTGTGGCTGACTTTTTTAATTTTCCTATTACTTCTCCCCACTCCCCACTATAGGGATGCTAGAATGAGCTTTGAGGGAGTGGTTTACTACTACTACTACTACTACTACTACTACTACTACTACTACTACTACTACTACTACTACTACTACTACTACTACTACTTATTACTAGTGCTGCTGCTGCTGCTACCACCACCACCACCACCACTATATTGTACAGATAGTCTAATACCTATACCAAATAAAGACAGAATTTGCTTTGAATCAGCTTGGGAGGCAAAATTATCATGTATCTGCAGTTTTGGATAATTGTTCAGCCAAACAAGTCCAGCCTACTTCTGACTGAGATCTTGTTCCTTGAATCTCCAAAAGGTTTGTGTTCATTCTGTAATTCTAATTCATTTTGATTTTCAACTCAGGTTAATTTTTCCTCTTTTGGCTGTGGAAGCAGTATGCAACAGAGGAGAACTTTAGTGGAGGGCAAGAACATTATGGTGCTAAAAATTACACAGCACAAGATTCTAGGAAGGAAGTATTTGAAAATTTCACCTTCAATTTCTAGGAATTTCTGATAATGACCTGTTGTAGAATAATACACAAATGCACCCATTTCTGGTGAGGAGTATGATAAAAATGGGTAATTTCTATTACATTAAATTTAAAAGGTTTTACATAAATAAAACAAATGTAGCCAAGATCAGAAGGAAAGTAGGAAATTGGGAAAATATTTTTATAGGATGTTAGACCTGGAGTCAAGAACAACTTTGAGTGACTAAGTCATTTTGACTCTTATAAATACCCAGATCAACTATAAAGGACATATGAAGGAAGATGCTATCTGCGTCCAGAGAAAGAACTGATAATTAGAAGTATGTGAAGAATGATTTTATATATATAATATATATATATACATATATATGTATATATATATATAACACATATATATACATACATTATATACACACACACATACACACACACACATATTTGTGTCTAATGGTAGTCATCTCTAGAGTGGGGGGAGGGAAGAAAAAAAGTAAAAAAAGAAATTTACATGATAACTTTATTATGTATTTAATAGGAATAGCAAATGTACATAATGTATTTGCAGTTTGATGTACAATCACCTTTTTTATTATACTATGTTATGGAAATGCTTGTTTTAATCCATAAATTAAAAATAAAATAAATAAAATTTAACCAAGAAAAGAAATAGCATTGCCAGATACATTATTGTGGTACCTTAACTCTGATGGCTTTCTAGTGTACAAAGTTTGTGGGAAGTATGCCCAAGTCAAAAATCCAAGAGTGTGATATTATTGGAAAGAGGAAGATAAATGGTCTCTACTTCTCTGCCCTAATCATCTTTCAAAATATTTTCAGTGTGTCTGTTTGGAAAGTTGAAGTGCCACTAGCTTCAAATGGATCTGTGATTTCCTCAGTTCAAATATTCCCTACAACAGCAGTTTTCAAAAAGTGGTTAATAGATTCCTGGGAGTCCCTAAGACCTTTTCAAAGGGTCCTTTAGATCAACACTGTTTTCCAAGATGTTATTTGCCTATTAAAATACTCTTGTCCTTTCCAACTACATATCTGTATGAGTCTGGATTTTCTTCATATATTTTAACCAGAATAGCATATTAGAACAAATTGAATGCAAAAGCCAATAGGAGAATCCAGTTGTCTTCCATTATGCCAGACATTAAAGAAATTAACAAAAATATGTAAAACAATGCCAGTCTTCTCACTAAATATTTTTGTCGTAGAAAATGTAGTCATTTTTCATAGATTATGTTATTTATGTTAACATGTAGTAGTTGGCATTTTAATGAGTTAACAAGTAAGAATACACAAGTTTGTCAGTTTTACTTTCTAATATTGTAAATATCAATAAATATCCAGGAGTATGGTGAAGCCAACTGGAAACAGCTCTGAAGAGCTGATTGATATGTTTTCAGTGTGAAAATTTGCACTTTGGAAACCAAAAAATGCTGCATATCAGGTCTTGACATTGTTTTGTTGATTGTCTGGACTTAAAAAGTGATGGAGAAAATATAAACAATGCTGATTGTACTTAAAAGTATGTCATGTGTACTTTTTTTTGAGAGCTGGTTATAAAATACTTATCAAGACACTGCTAGTTCCAGGCCACACAACCAAAAGCTCTTTGGGGTCTTCAATAATTTGTAAGAATGTTAAGAGGTCCTGAGACCATAATGTTTTAGAATTGAATAATGCAGATTACAATCCCTTCGTGACGCACCATTCTGTATGATCCTTGTCCATGTTGTCCTGTAAATTCACCACAGGAGATCCACTCAGCATTCTGAAAGATCAGAAATCTAGAGCTGCAAGTAGGCTCTGAAGCCCATTTAATTTAACCCTCTCATTTTACAGATGCAGAAGCTGAGACTTAAGGAGTTTAGGTGACTTGCACAAGGTTGCACAGGAAGTATGAGATGGGATTTGAACACAGGGCTTCTGGCTTCAAATATAATTCTCTTTCCATTATACCATTCTGCCTTTTTCTTGACTTCTCACACTGCAGATACCAGTGGGACACTCCAAGCAACCCCTCTCTTACCTTGCTATAGGAGTAGCTTATCTTCTCTTCCCATCAAACATTTCCCATTGGCTCTCTGTTGCAATCTGATTGTACCGACAATGTGTCTCTCCATTTCACTCTGTGTAGTATTCATTTTCAATTCTTCATAGACTATTATGCTCCATATTTTGCAGTCATGCAGCAACACATAGAACATTGGTATTTAAAAGATGAGCCTGTGCTTCCAGAAGAAGCTTGGGGGTCATTAAAGGAGATTTGCAAATACTTGAAGCCAACTCAGCTCATTCTCTTCCTCCAGTCTTTATCATATAGCCTTGAAAATGGTTACACAGGTTGGTGGTGAAGTTTCAAATGAATATTTCCAATGTTTTTGCAACACAGTAACTCTTTCTGTTTTCCAAAAATGCTTCAAAATCCATTGTACTACTTATAACTTCTATTTGTTTATCCTTTTTGAAATTAGTGTAATTATATGACATGTTATAAAGTCAAGTGGTGGTCATGATATAAATTAGCATAAAATATCATACTTATTGTAAACTCTTGCCAATATTTGAACAGCATATAGATTTATTTGAAAATTGTTATTAATATCTTTGGGTTTTACACCACTTTAGTTTCCAAATATATCTCTCTTTCCTCCCCTACCCACTGAGCTATCCTTGGTAATCAAAGAATGATTTAAAAAAAAGGGGAAAATAGACCATCAGCACAATTAGCCAATACAGCAATCGAGTCTGATGGTATGTATATGCAATGTTATACATCCATTGTCCCTCACATAGTCCTCTACAAAGAAGAAAAGGAGGTGTATCTTCTTATCTGTTCTTTGAAACAAGATCAGTCATTATAAAACTTTCCTTAGCCATATAGACAAGGTGTTAGCATAAGGGATCACACACTAAAGATACCTATAATGAAGACTCTTCACTACACTTAGCCTAACTTTAAACTTTTCCCACCACCAGTAGACTTGATACCAGAAATCATTAATGATATCAGGATTCACTGGAACCTGGATGATGCTTTTGGGAATGTTGCTGACTTGCATGATTAAGCAGAGGGATATATGTACTTATTAAAAATTTACTGGCTACCATCTTTTTAAGTTCTGATCTATTTCACATTCCCTAAGCTAATCTCATTTGCTTTGCAGATAAAAAGTTACTCAAGGTTGAGTTCATCTAAATTGAGAAATTTGCCTATTGCAGTTGTAGTT
This sequence comes from Phascolarctos cinereus, assembly GCF_003287225.1. Lineage (NCBI taxonomy): Eukaryota > Metazoa > Chordata > Mammalia > Diprotodontia > Phascolarctidae > Phascolarctos > Phascolarctos cinereus. The sequence continues at coordinate 364,176,451 of NW_027555847.1, forward strand.
TTGTCTAATGATACATATAAATGACTGCTTATTATCCATCAATGAACAACAGCTTGAACAACAGTTTGAACAACTGACCAGGTCTGTGCTGACACTTCTGTTTCCCCAAAAACAAACATTTATTAAGTGTTTAATGTATGCAGAGCCTTGTTCTGTATGCTAGGAATGTGCATATTTCAGCTAATATGTAGACTGTCCTTACAATTAGAAATGTTTGAAAGGTGGTTGAAGATGTGAGGTTTGAGGTCCACAGAGACAGACTGGGGCAGGAAAAGTAGATTTGAGAATCATCAGCATAGAAATGATAATTAAATCCATGGAAACTAATGCATTAGCTCCTCTCTCCTGTCTAACTAATGAGATCATCAAATGAAGTAGCATAAAGGAGAAGAGGAGAGGGCCCATGATAGAACCCAGAGGGACACCTATTTTTCAAGATCTGGAGGAAGATTCAACAAAGGAGACAGAGTGGTCAGATAGGTAGGAAGAAAACCAAGAGAGAGTGGTGTCCTGAAAACCTAGAGTAAAGAATATCAAAGAGAAGAGAGTGATTAACAGTGTCAAAAACTGCAGAGAGGTCAAGGACAGGAGAGAGTAGCTAGTGTAAAGGTGATGACGTGGGAGAAAATTGAGGAGAACAATCAAGGGTTTGGAGGTCATGGTATAGATGAAAATAGGGTTATGCAAGGCAAGGCAGAGAAAGAGGTGAAAAGCCAAATAGATTATGGTTGGATAAAGGGATTTCAGGATTTTTTAACATAGAGGTGGTCCATTTATGGGTAATGGCTAGGATATAATTATCTTTGTACGTGGCTGAGGTTGAGTGTAGAAGTCACTAACGAGAGATGAATAGATTGAGCAACTGAGTCATGAGAGTATTTAGGAGAGAATCAATATATGGCTGAAGTCCTCTTCATGAGAGCAGGTGTTGGGGAGGAGAGAAAAATTGTAAGCCAGGTATCAAACTTATTGAAATGGAGTGACCTGGAAGCCTGTAAACAACTGGGACCTAGATTTCAATTGGGTGGTAGAAATGAATAGCATGAACCTCAAAGGAGATTTTATTGAGTGATAGAAGAAGGGGGAGAACCTGGAAGTGGCAATGGGGAGCAAGGAGCATTCCAACTTCTCCCACCTTGACCAGTGACCTAAGGAGAATGAGTGAAAGCGCAGCCAGTACTAGAAAAGGTGGCCAGGGAGGCTGTGTCATCAAAGTTAAGCCAGGTTTTAGTAAGAGTTAGTAGATGGAAAAAATAGGAGAGGACTCAATTTAAGATGAAGGAAAGTTTGATGCCTACGAAACAGGCATTCCAGAAAGTCCAGTGAAAGGGCTGGGTGAAGTTAGATTGAAACTTTGGGATGGGAGGGTTAAGGGGGATGGGAATGAGGAATCAAGTGTTTTGGATGATGGTCTACAGGAGTTCAAAGTCACTAGGATGTGCAAGGCATGAACAGATATGAGAATGTTCACCATTGAGTGGAACTCAAACCTCTTTGATCCTTAAAGGAGGCATAGCAGGAGATAGGAGGCCTGAAGTCCAAGGGAGGATTGCTCTTCTTTGGACTGAAGGTTCTCCTCATCCCATTTGGGAGATTGGGCTGGCAGGAGGAGGTGAAAGATGCCTTGTGCTGGTACAAATGGAAGTGATTTCTTTGAGGCATATGGAAAATGCCTGGAGTGGTCCCTAGCAGCCTTTCCTTAGTGAACATGCTGTGTCCAGCAAGAGATGGAAGGCTCACAGTCTTTAAAAAAAGCCAATATTTATATAATGCTTTAAAATTTACAGAGCAGTGTGTGTGTGTGTGTGTGTGTGTGTGTGTGTGGTGTGTGTGTGTGTAAAATCTCATTTGATTCTCACAACAATCTTGTAGATGCTATCATTACCCCCATTTTACAAATGAGGAAACTGAGTCTGCCAGAAGTTACATGAGTTTTCCAGGGTAACACCACTAATAAGTGTCTGAGACAGGATTCAAATTCAAATCTTCCTGTCTCAAGGTTCCACATTCTGGCTACTGATCACCTAGCTACTTCTGGGTATTTTGTTTATTTAACTGTGTGAGGCTTAGACAATTGCATTTAAGACATCAAAAGAGTATCTGAAAACATTGACAATTAAATTTTGGGGAGAAAAAAGTAAATAAAAGTACAATTCATAATTTTTACAGCTTTTGAGAACAACTCCTAATGAAGACAGCAGTTATCACTTAAGTAAACAAACCATTAGACAAAGAACAGAAATGTCAAAATAAACACACTAATTTATTGACCGCTGATGGGCATCCGTCACACTTTCTATCGGCCTATGCCACCTCTCTACAAATTAGTTTTAAGGTCAATCCCACAAAGCAAAGAAATATTTCTCTTGATATAGCACATAATGAAGCAATGGTGGTTACATGGAAATCTTAAAAATTGGAAATTCATACAGCACATTTTAATCTTTAAAGAACACTGTCTCTTTTAGCTCATGGCAGGTAGGTATATGTTGAATAGCAGAGGGAGGGTCACTAAATTTTTCAAGAATTTTGAGACTGTTTTTAAGAAAAACTGAATTCACTGGAAAGAGAATGAATCTAAGCAGAGTGTCATATAGCAACTATAAATAGTTATCAAAGGTAGCATTTTTCAAGTGCTCGATGGGGAAAAGAATACTAGTCCTTCTAAGGCCTGTCTGTCCATATCCATAGGAACAAATAACAATCATTGTAGATCTCTTTTTTGTGGGGGGAAGAAATTTGTCATCTGAATCCATTTATACTATGATAAGGGCTTCAAAGTTCAACCCCTGATAGTTTTTCAATTGTTCTATATGTATCAGTCATATACCCCTTAGTTATATCCCAATTTAATTTATATGTGTATCAATTGCACATGCTAAAGATTCTGTTTCACTTATAGTTCTTAGCACAGTCTTGGGCACATAATAGATGCCAACTTCTTGATTGGCTTACAAATCAATTTAGAGATGGAGCCAAAATTATGGAGTGGTAGAAACCATTATAGTTAAGTTCCTTTTCATAAAACTCCTCTAAAAAGATCTAGAAAATGCACTAGACTGAATCCCAATGGGGAAATCCAGAAAATAACTACTATGGTGTCAAGGAAACTTAAGACACAGACTCAGAAGAGAATGACTCCAAAACATCTACAAGAAAGCCTTAGAGAAAAACAGAGCTAGGGCAAAAATTCAACTAGAATTTCTGGAAAAGATGAGACAGTAATTTAAAATGAATTAGAATGTTTTTTTTTAAATAAGTGAAATGAGAGTAACTGAGGGAAAAAAATCATGAAAAAAACAAAATGAAAACACCCAGGAACATTATAGCCCAAATCCAGAGTTTTCGGGTCAAAGGAGAATACTGCAAACAGCCTGAAAAAAGGATTCAAATACCTAAGAGCTACAGTCAAAATCACACATGCTTTAGCAGTCACTACTATAAAGAAATGGAGAACTTGGAATACAATATTCCAAAAAAGAAGGATGTGGGTTTGCAGCCAATGAATAACTTGCCCAGCAAAACTGAGCATAATGCTGTGGGGTGGGGGGGGGAAGGGAGGAGTGGGATAGACCTTTATTGAAATAGAGGACTTTAAAATTTCCCTGATGAAAAGACCAAAGAGCTGTGTAGAAACTTTGAAGTTCAAATACAAAAATGAAGGGAAACATAAAAAACACAATATAACTCAGATTTAAGTTAAAGGGTCACAAAGCCTTACACTTAAAGGCTTATCTTTTCTTTGAGCATTTTTCTCAGTTAATCAACAAGCATTTATTGAACATCTACTACATACTAGACACTATTCTAGGTGCTGGGGATAAAAGTCAAGATTAAAATAGTCTGCCCTCAAGGAGTACTGTAGTACCAGGTGGTAGTACAAGTATTATTTCCCCCATGTTACAGACAAGAAAACTGAGTCTCAGAGAGCTTAGGCAGTTCTTATATAGTCAGACAATAAGTACAGTGGAATATAGGTCAGAAGCTCACGAGTTCAAATTCTAACTCATTTGCCCTTAGCAACATTTGGAGAGAAGAGAGTTTTGAAGCCACAGTCTGATTTATTGGTCTTATAAATGTATCTACTCTTTCCCAATTCTGTGATTGCCATGGAAAGGTGCTCATTCCAAGTCAACTGCAACCTTCTCCAAAGCTGGGAAGGGCTATAAACATGAAGCTCATTTTGTAAGATGGGAAAAAGGGAAATGAGGAGAGGCTATATGACTAAAGGAGCCTTGAGAATCAGAGAATTATAGTCTGCTCAACTCTCCTGTCTAGTTCCAAAGCTTTCAACAACTTACTCTGCAGAATCAGGTTGGGAAAATTCCTTTTCTTTACAGTCCTCCTCAACTATCAGTCATTTTCAGTTTGATCTAAGTTTTTACATGAGATCCAAGTGGAAAAATTGTTCACTGGGGATGGAAACCTCTGTGGTGGTTGGCAGTTTCCTAAGTGGCTTTCCCAGTGTGATATTATCTCCACTAATGAGTATTATGTGTTCCAAAGATACATTTTATTGTCAGAAACTGAGTCACCAGGGTAGGAATAATTTATAAGTCATTGAAATGTGTTCTCCTATGTCAGAAAGAGATTATGCTACAAAAATCAAATACCAACTAAAATACAGATGTGACTAATACAAAGCTAACTTTGACACCAATATCTCCCTCTATGTTTGGTTAGGGTTAAAATAATTTGTTAACTAAGTGGCAATACTAGCTCACGATAGTATTCCTCCAGACCACTATGAGTTGCTCCTGTCCCTTGTTCAATAGCTCAGAATAGGGTGAAATCTAGGATAATGTGCCACTGGCAAACCACACTAATTACAGTGTTTGTTTTCCAGTGATATAACCCATTAATTCTCTGGTGACCCAAGGCAGAAATCATCTGCTTGAGATAAAGTAGGGCAATGTCAACTTGGTTGGTCATCTCCATTGCTACCTTATCTCCAGACAAGGGAAGCTATGTCCCAGGAGAGGGACAGGAAGAAGAAGAAGAAGGAAGTGAATGGAATTTGAGCAAAAGTTCTTAATTTAGGGTCCTTGAACTTGTTTGTTAAAATATTTTGATAACTGTGTTTCAATATAATTGGTTTCCTTTATAATCCTATATATTTTATTTAATGCATTTAAAAAACAACCTGAGAAAGTGTCCAGACTTCATCATACTGCTGAAGCAGCCTATTAAACCACACCAAAATGTTAAGAACATCTACATTAGAAGGGAGAAGGAGGAGGAAGGAAAATGTAAAAGGAAGAGGAAAAGAAGAGACAGAGTTTGCATATCACCAGCCCACTCAGTTTTTGTAAAGATATTCTTATCATCCTTGAATATAGTCCATGCTTAAAATGCAAAGTCATCAGAACCTACCTTGTGGACAGCCTCAAGTTCATATACAAAAACAAAAACACTCTTCATACTCCTTCCACATTTAGATTCTTGGACTCTACAAACTCTGTTTTAGAAAAAATGCAAAACAAAATGTTCAACAAGAAAATATACCCCAAAATACACAGTTGACTTTATTATAAAGGGATTTTCATGCCCAGAGGATTAATCAACAAGATGTCACTCACTGAATACTTGTGAAATTGTCTCTATAAGTATATATTCCACAAGGGTATAATGAGTATCCAAGAAAACATACAGCTGTGTAAACTGCTGTCCTTCCTCCAAATGCCCCCAAATGGAAAAACTGGACCCTATGAAAATGGAGATGAGGGTGCATTTACAGCATCTTATTTTCTATACACAGAAAAGTTGGCACTTTTTTTTTTTACCTTAATGGATAGTGATAGAATGCTGTAAGTATTTTGCTTAACTGATGGGGTCTTTTTTACTTCCTTATCTCCCAAATCCCAACATCTTATTTCCTGTGTACACACAAATAAGTTCTTTTAGAGTCAGACAAGCTGTGATCATCATATGTTTAAAACACCTATCTCAAGTTTATAAACTGAACAAGAGACATATCATGCCCTTTCTCCTTCTCCATCTTTATCATTCTTCCTTTTCTTCTGCTTTTCACTGACCTTGCTCCCTACCTTTGCCTTTCTAGAACAATGGAAGCTCCTTAAGGGCAGAAATAGTTTCTCATTTTTTGATATAACTAGCACCTGGCACAGACCAAATGTTTAAAAAGTGCTTTTTGAATCACTAAATGTTTGCTGAAGACAGGCAAAGTATTTTTGCACCCTTATAAATCTTCCTTCTAAAGGTCAGGCAATTGTCCAAAATATTTTCCTGAAAATAAGAGAACTAAAGAATTGCTTTAATCATGTTGCTCTACTACTCAATGACTTTCTCTTTAAAATAAATAAAATTACATTAATGTTGTTACATTTTAAGCTCCAAACTGTCTCCCTCCTTCCTTCCCTACCCCACACTAGAGAAGGCCACTATTTCTCTCTCTCTCACACACACACACACACACACACACACACACACACACACACACACATGCACACACACGCACACACCCGTGTCTGTGTGTGTCTCTGCATGTGCAACACTATACGTTGCATACTTCTATTTATGGGTTCTTTCTCTGGAGGTGGATAGTATTTTCCTTCATAGATCTTTTGTACTTGATTTGAGTATTTATAATAATCAGAATAACTTAGTCATTCACAGTTGTTCTTCAAGCAATATTGCTGTTATTGTATACAACATTCTTGGTTTCACCCATTTCACACTTCTTTATTTCATGCAAGTCTTTCCATGATTTTTCTAAAATCAACCAGTTCATTATTTCTTACAGCACAGTAGTGTTCCATCACAATCACATACCACAACTTGTTTAGCTATTCCCCGATTGATGGGCACCCACTCAATTTCCAGTTCTTTGCAACCATAAAGAAAGCTGCTATAAATATTTTTAATATAAATGTATTTATTTTTAGTTTTCAATATTTACTTTCACAAGATTTTGAGTTCCAAATTTTCACCCCATCCACCCCTCCCCCACCCCAAGATGGCATGCATTCTGAATATCCCTTCCCCTAGCCTGTCCTCTCTTCTATCTCTGCCCCCCTTCTCTTATACCCTTCCCCTTCTATTTTCCTACAGGGCAGGATAGATTTCTGTACCCCATTTCCTGTATTTCTTATTCCCCAGTAGCATGTGAAACCATTTTTTTAAACATATGTTTTTAAAACTTTAGGTTTCAAATTTTCTCCCTTCCTCCCTCCCCACCCACCCTCATTGAAAAGGCAAGCAACTCAATATAGGTTATACATGTGCAGTTATGCAAAACACTTCCATAGTAGACATGTTGTGAAAAACTAACTCTATTTCCCTTAATCCTATCCTGCCCTCCCATTTATTCTATCCTTTCTTTTGACCCTGTCCCTCCTCAGAAGTATTTACTTCTGATTACCCCCTTTCCCAATCTGCCTCCTCTCTATCATCCCCTGCTCTCTTGTCCCCTTCTTCCCCTATTTTCCTGTAGGGTAAGACAGATTTCCATACCCAATTGAATGTGTATGTTATTCCCTCCTTAAGCCAAATCCTATGAGAATAAGATTCACTCATTCCCTCTCACCTTCCCTCATTTCCCCTCCACTGTAAGAGACTTTTCTGTTTTTTTTTGTGAGATAATTTACCCCATTCTACCTCTCCCTTTCTTCTTCTCCGAGTATAATCCTCTCTCATCCCTTAATTTTATTCTCCAGATATGACCCCTTAATCTTCAACTCACCCTGTGCCCTCTATCTATCTATCTATCTATCTATCTATCTATCTATCTATCCACATAATTTTTTTCCTCCAACTACCCTAATACTGACAAAGTCTCATGAGTTATAAATATCATCTTTCCATGCAGGAATGTAAACAGTTCAATCTTAATAAGTCTCTTATGATTTCTCTTTCCTGTTTACCTCTTCATGTTCCACTTGAGTCCTGTATTTGAAAGTCAAATTTTCTATTCAGCTCTGGTCTTTTCATCAAGAATGCTTGAAAGTCCTCTATTTCACTGAATGACCATTTTTTCCCCTGAAGGATTATACTCAGTTTTGCTGGGTAGGTGATTCTTGGTTGTAATCCTATCTCCTTTGCCCTCTGGAATATTATATTCCATGCCCTGTGGTCCTTTAATGTAGAAGCTGCTAAATCTTGTGTTATCCTGATTGTGTTTCCACAGTACTTAAATTGTTCTTTCTGGCAGCTTGTAATATTTTCTCCTTGACCTGGGAACTCTGGAATTTGGCTACAATATTCCTAGGAGTTTTCCTTTGGGGATCTCTTTCAGGAGGAGATCTGTGGATCTTCAATTTCTATTTTGCCCTCTGGTTCTAAAATATCAGGGCAGTTTTCCTGATAATTTCTTGAAAGATGATGTCTAGGCTCTTTTTTTGATCATGGCTTTCAGATAGTCCAATAATTTTTAAATTCTCTCTCCTGGATCTATTTTCCAGGTCAGTTGTTTTTCCAATGAGATATTTCACATTGTTTTCTAATTTTTCATTCTTTTGGATTTGTTTTACAGTGTCTTGATTTCTCATAAAGTCACTAGCTTCCAATTGCTCATTCTAATTTTTAAGGAAGTATTTTCTTCAGTAAGCTTTTGGACTTCCTTTTCCATTTGGCCAATTTTGCTTTTTAGGGCATTCTTCTCCTCATTGGCTTTTTGGACCTCTTTTGCCATTTGGGTTAGGCTATTTTTTAAGGTGTTATTTTCTTCAGTATTTTTTTGGGTCTCCTTTAGCAAGCTATTGACGTGTTTTTCAAGATTTTCTTGCATCACTCTCATTTCTCTTCCCAGTTTTTCCTCTACTTCCCTTACTTGCTTCTCAAAATCCCCTTTGAGCTCTTCCAAGGCCTGGGACAGACTTATATTTTTCTTGGAGGCTTTGGATATAGGAGCTTTGACTTTGTTGTCTTCTTCCGGTTGTATATTTTGATCTTTTTCACCAAAGTAAGATAATATAGTCTGACTCTTTTTGTGAGGTTTGCTCATGATCCCGGCCAATTACTTGAGTTGTAAACTCTTTGTTAAGGTAGGAGTCTGTTTCCAGTGTGGAGAATGTACTGCCCCAAGCTTCAGTGGTTTGTACAGCTGTTTTCAGAGATACTTGTAGGGACCTGTAAATTTTCAGTTCTTCCAAGGTGGTATGATAAGGGGCAAGGTGTTTACTCCTTTCCTGGCCTGTGATCACAAGTACTCCTTTCTGTTCTGTAACTGTGAGGAAGGGTTCCTCTCCACAGCCACTACAAGCTCCACCACACCAGTGCTCCTCCTCACCCCAGGACCACCACCCAGAACTGTGACCCAGATCTAAACACGGGCAAAGCAAGAGATTCCTGCCTCAGTACTGGCAAAGAGATCCCTGAAATCCCTCTCTGATCAGCCACTGGATTCCCCCTCAGTCTATGGGCTGGAAGCTCAGGAGGCAGCTGCGCGCCCCCCACCCCAGGGCTATTCTCTTGGGGAATGGAGCTGAGACCCTGCATTCCTCTCTGAACACCGCAGAAACAGACTTTTCCCACTGACCTTCTAAGTTGTCTTTGGCATTTGTGGATTGAGGAGTCTGGAAACCACCACAGCTGCCCATGATTCAGTCCTCTGAGGCCTGCTTCAGGTTCGCTGTGGCCTGTGTGCCCAAGCCACCCTGCGCTCCTCTGCCAGTCTAACATGATATACCTTTCTGATCAACCATCCAGGTTGTTTAGGGCTGGAAATTTGTTTCACTGCTGCTTTAGAATTTGTTTAGAGCCATTTTTTATGAGTATTTGGAGGGGCTTGGGAGAGAGCTCAAGCAAGTCACTGCTTTCACTCTGCCATCTTGGCTCTGCCCCCCTGCTATAAATATTTTAGAACATTCTTTTCCTTTTTTCTTGATCACCTTGGGAAACAGACCTAACAGTGGTATTGCTGGGTCAAAGGGTATTCACACTCTTTGAGCACATTCCTAGATTCCTCTCCAAAATGGTTAGATCAGTTCACAGTTACACCAACAGTGTATTAGTATCCCAATTTTTCCATATGCCCTCCAACATTTTCATGCTCATCTTCTATCATTTTAGCCAATCTGATAGGTGTTGGATGGTATCTCAAAGTGGTTTGAATTTGCATTTCTCTAATCAATAATTATTTTAAGCATTTTTGCTCAATGATTTTCAATTTCTCCTTTAGTCTGGCATTCAAGGCTCTCAACAACCTGGTCCTAACCTTGTAAGGGAAGGGAGTCTCTTTTGTTAACTTTGAGATGATATATGTCAAGTTGAATTCTGATTTAAAAAATTATGTATTCTATTCTTCTTCTGACACTTTAATAAGGTCTGGATGTGACCTTAGGTGCAAACTCTCATGGATCTTACTGAGTTAAAGTGTCTAAAAATGTGAGCCCAATAATGGACTGTAAGTCTGAGAATCAACGTAGTTAAGTCATAGAGAAATAATGATAATGATGATGATGATGATGATGATGATGATGATGATGATGGTGATAATGATGACTATCATAGAAATCTCAAAGACCATCTTCTGAGTCAAGGTTGTAATCTCTTTCAGTGAAATGAATAACCACACATAAAATCAGATCCTTGAAATATTAAAGTAATTCAGGTGATGGACTCATCAAAATTGCTTGAGTATACACCTACACCAGTCTGAGTATACTCCCTGAACAGACTGTCCATGTTGCTTCTGGCAGCTTTGCTCATGCCATTATATCCACCTTCAATGTATTGCCAACCTCTTTGAATTTTCAGCATCCTTCAATGCTGAGCTCAACATTTGTGAAGCCTTCATTGACCTTCTGAGTCCAGTGATCTCCTAAGAATGGCAACAATTGTCTGTGCCACTCTGTGGCACAGTGGATACAGGACTGGCTTGAAAGACACAAAGACCTCACTCAGTTCAAGACACTGGCTGTGTGACCCTGATCAAGTTCCTTAACATCTCCAAGCAACTCTGAAAGAATTGTTAAAGAAAAGTTGAAGACAAGGTGCTAAGCTGTAGGGGCATCCCCAAACATACACATGCACATTTGACTGAATGCACTTAAATCCCCAACCTTACTCTACTTGCTGCTTTGATGATAAATCTGAATGACCTTTTTAAGGAATTCAGATTCACTGAAAATTTTCACTGCCCTGATTGTGCCAAAATGCCTGATTCCTTAGGTGGTCTTACATATCATTTGTCTTGGCTGCTTATGAAACTCATTATTCTGTTAAGTGAAATAAGCTGAAAATAGAAAAGACTCATATGCACAACTAGGTGGCAAAGTGAATGGAGCACTGGGCCTGGAGTTAGGAAGATCTGGGTTCAAATCCAGCCTAAGACACTTACTAGCTCTGTGACCCCAAGTACTTAACCTTTTTTGCCTCAGTGTCCTCATCTGTAAAATGAGCTGGAAAAGGAAATGGCAAACCACTCCAGTATCTTTGCCAAGAAAACCCCAAATGAGGTCACAAAGAGTCAAATGTGACTGAACAACAACAGTAACAACAAAGGTTTTATGTATATCCCTGATGATAACTTCATACTGTTTCATTAAAGATTTGGGGGATGTTTAGAGCCCATCCCTAGATTTTTTTGATGTTAAGAGGAACAAATCCAGATGGATCTCAAACATGACTCAGAGATGAAATACTCTATTCATGATTACAAAATATCCATTGAGTACATGAAAAAAGGAAATACAAGCCAAACGCTAAATTACAATATGTATAACTATTTATTAGGAGCTGATAACCTAAAACTCATAAATCCAGAGTTGGAAAGGATCACTAAGTAAATGTCTTCAGGGGAAAGAGTCAGAGATCCTGAGTTCAAATTCTGCCTCACACCCTTACTACCTGTGTGATCTTGGAAGTTGTTTAACCATCATGAGCCTCAGTTTTCTCATCTATAAAATGAGAAGGGTTAGACTAGATGCCTCTCAGATCTGTTCTAGCTCTGAGTCTATGACCTGTGATCCTGAGTAGTATCTCATGCTTCAGGACAAAACTCAATCCAAATCTTTTCCATTGGGTTTCATTGCTAGATAATTTTCTGTTCATGCTGTGAGGGACAGGTTTCTGAGCAGGCACTGGACTATATGAAGTGGGAGCATTCTGGAAAGACCTCGAGTTGCAGAATGCTAAATAAGTGACTCCTTTTGAAACTTTGAGTGGTAGTTTAGAGGAGACCAGTAGGAAGCAGACTTAGAGAACTCATTACTCCATGAGGTGGTATGGTCTGAAAATAGAAACTGGTTCAAAAAGAGTTTATTCATCCACAATAGATTCACACTTTGAGTCATGGTGGGTGTGAAGACTTTTCCCACTAGCAGAGAGAGAGGTAACATGGTGTGTAAAAAGCATGCTTCCTTAGAATCCCAAGCAGCTTGGTTTGATTCCAGTCTCTAGCATTTCCTAGCTGGGAGACTCTGAGTGAATCACTTAACCACTTGGAGCTTCAGTGCCCTCATCTGTAAAATGGGGATGATAATAGTAGCACCATGTTGGTGGGAGAGTCAAAGGACATAACTATGTAGAGTGCTTTGTGAAACAAAATTCTATATTAATATGAGCTGTCATTCTTAACTTTTTCACCATCCTCATGGAAGGTGAGGAAAGTCTTAGCGTATTAGAGCTGTGAAGACCCTTAGAGATCATTTTGTCCAGCCTTTTATTTTATAAATGAGGAAACTGGGAAGAGGCATGCTCAAAACTAGAAAGGAAGTTAGTGGCAGAACTAGACCTTGAACCCCCAAATTTTTAAATTAAAATTTTCTTTTTCAATGAATAACAATCTATTATTTCTTCCTCCCACTCATCTCTTATCAGAAAAAAGAATGAAAAATAAAAACTTTATAATAAATATCCATGGTTAAACAAAATAAAACCCTGCACTGGCCATATTCATAAAATAGATCTCATTCTGCACACGAAATCCATCCTCCCTCAGTCAGGAGGTAGATAGCATTCTTTATCCTGGAATCATGGATGTCCTCTGGAATCATGGATGATTATTATACTGATCAAAGTTCTTGAGTCTTTCAAAGCTGTCTATCTTAACAATGTTGATATTGTATAAATTGTTCTTCTGACTTCACCTTGCATCAGTTCATATGTCTTCCCAGGTTTCTCTGAAACTGTTCCCCTCCCCATTTCTTACAGAAAAATAGTATTCCATTACCTTCATGTCCATCCCCCAATTTATGGACACTTGACTAATTTCATTAATTTTCAGTTCTTTGACATTACAAAAGGAACTGCATTGAATATTTTTATACACATGGTCTTTTTCCTCTTTGATCCCACTGGTATTATAGGCCTAGTAATGGTGTTGCTGGGTCAAAGAGTGTCCATGTTTAGTGACTTTTAGGGAATAGCTCCAAATTACTTTCCAAAATGAACTCAAATCTTCTTGACCCTAGGGAACCTGATTCCTTGGGTGTTATATGTTATTTGTCCGGAGGTGTTGTAGAGGAGGTAAGTGACGATCTGAGCTGAAGGTAATAGTAGGAGGTTGTATGACCCACCAAGGTTAAAAACGATCTGCATCTCATATACACACAATCCAAGCATACTATATGAGCTAAACAAACACTTATTGATTCATTGATGGTTATTTGATAACAACAGTGATGCCTCATCCAAACCTTCCACACTCGCTTTTTGCTTCCTTTTCCTCATCACAGTTACCACTGATGTTTATTTTAACCAGATTTCACCTGTATATAAATTTTTTGGGAAGGGATGTCTACAATTCATTCATTTATTCCACAAATATTTTGGGGTAAGGCACCATGCCAGGTACTCCAGGGGAGACAGATGAATATGTAAGGTGACTAACAAATAGTAGTCTTAGTCTGATTTGCCTTCAACAGTGCTGATAGTGTGGCCCTGGCTGTGGTCACTATTGGAATGGCAAGATAAAATAGTGCCTACAATGCTGGACCTGGAGTCAGGAGAGCTGAGTTTTAATCCTGCCTTTAAAACACAGTAGTTGTGTGACATCAGGTAAATCACCTAACCTCTCTGAGTCCCAGTTTCCTCATGTGTAAAATGGGGATAATGCTACCTACTTCCCACAGGATTGCAGTGAGAAAAGCACTTTTATAGCTATAATGTAGTACATTAGTGTGACATGCTATTACTAGTCAGTGGCAAGAAGATAGATGGTACTGAATGCAGTCATTGTCCTCCTTCTCCAGGGAATGCAGAATAACCTCTGTTCTCTAATTCTAGGCCACTTCCCTGGATGCCTGACCATAGTCCTCTAAAGTAATGCACAGTGAACAGACTTTCCTTAGGCAACCAATAAGCATTTATCAAGCACCTACTGTGTGTCAGGTACTGTACTGTCTGCAGCTAACAAATGTTTTGTATTCATTGCATTAAACTCTGGGAGGTGGTATCTGCCCCCATGCTGTGTGTGATGGGCACCTGTTTGGTCAAGAGACAGAAGATTCAATTCAATTCAATAAGTTTTTATTAAGCTCCTAATGTATGCTAGGCACTGTACTAGCTATGGGAGATACAAAGACCAAAATGAAAATAGTTCTTGCCCTCTGAGAGCTAATAGTTTGCTGGGGGAAAACAATATGTAAACAAATAAACCAACAGAAAATATACAAAATAATTGAGGCTGAGAAAGCACTAATATGGGTATAAAATGGAGACAAGCAGCAGTAATAGAGCCTTACTTTACTTCACTGAGGAAACCCAACCCTGACTACAGTCTCTGTTGGCTGCTGATACCTGAGGGTGAAATTTCTGCTTCAGTCTCCCTCTGCCAAGCAACATTGCACTTCAGTGTCATTTGCCCTCTGGGCACAGATCAGGGAATCCAAGATCTCAGGATCAGCCCCTAGGACCATGGGGGACCTAGGAAGAGGGGAAGGAAAACCTGGCTCATTTCAATACCTTTTTGTGCTATAGAAGCCCTCTAGCATCTTCATTGGACCCAGAATTCCTGGGCCAGCTGGTGCCTGGGTAGAGTGGGACACTGCCTATGTTATTGATTTGATTGGAGAGAAGCATTATAACATACCTGGGCTTCTGAGGTACTTTGGGTTCCAGGGTAAAGTTTCCTGCTCCCTAATTACTCATGAAGTGGTAAAAGGAAAAATAAAGGCTGAGAATTCTGGTATTTCCAGGCTATCAACTTTATGCAATTGTCTAAATGTGTAGAATCAACAGAGAGGCCCAGAAATAGGACACATTTAGTATACTTCAGTTTTCCTGATTCCTCTTGTCAGTGGTTGGCTGAATTATTTATCAGTATGAGGTCAGGAACAACCAATTAAAACTCTCCATGCTTAACCTGACACTGATTGACAGCTTAACTGGCCAGTGAGGAGATGAGAAGTGGAGGACAAAAATGGGAGATGGAGGGAAGAGAGAGAGACAGAGAAAGAGAGATATGGAGACAGAGAGAAAGAGAATCATGGAGAAACAAAGACAGATGGACAAAGATCTTTCATTTTAATGTGCCAAATAACTATTTTGGGGTCCCCTATTAGAAAATTTTTGCATATGGCTCTAATTGAAGAGCATGGGGGAAATATCTCATATCCCACTCAGGTATAGGCAATATGGTAAAATTGGCACAAAAAAAATCTTTGACTGAATTCCACCCCACTGTCTCTGTATTGCTTTTTTTGTTCCTTTTTATCCTCTTCTTTTTTTTTTATAGCATTCTCCTTTCTCATTAAACGGAGGCTCCCATCACTAAGGTGGGACCAACCTAATATGGGTGCACACTCATTTCTAATGCATTAGGGACAACATATATTATATGTTCTAAGAGAACTTGAATTTCAAAAGGAGAATGAAGGGAGATAGAAATACCTAACCCTATGGAATAAATGATAATATTTACATCTCAGGCTCCAATAATTGCCAGCAAAGGGGAGATCTTTTTGGCTAGGGAATCTTTTTATCTTCTTCAAATTGTACCAGCAACAATTTACTCCACTTATGAATAGTACAGTTCCCAAATTTGTCCCTCACCGCCTGGTTTTAGTGCCTAAAATTTCCACCATTAGGGTAATGCTGTTGAGTTTTAGGTATGATGTATCTAAGTTAACCTGTTAAAATGCAAATCACATGAAAAATGTGACATATGAAATCATTAGAGGGCAAGAACGGCGTGCTGGTGTGAATTAGCTCATCGGAGTCAGGCCCTGAGGGAATGGAGCATGGGGCAGATACATTTGAAGGAGAAAAGGGGGGATCAGAAAAGGTCTGGAACACTGGACACTTCAGGGAGGGGATGCCCAAGTGGGTGATGGATAAGCGACCTAAAGAAGTATTTGGGCATAGGATGCCGGGGGGACATGTTTTACTGGAAGTGTCAGTAGGAAAGGTGCCAAGGACTAGTTTAGTTAGCCTCCTTCTAAATGTTGCTCTGGGTAGTCCTGACTCTCATCCCTGTAAAAGAGAGTTGGGTTTCTGGTGCTGTGCAGCGTCTGGTCTAACCAACTGTGTAGTAGAACAAGTTGTAGGAAAAAAACAAAGGCGGATTTTGCTTCAGATTCTTCAGAGATAGCAATATGTCAGCAGCCCCCGAAGAGGCTAAAAGTAAATGAATCAGTGCTAGAAAGTGAAGGATATCATCCACACTGAATGGTGAAACGGACTCCTGAACAGTATCTTCATTGATTTCTCCGTAATTGACACAGCATCTTGGTTTGCCTTCAGGCTTCAGAAGGAGAAAATGGGGAGTCCATGTACATAGAACTTCCTGGTGTTGGAATTTACAAAAACAAAATTGCTCCTCTGAATTAGCCATCTGCTTTTCTTCCTTCCCTCCCTTCCCTTCCTTTCCCTCCCACCCTCCCTCCCTCCCTTCTTTCCTGCCTCTGTCCCTTCATCTCTCCCTCCTTCCCTTTCCTTTCCTTCGTTCCTTCCTTCCTTCCTTCCTTCCTTCCTTCCTTCCTTCCTTCCTTCCTTCCTTCCTCCCTCCCTCCCTCCCTTCTCTCTCTTTTTCCCCTTCCTTGCCTCTCTTTTTTTTTTGTCCTTCCTCCCTCCATCCCTCTCTTTTATTTCATTCCTTCCTCCTCCTAGGAATCCTGGTCCTAAGAACAGGAAGATGGCTCAAAGACAGACATCTCAGGGGTGAATAATTTGCTTCCCCTGCACATGCTTTTCATCACAATCTCTCCCCCTAGGTGCTGTTCTGTTGGCTCCCAGGCACTGGACAGCATGGGCAAAGAAGCATGAACATGGCACCTCAGGGACACACATCACAGCTCCACTGATCCTATCCTCAAAACTGGAGAACAATCAAGAGAACACATAAACAGCCCTCCCCCTCTCTCTTCCATTCGCACACGTGGAAGATGCCCAGGGGTCCCAACTATTACATCTAAGTTGCCCGGTCAGGTCTCCCAGACCTCACTGGACTCCTCTGCCCTATCTTCATGCACAATTCTCTGCAAGTTGCAAAATATCATGCTTATCCTCTAGAGAATATGTCACCAGCTTTCATGCTCCCTGCTTCCTCTAAATACTTTGGCTATAAGCAGCCCTGTCAGAATTGCAGATGTAATCAGCAGGCTCCTGGCAGCAGCTTTCAGTTACAGTACAACAGTGGAAGTCTTAATGGGAAGTTTCTTTTGCACAGTGTGTACCCCACTTGCAATCCCTTTTGTCTCCGTGCCTCATCTCATCACTCTTTTCTCCGTCTATGAAGCTGACATGTTCTGTCTTCTGCTTTTTTTCCTTCCTCGCTTTATTCATTTATTTGTTCATGTATTTGCTCTCTCTCTCTCTCTCTCTCTCTCTCTCTCTCTCTCTCTCTCTCTCTCTCTCTCTCTGTATGTGTGTGTGTATCTGTCTGTCTGTCTCTCGACTAGAAAAGAGGTGGAAAGATTTGACTCATTCTTTTATTCTTGGGGTGGGGCATTGACTTTAAGAAAGCAAATGATACATTAAAATTCCAAACTGTGCAGGTTAAGAATCTCCTTGTGCAAAATCATATCATTTGCTATAGAGAAGGTAAGAATGGGCATCTAACATATCCAAGAGCCCCTGCAGAAGTTAAGGAATCATATGTACAAACATATTTCTAACAGATATTTTTTGTTGTTATATAAAAAAACTAGAAAGGAAGGGTGTGCCAATAAATCGGAGAATAGGTGAACAAATTATGAATGTAATGGGATATTATTGCATTGTAAAAAGTGATGAACAAAATGGTTTTAGAGAAATGTGAGAAGGCTTTATAAAGCAATGCAGAATGAAATGAGCAGAATCAGGAGAATAATTTGTATGATAAGATTTAGATACCACAAAGAGAGCAGCTATAAACATATTAGAACATATAGGTTCTTTTCCTTTTTCCTTAATGATCTTTGGAAATAGATCTAAGTGTGATATTGCTGGGTCAAAGGGTGGTTTAATAACTCCTTTCTAAGAAATGACAGACTCAAGATGCAAAATGAGATGTAAAATTTTGGACACAACCAATATAAGAACTTTTTTGTGCTTCACTATGTATTTTTGTTACAAGGATTTAATTTTCCTTTCTTTTTTTAAATTTGGGGAAAGGGACATGAGAAGAAGAGGGAGGTTGGAATAGGTAGCAAAATCAAACAAAAAAAAAAAGATGATTTAAAAAAAAACACAAAAGAGAGCAGAAGGAAGGCCAGAAAGAATCACAGATAAGCAGGACAGCTTTGAAAGTTACATGTTGAATATATCATATTTTTAAAGTGAGCTGTACCTAATAGAGATCCACAATTTCATATCATTTTTTTTGGTTCTAATATATATATATATGTGTGTGTGTGTGTGTGTGTGTGTGTGTGTGTGTATGTGGAAATGCTCATTTATTTGGTGCTTTTCTTGTTAAGTTTAAAATATTTTTAAAAATTAAGGAGTCAAATGACTCAACAGAATACATTATTTTCCCTTGGAGATTTTTCAGTTAGTCAACTTCCCCCACCCCATGCACTTCATTTCATCCCCCTAGAGATAGATGAGGAATCAATCAGCAACTGGAGCACACCATCCTCTGAGGTTAAAGCCTTGTTTTTCCCATGATCCCCAGCCCTGTGACATTTCAGTATTAATCTGCTAGAATGTCATTGTATAGGCACTTGGAAAAGAGGCTACAGAGCAATTCCAAGTGAGTCTCTCCCAAATAAGTTCCCTGTACAGGGCAGCACAGATATGAAGGGGTGGTACAGTCCTGAATGTTTGAAGCTGACCTGATAAGGATGGCTGAGTAAATAAGGGTAGTTCATAAGTCACAGAGGGAGGATATCAGTAGATTTATCAGCATTGGGACATGCAGAGGTACACAGGCTTTGTTACAGTGGAAGGGACCATATAATAAGCTCCCCTCTTATAAGGTATAACACAATTTTCCAGGTGAGATCAGAGTATATAAAAAGACTCACAAGCAAAAGTCATCAGAAGTTTAAGCTGAGGGCTGACCTTATGAAAACCTGTGAAGGATTGGCAGGTTGTCTTTGAGCTGCCACCTCCATCTCTGCTTTCAGTATTTTGCTGCCTCCTTGTGAATCTGTCTTCCTACCCTCCTCTGCCTTCTGGGAGTTCAGTTTCTTTGTGACTGCAGAGGAATACCCCTATCCAAAAAAGATCCTCACTCAGGCCTACCCTTGCACCCTTTCCCCAATCCAAACTGCTTTCCATCCCCAGAGAGACCTGCTCTCTGCTAACTATTGTCGTAGAAAGGATCTGATAAATTAATTCCCATTAAAGCACTGATAATAGATACAAGAATAAGGCATTACTCTTCTGGGGAAGTCCTAATAGTGGGAATGTCAGGTGCTCTGGCAGACTGCTTGGAGAGACTGGGACTCTGTGTGTGTGTGGGGGAGGTAGAGACAGTAGCTATGGAAGGGAAAGAAACATGACTCTGAGAGCCATTCTAAAGGAAGAAATGATAGTCATTTTTTTTTTGGGGGGGGATAAGATTTAAAAAATGTTTTCCCTTCCCAAAGAAAAGAAAGATAGGAGGAGGCTTAGATGATTTTTTTATGTCAATTCCAGCTCTAAGATCTATGATATTAGAAGCATCTATCTGGTCTGCCTACACATGCAGCCAGCCCAGTGACCATCCTAATTGATTGTGATGGAATGTGACACAATACATTCTTAAAATGAATTTTAACATATGACAAGCGAGAATCTAAATTAGCAATATGCCTGAAGACAAAGGGAATGTTTCTTTGCCTATAAAAATGAGAAGGCTGGATTACATGATCCCTCCTGTCACTTCACAGTTTTTATAAGTCTATGGATTCATTTTATCATGTGGTAATGTGCAAATGTAGAAAAGGCACTGGCTTTGGGGACAGAAGAAACGGCAGCATAGTTCTAGTTTTCTAACAAGCTGTATGACTTTGGGCAAGTCACTGTCTACAATGCAGCTTTCTTATTTATAAAATAAGGATATTGGACTAGACTATACTAGATGAAGGTCCCTACAAGCTCCACCATTCTATGGGTCAACTGGAGAAAATATTGCAAGAAAAAAAAATCATTCTAGACCCTTTCTGTGAACAGGCTGACAGTTTTCTTGTTGTCCTAGTATGCTTTAATGAAGTATTGAATCTCAATGCCTGGTTCTCGTCCAACTCTATTAAAATACAATTTAAATCTTTCAGATAGAAAGCACCTAGCAAGGAGTTACTGTTCTCTTGATGTCTCCTTTTTCATTCCTTGTATGATAGGAGTAACATCAACTAAGGTTCCTGACATATCAATTAGGTGAGTTTTTCCCTAAAAGGTAATTAAATTATCTTTGAGACTTAATGATCCAGGACACTAAGGCTCAAATCCTTGAGATAGCTCTCTGGTTACCTAAATACAACAGCCCAGCAAATAAGGAAGAGAGGGCTCCTCAGGTTTGACATACAATTCTAACCAATGTGCAAGCCATCATGTAGAGGCAGGGAGCTCTGTCCAGCTGAGCCAATGTTATAGCCATGCAGAATATCTTTCTATGCTCTTGTTAAATAACATTTTTTTTTTTTTAAGTTAGGTGATCTGTTGTTATATGATCTCATTTCATTCTAGGTCCAATCCTGAATTACCAGGTCAGGCCTGACCCAGAATATCTGCCATTAGTCGGCAAGATTAGGTCAGAATGACCTTAGGACTGACCTCATTGAAGCGAGATGAACACAATGTGGAGGAAAGGGAAGCCCAGGGTGATCAGATGCCCTGATATGTAAGAGTCTTATACCCTGTGACCACTATGCTTCTGGTTGCATACCTCAAGTCCTCTCAGTTAGATACAGAAGAGGCCTTCACTGCTTGGGTAGGATTAGGAAGTGAATTGTAAGTAAATTGTCATTGCATAATCAGCAACTAGAAACAGATGTGAATATGCTGAGTCTTTAAGAACCATGCCATGAAGATGATGAATATTGTAGAATATAATTTGTTAAATCTGCATAATTTTGTATTAGAAGGTGATTATGATCTCGAAGCCCATTAACTGTGGAGTCTTGTATTCTCCCTAAAGATTGTTAATCTGAGGATCATTTAAGAACTGTGCTAAATATATTGCTTGGGTTTATACCTTCTCAATATCCCAGAGACTTTTCCAGAACTGGGAATATGGACAAATATGCCATCATTTTAAAATGAAAGACAATTTTTACTCCATTCTCAAATGGTGACAGGTGAGTAAACAATGATCATATGATGGGTGTTCTTAGCTTAGATGGCAACTGAATTTGAGAGCCTGGGAGCTCAAGGATTCTTCAGTAGGACTGGGGGAGCTTTTTCTTTGGAGAATATTATCACCAACATGAAGAGGAACTCAAGCTCTGGTCTGACTGTCCAATAGCCTTTGGAGTTGCCTTGAGCCACCTCTTGTGGTGTTCATGATCTCATCAAGGTGGAAGATAAGCCAAGGGCAGTGATGGCCCTGGCTTGTATATGAAAGGGGTAGGCAGTGCAGTGGAAGTGCTCAGTCCTGGAAGAGGGTCCTCCAGCAGCACTCTAGCAGTATTTGACCTATCAGAGAGGTCAGTGGCAGCACTGGGTCCCCTCAAACTGGGCAGTGTTCTAGGCCCCAGTGGTAGCAGACTGATCATTATAGATGGTGATAGCACAATGAAAAGTATCACTGTCTCTACAGGCAGTGGAACAGGAATCATCACAGACCCTAGAAACATTGGAATAGGCCAAAACATGGGCGAGGATTCAGACAAGCCCACTGTAGCTTAATGTAACTCTGCAAAGGCCCCTCGACATTGTGGCTAGTAAAATATTCACTGGCCATCTCCATAATTGACTGTTACCCAAGGACCAAAGGATGGAATTTGGGAAAAATGCCATGCTTGTGGGGGGAGGACCAAGGAGTAGAATTTTGAAAGATTCCTTGCTTCCTAATGACTGGGTGAAACTATCATTTCATAATGACTTATACCCTTCAGAAGAAAGAAGCAGTCTATCAGCAGAGGCCTCTAAAAGAAGAAAGATTTGGTATCTCTCCCACTAGGAGTCTGTCATGGAGGGAGAGGTCCTTGCTGATACATCAGGGATCACTGGGTACATAGCTCTGATCAATCAGTGCCATCTGACTCTTTCTACATTAAGAGATAATTATGACTAGTAATGAGGATTGGCAACTGTACCAGAAGTGCCATCCTCTGTGCTATGGCCCTGATGTTTCTGGTACTTCTCCTTCTGCTTGTCATTGCTTTATA
The DNA here is from genome assembly GCF_003287225.1 of Phascolarctos cinereus. Taxonomy (NCBI): domain Eukaryota; kingdom Metazoa; phylum Chordata; class Mammalia; order Diprotodontia; family Phascolarctidae; genus Phascolarctos; species Phascolarctos cinereus. The sequence goes on from NW_027555847.1 coordinate 364,199,088, forward strand.
TCTAGAGATCCACTGTGAATTGCAAAGATTTGGAATCATCCACTACATAAACCTAACCATTAAAATGAAGAAACCAGGTCTTTTAAAGGGGAGGGTGGAACCTATGATTTCTAGTCATTGTTCTCTTCATATTCAGTGAGCAGTTGCAATGGTTGCTTTTTTTCTTTTACCTTCACTGTTTTCCTACTCCAGCCCCAAGTTCAGTGTTGCCAAGTAATGGTCGTAAGGCCATTCAAGTGGTGGAAAATCCTCAAAGTCTTTGGGACCAAGGGATGGGATGTGTAAGAACAACATCTAAGGCTGATCTAAAAGGCACTGAAACCATCCTCAAGGCTAAATTGGTCCACCAAACTGCAGCTTGAACTGTTAATATAGCTTCTTGATCACCTAAGTACAAAAGACCAGTGCATGAGGAGCTGGGGCCTCCTCAGGCTTTGCAACATGCTTCTGATGTATCGCTGTAGAAAATCTGAAGGCAGGAGAACTGCACTCAATTGAATCTATGATGGTGAACATGTTTTCCATGTTATTAAATGAATTATCTTTTTATTAAATGTTAGATGGAATGTTTCATTTTGTTTCAATCATGAGCATGAACCATTAGACTGACCTGAGTCAGGGTTGACCCAGAGTGCTTTGGTTGGATAGAAAGCCTATTTCGATCCCTGGCTGAAGAACACAAGGATTTGGAAGAAAAGGAAAAAAGAAAGCCGCCTTACAAATTGGGGGTAAGGAAAGTATTTGGAACTAGAAGTAATAAGATCTAAGTTCACTGATTCAACCAGGAAATTGTTATGGAATTTTGGTCAACCTCAGTTTTCTTCATCAGTGTTTTACAATAGCATAATATAAAAGCCATCTAATATTAGAGAAGAGTCCCTAGTCTTAGGAAGTTAAAGGTAGGGTAAATCTCCTAAGTGGAAAGTTTGTCTGGATCCATCAACATTGACCCTTCTTGATGACACTTCCTTATTCCTTTTTTGGGGGGTGGGGGTGGCTCAGTCCAAATAATGACTCCAGACATTTGGCTCTTGCATCAACCTTACCTGTTCTATTCTACTCACCCAGACATTTGATAGTTGACAAGTAATTAATATGCTAAATCAATTTTAGTACTATTATAAAGGGTACTAATAGGCTAATGTGCTACCTTTTCCAGACAAGTTATCTTCCAGGGGCATAAATAAATGTCTTCACTGATGGGAATTTTGAGAGGGGAATGATGATTATTTCTAATATCACAAAATTGGTTGTCTACTCTAAGGGCCCAGGCAGGGAACATAGGGAAAGACATGTAGAGGAATACAGAAGACAGAAGGGAAAGCTGCAGATGCAACATGGTGCAGCACTAAAAACACTGTTTTTGGTGTCTGAGGACCAGGATCCTAATCTTGGCTCTGGCACTTAACTAGCTATATAATCTTAGGCCACTGACTTCATTTCTCTGGGCCTCAATTTCTTCATCGAAAAATGAGTGTGACTAGATGACCTTTCAGGTTATTTAAAGACCCCAGAATTTAGTCCCCCAGAATTATCTATGACTCTAAGTAGAGACCCTTAGGAAAATCCATAAGAGCATGGCTAGGCAGGAAGAAGGAGGACTACAGAATCACTGAAAATTTAGTGGGAAGAGCAGTACAGTAGGTTTATGCCATTTACTGCTATGTGACAAGCACACCTTTCTTGGCTTCAGTTTCCATATCTGTCAAATTAAATAATTGGGTTAGATGAATCCTAAAGTCCTTTCCTGCTTGAAATCTGTGATATTAAGAAATAAAGTGGCTCCTGAGTACACTAATTGACTGGTTTATGCAATCAAACAAGAGATTTAACAAATTTCTTTTTCTGATTTTTTTTTCAAATCCTTCCTTGCTCCTGTGATACAAGCAGTCAATATCATCAACCCAGGGAACCAATAAATTTGACTCACCCAATTCCTCCCACCACCAAATTAACTGTTTTATTAGTGGAATTAACCAAACAGAGATGTTCTGTTTTGCTCTTCCATGAATAGAGCCACTGAAGTAGAAGAGAAGGGATAGAGTGGTGAAAAACAAGCTGGACTTGGAATGAGAAGATGTGGATTCAAATCCCAGTCTTGCCACTAACTGGCTATGTAACCTTGGAAGAAATATCTCTTTTTAAACTCTTTGGTTTTTATTAATATATTTTGTTTTTGTATCACCTACATTTCCTCTTTGCCTCTCCTCCTCTGTTTTTCAGAGAGGCATCCCTTCTAATGAAGAATTAAAAAGAGAAGAAAAAATTTCAACTAAACTAATCAAGAAACAGAAAATCCTCACATTGTATGCAGGGTTCCACACGCATGGCTTCACACTTCTGCAAAAGAGCAGAAGTAGTATCTTTTCATATCAATTATTTGGGACTAAATTATTATAATTTTGTGGTATATTGTTTCAATTTACATTGTTGTAGTTATTGTGTGCATATTGTTTTCCTGGTTCTGTCTACTTGATTCTTCACTAGTTGATATGTGTTTTCAAGCTTTTCTACATTCATCATATTCATCATTTCTTATAGTGCAATTATATGACATTGCACTCACATAACACAATTTTTGCATTCATTCTCCAACTGATAGCATCTACTTTGTTTACAATCCTTTGATGCTATGAATATTTTGGTGCATATGAATTTTTCCTTTTTTTGTCATTGACCTATGGGTATATCCCTTAGCCTCTCTGGGGTTCGGTTTTCCACCAGTATAATGAAGGGTTATATTAAATTATCTTTAAGGCCCCTTCAAATTCTGATTCTATGTATTTTTTCCTATCACTCTTGGGTGAGGCGCAAAATGTCTGATTCCAAGACATGTCCCTCTCGAGGAAATGGAGAAATATGCCTGCTAGCCAACAACGTCAACATCTCATATGAAAGAAGGTAAAAGGCAGCTGGCCTACAATGTCTAGAACTCAGGTTTTCGTTCATCCTTCATTAATAATACATAAAAGATAATCCAGGAGACACACAACAGAGCTTCCAATTAATATGGGGAATGGAAGCTGGTGGGAACTCGATGAAAAACAATATGACATAATGAAATGAAATGTAACTGGGCAAGTCAATTACTCTTCCAGACTCAAATAAAGCAGCGGTTGAATTATGTGTTTCAAATGAAAATGACACAATTAAATCCAACTCAGTCCATCCGCTGAAGTCTTCTGCCAAATTAGTGGCTTTACACTTTGCCCTACACAGAGGCCTCTTAACTTGGCTATGCTTACATGAGACTTGTGGATCTATAAATCTTCTTGGGCTGGTTTTGTTTTGTTTGGTTTTTCACAAAGCTAACTTGTCTATTTAGTCTATGGAGATGTGTGATCTGTGATTTCCAACAGCAGAGAAAACTCCCTCCACTCTCCACAATCCCACTGTAGATTACAACTGGTCAATGATTTAACGGAACGTCAATAAATCCTAGAAAGTTGCCTGAGGCACAGGAAGTTTGTGACTTGCCTAGGGTCCCACCACTAGTAATAAGCAAGATTTGAGCCTAGGTCTTCCTAACTTCTAGCCCATTACTATATCCACTAAGATATTCTGTCTCTCAATTCAGTCCAATACCGAGTAAATTCATAAGGAAAATTATAAATAAAATGAGGAATCGGTACCATCTTAGCCAAATAATGTCAGACTAATGGCAATATGACAGTGTCAGTACCATACAACAATTTAGACCTCTTTTGGTGCAATGGACAGAGTAAGTGATGAATCTTGTAAATGGAGGGAGCTTTTATTTGAGAATTGCACAAGTGAATGAATCTTTTAAGCAAAGTTTCTTTCCAAAGAAGGAGATAGAATTCCCTGGGCAGCATCCCCTATCAGGCACCAACAAATTGTATGCCATCACCTTTTGGTCCTAGCACATAGTACTCTCTCCAAATTCCCCCTTTGCAGACTCATGAGTTTGTTGCTTCTCTAGAACCAACCTACATAAGAGAACAATAACCCTTGGGCTGAGGCTTCAAATGTTGGTAGCTTTTCCCTTGATCATTTGCCTAACCTCAGTCCAACTCAACAAATATTTCTGAAGCACCTACTATGTGAAAAGCACTGTACTAGTCCCTGGTCTCAATTCCAGGGCAGAGAGGACAGCTGTGGGTTGTAGCCACCAGAGGGACTGCAGGAAGCAAGATCATTTGCAGAACAGTACAGCTGGGGGTCCTAGCTGTGGCTTAGGAGTGGAGAGGAGAGACCTAGGTTGGACCCTAAGACAGACCTCAGAAAATAACAGTAAGAAGGATCTGAGATTTGAAGCATCATTCCCCATACCTCAGGACTACAACTTGTTTTACACTAATAACTGCTAGAAAAGCACTATATTATGCATGGGGAGTTTTTTTCTAGGGGTAATCCCTGCCCTCAAGTAGTTTATGTTTTACTGGGGACATACAGCATGATATCAGTAGCTGATATTTATATGATGCTTTAAAGTTTGTGAAGTGCTTCTCATTTTATCCACACAACAACCTTCTCAGGTAGTTTCTCCATGTTTATTATCTCCATTTTACATTTGAGGAAACTGAGGCTTTAAGTGGTTAGGTTATCTTCCAATGATTTTGCAGTTGGTGTAGTTAGTGCAGTAGATTTCAAACCCAGGCGTCTCCTGATTCCAAAGTATAGTTACATTTCCACCACCTAACACTACAATGTAATTTGAGGAGGGAGGGAGTGGTGAAAAATGAGAGGGCCAGGAAAGGCTTTGAGTAGAATTAGGCTGTTGAACTGAGGGAAACTAGGTATTCTAAGACATAGAGGTGAAAAAGGAGGGCATTCAGGCATAATGGTGTGGTCCAGAGTGTTACCTTTGATGTCACCACCCCATAATGTAATACAATAATTACCCTTCACATGGGCTATGTCTCAGTTTTGACTCACCCCAACCTGTCCTCACCTCGGCAGATGTAGGTTCTCAGAAATGGACCACCAGCACATAGTTTGGACTAAAACTCAAGGTTCTAGAGGCTACTTGCTGAGGAAAAATATATTCCCCCTTACTCTGGCTCTTGAGACCTCACCAATGCATTTCTATTTACACAGACAGCCACTCTCAACATAATGTTGCTATTTTCACAAATAGCAAGTCACAGCAATGATACTTTTAGATCTTAAAAACAGTCATTTACTTTTCAACAAGGCAAAATTAATAATCAAAAGCATCATAGATACTCATACATCAAAGTAAATGGGTTTAAAAAAATAATAAATGGACAAGGTAGAAATCATAACCAAACCAGAAGAAATTTAAAAGTTATCAGCTATGCTCTGGTATATGCTAACTGAGAACTGAGAACACAGAAAAATATAGGATTACTTTAAAAAATATACAACTTAACAAAAGTCCAAATAGAGATCTTAAATAATTTTATTTCAAAACAGGAAGTAGAATTAGAAAAAGAACTACCAAAGAAAAAACTCTTGATCCTGATGGTTTTACAGAAGCATTCCATCAAACATTTAAAAAACAATCAATACCAATACTACACAAGAAAGCACTCTACCAAACTCCTTTTGGGAGACAGATGTAGACCTAATACCTGAACCAGGAAAGGATAAAGCAAATAAAAAGAAGTATAAGCCAATATAATGAATAACTATCAATTCAAAAAAACTTTAAGTAAAATCCTGTCAAACAGACTACAGAAATTAAATAAAGAAATTATTAATTATTACAACACTGCATTTATACCAGAGATACAAGGATGGGCCAACATTAGAAAAACAATTTACATAATTAATCATATTAGAAACAAAAATATTAACAACCACATAATTATCTTAATTGGTATAGGAAGATCTTTGATAGAATACAATCTAAATATGCTAAAAGCCCTACAAAGTGCAAACATAGAGAGATCCTTTTTAATATCCCAAAAAGTACCTAGGTAAAATCAAAAACAAGTGTTATATTCTATATATATATAATATATATATATATATATATATATATATATATATATATATATGTATGTATGTATATATATATGTATGTATATATATGCACGTATATATATACATTATATATTAGAAGTTTTTCCAATAAATACAGGAATAAAGCAACTAAGCCTACTCTCCCCGCTGTTATTTAGTATGGCTCTTAAAATCTTAGCAATATCAATAAAATAAGAGAAAGAAATTAAAGTTGTAAAGACTTTATTTCCATTAGATTGTGAGTTCCCCAAGGGCAGAAACTGTCCTTTCCCTTTCTTTGAATCCTCAGTGCTTATCACAGTGCCTACTACATAGAAGCACTTAATAAATACTGATCGACTGATTGATAGGCATGGAGAAAATAGAACTCCCTATTTGTGGAAGACATGATGACTCAACTTACAAAATCCTAGTGAATAGTCAAAATACTAATTGAAAAAATTAATAACTTAGCAAAATTGCAGGCCATAAAATAAAACCACAAAATCAACAGCATTTGCTTAAAAACAAAATCTGAGAGGTAACAATAGAAAGAGAATTCCTATGAAAAATTACTGTAAAAATCTTAAAATATTGAGGGGAGGTTCAATCTACCAAAACATAAAATAGTTGTATAGATTCAATTACAAAGTGCTCCTCAAAGAAATAAAGAACAGCTTAAATCAGTCCTCTGTCTGAGCCATGTCAATATAATAAAAATAACAATGCTATCAAAGTTAATATGCAGATTTAATTCTATAACAACAAACTAGCAAAGAGATATTTAGCAAAACTCAAAGAGATGATAACAAAATTCATTAGAAGAGACAAAAGCTTTGGAATATCAATTGAAATAATGAAAAAAGGTAGTAATGAAGGGGCAATGGCATTTCCAGATCTCAACCTATTTTATAAAGTCATAAAAACTAGTTTAAAATAGAGCAGATAAATAGAATAGACTAGACAAGGGAGAATCAGAAAACATAGAACTCAATCACTCAGTGTTTGATGAACACAAAAATGTAAATTCCTTAGGAAAGTACTGCCTATTTGATAAGAACTGCTGGGAAAACTTGAGAGCAGTATGTCTGAAATTAGACTTAGACTAATAACTTACACATGTTCTACAATAATTTCAAAGTGGATATGTGACTTGATTATTAAAGATCTTTCCATAAAAATAGTAAAAGTAAGCAGATCATAAGTTTTTCATAGCTGTGTGGCAGATGGATTCTTAACCAAACAAGGGGTAGAAATAATTACAAAAGAGTAAATAGATAACTTGGATAATATGAAATTGAAAAGCTTCTGTACAAACAAAATAAATATATCTAAGATAAGAAGGGAAGTAGTCTAATGAGAAAAAGTCTTCATATCACATTTCTTAAATAAGGATTTGGGATTCAAAACACAGACAGAATACATAATATAGATAATTAACTAATAGCATAACGTGTGTGATATAATATTACAATAAATTTTGTAATGTATTAGGGTGCATAAACATACAGAGACACGGCTAAACAAATTATGGTATGATTATAGTGGAATAGTCCTGTGCTGTAAGGAATGACTTATATGAACAAAGAGAAGCATAGAGTTCCTTGAACTGATGCAGTTTTTTTTAAAGCACAACTACAACAATGTAAATGAAAAGAACAACCACAAAACAATAGCAAGTGAATGTTATAAAATTACAAAGAAAAGGCATGGCTCCAGAAAAGAGATATGAGAAGACACCTCCTCCTATTCTTTTGCAGAGTTGGGAGGTCCACAGGTGTAGAACATTACATACATTTTCAGATTTTTTTTCAATTTAATTATTGTTTTTCCTTTTTTTTCTTTAAAAATTATTCCTTGTTATATGGGATGGTTCTCCAGGAAGGGGAAGGAGAGTGATACAGGGGAACATTTGGGTGATATAAAAACAAAAGAGAACAGTAAAAAAATTATGTCTTACATGACTTCACCTGTATAATTGATATCATATTCCTTGCCTTCTCAAAGGGTGGGGGAGATGAGGGAGAGAGAATTTGGAACTCAAAATATTAAAAAATTACATGTAATTAGGAAATACTTAATGAAGTACATAAAATATACTGAAAAACAAAAATGTATTTTAAAAAAGTGTTATATGCAGATTATCCATATCCTCTCAATTATTTCTCAGATTGGCCCACTATACAGAGAGATAGATAAATAGATAGACAGACAGAGACAGAAAGACAGAGACAGAGACAGAGACAGAGACAGAGGAAGGGCAAATAATTTTGGTTTTAGCTTCTGTCTCCGAATGTATTTTTATCCTAGTCCTCATCAGGCTGCTATATTAGTGGCTTGACTTCCCTTTGAACTGGCACTACATTTTTCTGAATGTGAAAATGTGTTTGTAGAGCTGTGGAGAAGTAGATGACTTAAGATTCCTTTAATACCAGAAAATAATGTCCAAGTCAGGTGCTCAACAATTTTGATAGTGATGACTCTTCATTTTTATTTTCATTGCACAAATGGGAATGACTTATTTCAATGACAGCAGTGCCATTATCTTTACAGGGAATTTAGTATTCGTTTCTTTAATTGGCTAAAATGTAATTCCTATGTCTTAGACTATGCTTTGAAGGGCATTCAGAGAACTTGGAAAAAGCTAACGAGGAAGTCTGCCCTGGAATAGGTCCTGTCACAGAGATCCACATACACTTAAGGAGCATTAGTTGAGCTAAACAGGCACCAGTTACACAGTCATGCTACCTCCTAGCATGGAAGAAAAAAAAATTGAATGAGAAATTGAGTCAAGAGCCACACCTTGTCTATACATTTGTTATTGAGTTGTTTCAATTGTGTTCAACTCTTCATGACCCCAATTGGGGTTTTCTTGGCAAAGGTACTGGAGTGGTTTGCCATTTCCATCTCCAGTCCATTTTACAGTTGAGAAAACTGAGGCCAACAGAGTTAAATGACTTGCTCAGGGTCACTACTGTCTGAGGCTGGATTTGAACTGAAGAAGATGAGTCTTCCTGACTCCAGGCCCAGTAATCCATCCACTGAACAACCTGGCTACCCTCCAGACCTGTGCAAGACAAGAAAAAGTATAGTAAATAAAATCTCACATAATCATCTATAGCCTAGGATCAGTCTTCAAGTTCAGTGCTCTTTCCATTACACCACCGTGAATATCATTCCAGTGCATCCGTAATCAAAGAATTCTATTAGAGGAAGATTTCTATTCCAGGCCTTCACAGCCAAAGAATTCTGCTTTTATAAATGGATCATCAAAAGCTGTGTCTTACTTAAAGTTGGGAGCTTGAAAGAATGAATGCTTTGTTGTTCATGTCCACTCTTTGGAGAGGATTTGGGTAGTGTATCCCATATTTGGTCTGTTGGGTGACAGTTCAGGGGTTACAGGCTTTAGGGGATTTTAAAAGCCTATTTAAACTGAAGGCTTGTTTGTGTACTGGGGTGTGAAGCTTCATGCATTTGTTATCAGAAGAGTTTGCAAGGCTCTTGCCCCCAGAGCTGTGCTTCTCCACACCTACCAGGAGCCCTCTCCCATGGGGAGAGACATACCAACATAACCACCTGCCACTCTAATGATTTTTCCCTCCTCTATTCATCATATCAAATTATTTTTTAAAGGGAAAAAGGGTTATTTCTTCCTCTTTTTCCTCTTGTAGCCCCCTTTCTATTCTGTTATGGCTAACTACCATTCAGAAGGCAGGTTTTAGGTGGCTTTGCATCACCACCAGGCCCCAGAAGTCTCTGAGAATTCTAGCTCTGGAGCCACTAGACACTTTCCCTAAGTTTAATATTGTTCTTGTTAATAATCAGTTATGCAAATCATACCCAAAGTCCCTACTTCCAGATCATTCCAATCAACCCAATATCCAATGCATATAAGAACAAAAAAACCCAATGTAAATAATAAGAGTTATTCGAACATTTGAATCATTAAACTCCCTTCAACCCTACCCAGATGGGTACACTCTCTGCAAGTCACTTAATTCCCCTAGGTTTCAGTTTCCTCTTCTGGAAAATGTCTGGAGTTGGAGACCTCTGAGGTCACTTACAGCTGCAGATCTATGAGCTTAACATCCTATACTTCTTTAGAGAGGAGATGGGATAGAATCTCTCTTCTCAGGAAGGAGAAGAGTTTCACCATCTTCTATGGGAGAATGGTAAAACTATCCCTCAGCATGTGGCCTGGGCAGGATTACAACTGATCCCCTATTTTGTCTTAGCAATCTCTCAACAGCTAATGTGGAGAACTGCTAATGTCTTGGGGAAACCTGGAATCCACTGAAATCTTTTGGCTTGGCCAAGGTTATCAGGATTTCACTAGATTCCTGGGTTTGGGTCACAATGGCCACTGCACTCTTTGCACTCCCCATTTGATTTCCACTTGGACTGTAGCCAACAGTTTTTTTCTACTTATGACTCAGGAATATGTCAGGATGCCCTAGATGGTGAACCTAGCCACATCTACATACCTTTTCCATTCCCTTACTTAATTTAATTTCCCCTCTCTCTTTCCTTCCTCTCCAAACTTTGTACCACTTCATATAATCCCTGAGTCCAGGTGCAAAGCCTCTGGGGGGAGGGGTTAGATATTTCTACTTTACAGCAGCTCCTTTGCTGTGGGCCCTTGAAGTTGAACTGGAAAGCTCTTGTTAAACACAGAGATGTTCCCTGCCCATACTATCCCTATACCTCAAATGACAGAGACAGACACAGAGAGATGTGGGGAGAGAGAGAGAGAGAGAGAGAGAGAGAGAGACAGAGACAGAGACAGACAGACAGACAGACAGACAGACAGAGACAGAGACAGAGAGAGACAGAGAGAGAGAGACAGAGAGACAGAGAGAGAGACAGAGAGACAGAGAGAGAGACAGACAGACAGACAGACAGAGACAGAGACAGAGAGAGACAGAGAGAGAGAGACAGAGAGACAGAGAGACAGAGAGAGAGACAGAGAGACAGAGAGAGAGAGACTACTTTAATGAAATGCAACAAGGTAACTGGATGTTGAAAATGGACAAGGTGGAGTTGCCTGAAGGAGGTCAATGGACCACAATCTTCAAATCTTTAACTTTTATTGATCAATAGGTCATCTATAAGCATTTGTCAACCACCTATTAGGTGCTAGATGTGATGTTAAATGGCTGGGGATGCACTTCCTCAAGGAGCTCAAACTTTGTTAGAGGAGACAAAGGAATATATATACTAGATGCTCAGTGTTTTGGATGGGGAAAGGAAATTAGAAGCTGAGGGGCTCAAGAAAGGCTTCATGCAGAAGGGGGTACCTGAACTCAGTTGGGAAAGAAAAAGAAAATAGTCAGAAGGAAGTTTACATGTAGGGATGGGAAATAGCCAGGGTAAATACACAGACATGAAGTATAGAAGGTCATATGTGAGGAACATGAGAAATGTCATATATGAGAGGGCTGGGACTGGACGTAATGTGTATGAAGGAGTATATTGTGTGACAAAACTGGAAAGGTAATATGGTTTTAAACTGTTTCACTGGGATTAAAGACTTCAAAGATAAACTCAGACTTAAATTTCTCATCTACTACATAATCCTTGTACAGCCTTATTGTGAAGAAAGTCCTCCATAAATTTTAATGGATGGTATTAATGGGTAGTATCAATGTGGATTATTGCTCTCACCTCCCTATTTCAGGTCACTGTTGCCCCTCGGTTGGACTACTCTAATAAACTCTGGATCTCAGAATGTCAGGACCAGAAATTTTCTCACTGATCAAGTTAGCCCAAGGCCCTCATTTTTCAGTTGGAGTCTCTGAAGCCTGACAGGGACAGTGACTTGCTGAAGGGTCACACGGTGACTAAGTAGAAGAGCTTGGTCTCAGACTTGGGTCTCCTGACTCCTAGGACACAGTTCTTTCCACTGTACCGCCTGCAGCTAACACCCAACTATCAGTTAACACTAGATCAGGTGTTATTGACAGGAGTGGGAAATAAGATAGGCCCCAGGGAAAGGACCCAGGAAGAAGGAAGACAGCAAAGGGCCAGGGCCCAAAGACGAACTTCTACCTGTTTCACATTTTTGCAAGGGCCTGGCATTACTAGCAGCCCAGCTCTTCTGAATCTGCTGAGGCTCTCACATAAGTCCATTTGACCAAGGGAATATTCCTTTGTCCGGTGGGGCTCACTTATGCGGGACTGGAGTTAGTGATAGCTTTGCTGATGTTGTATCTGGCCATCTCTTTGGCAAATGGCCTGGCAAGGAGAGACTTGGGATCAAGATAAACCAGTGAGTCACAGCTCTTTTTCTTAGAAAACAACAATGACACTACCAAACCTAGACTTAGGTAGGGAGAAGAAGACTTGTAGAAATTGAGCCTGGATTATTTATGTCATCATCTGGGAAGAGGGGAGGAAACTGCTCTGTATTCCCCTGTATCTTTAACTCAAGGCAGCTAAGAAAGTGCTTGGACTTCTCTGCTCCACTGAGAGAGGTGTCCCTTGGGGTCCCATCTGACAGTTACTTATTCTCTGTGTGATAATAGCCATTAAGAGTTCAGACACTAGGGTCATTCTGTGGGGCCACCTAGACCTCAGGTCTAGGCAGGAAGCTGGTAGAAAACAGGGAAGTAGAATAATGACCAGCCTGCCTCTCTTTCTATCAAGGGGAAGGATCATAAGGCTTAGAGCTGGGAGGGATGTTAGAAATCCTATAATCCAACCCCCTTGTTTCACAGATAAGGAAACAGGGGCCCTGAGGAGTTAAGTTGCCTGCCTGAGGTCACACAGGAGTAAATAACAGAGCTAGGATTCAAACCCAAGTCCTTTGACTCAAACCAAATCTTTCATGGTAGCATGTTACCTTAAAGAGGGGATTACACAAATCGATCAGTGTCATTTTCCATCCTGCCCAGATTTCCCTGAAAGCAGCTGTTTTGAGACTCCCTCCTATTCTTCTCTTCCTTTCTAGTCTACTCCCAAGTAAACCGCTGTTCTCCCTTGGTTACATTACAAGGAGAGAGGCTCCTTGGTTGGGTGAATGGTGAAAGCCATAAAATCTCCTTTTCTTCTCCTTCTCCTAAGGATAATATTATACACACACATGTTATGCATGGGTGTGTGCATGCACACATCCATACAAAGAAACATATATAATTACATACATATATACACATACTTACATCTAGTATATACATATATAGACTAAGCTGAGTACTATGACTTAAAGGAATCCTGTTTTTCACCATCCTTTCTCCTAGTTCCAGTCCAAAATATGGGTTAGTAGGAGCTAGACTAAATGACCTCCAAAAGTTTGCAAATATTACCCCAACATAGCTTGAGCTATCGATTATAAAATAATCTGGGAGAACAAAACACATATTCCTGGGAAGGTAGCAGAGTGGCGAGGAAGCCGATTTTCCTCCTTTGGCTATGCTAGTCAGTCAACTAACCAAATCTGCACTGAGATGAACTGAAGAAATGGTTATTTCTATGCATGTGTGAAGAGCTGGAGGGATGGGAAGGAGGAGAAGGAGGAGGAGGAGGAGGAGGAGGAAGGAGGTGATAATTTTTTGTATGAAGCAGTGTTCAAAATTTTAAAGGTAAGTAGGGCTTTAAATAGCTACTAAACCACTTGTAGAGTTTTTTATGCAATTATAGAGTTTCTTACATACTTTCCACTGGTAATTCAAGTTCAGTAAGGAATATTTTTCGTAGTCATTCTATCTATAAGATTTCTCTTTAGTGTGAGTTTTCTGACCTTCATTAAGGTTTGTGCTGTGGCATATCCTTTCATATCCCTTGTGTTCATAAGGTTTTACCTTCATAATTCTTCTCTCTAATAGGAATTTTCTGATTATAAAAACAGGATAGAGGCAGCATAGTATAGTGGATAGCAGTTTGGCTCACAGAGCCAGGAAGATCTGAATTCTTCTGTCTGACACTTACTGGTTGTGTGATGCTGTGCATTTAACCTTTCAGTGCCTCCCCAGGAAACCCTCTAAGACTATAAATTCTTGGAGAAGTAATGGGTTCCCACTTCAAGCACAGGCTAGATGACCAATTATAGTGAATGTGATGGGGAAGATTCATTTTGTGTATGGGTTGGATTAGAGATCCCTCCTGACTTTCAAATTCTGTGATTCTGTGAAGTTTCAGAACAGGTTGAACTGCATTGGTAGAGGAAATCCATCACTGGAAGCTTCCTACACCAATGAAATCACAGATTTAGTAAAATAATAATAACAATGAAGATGATGATGATGATTTAGGTCCAAGGACCTCCCTAGGTTTGGAAAGGCTTACCACCAGAATGGTGATCATCAGGTGATAGACATTATCTTTGGTCATAGTGTATCTATGAAGGCATGGAGGCTCTTTGTGGGTAGGGTGAGCACTCACATTAGAGACTCTGGCTGTTTTGTAATAAGAGATAATGTCTCTTTCCAATCTCTCCTCTTTCCAATGTTCTGAGTTCTCTACTCTAATATTAATCTTCTTAAATCCCCACTCTGGTCCTGTTGCTTATTTAGATCTTCTCTTCATCACTTGTCTTCCCCCTTTGGTGTCATCATCTCCCAGTGGCTGCTCTGAAATCATTTTTTCTATGTGTGTTACTTAGGTTGATTTTTTCCTTTCCCTGATCTCTGTTGCTGTGGAGAGAAAATCTGGGAAACCCCAAGTCTCAGGGAATTAGGATGCCAGACGGAAGTGAGCCCCACTATTGAGCTTTTTCCCTTTTTCAAGAACCATCGCTGTGTGGTATGAGTTTTCCTAAGCTCCTGGGAAACTGATTACTGCTTCCTAGCTTACCATGTTCTAAACAACAGAATGGCTCAAGTTGTCTGGGGAGTTATCTCCAAGGAAAAGGAAATAGAAAAATGGCCCTGGCCTTCCAGTAGATTAGAGTCTAATGAGAAGAGCAGGAAAACACAAATAGAAAAAAGTAAACAACAGAAGCCACAGACAATCCCCAGGCTTCACTACTACTGTGTTTTGAAATATTACAATATTATTCTTCAATACTTCAAGGATTTGTGATTTCATTAGTGTGAGTATTCCCGTTGCCAACACAGATCTGTGTCTTAATAGACAGTCTTTCCTAAATTGCCATGGTTGAAAATATTCATTCCCTAGCGGCTTTTCCTGATATATCTCTCCAAACTTAGCTAGACTAGACCACAGATGGCAGGCATATAGTTCTGTCTATACTTAAAGCTGTTTCAGCTTGATAGGACCTCCAAGTTCTTGGTCAGTGTTGGTCTAGAGAAGCCAGGGCAACCTTCACAGCAGTATGAGATAGCAGAGTAAGACTCTGGTATTATCATATTTACTTTATCCAAATTCATTTCCACAAATGGAGCAAATGGTCCTTAAATATCTGCAATGTGCAAGGCATTATGTTAGCTAGAATGGGGAATACAGAAGTGAATCTTTAAGATTGTTTTTAAAAGGCTTGCAGTGTAGTAAGAGAAAGAAAATGTGTACACAGATTAATATAATGTAAATTAGAATATGATTGGTATATCAAGGAAGTATAATGTAGTGTGACAGTAGTAAGGAAGGAGTGATCGCTTTTGTCTGAGTGATCAGAGAAGGATTCATGGAGGAAGAATACCTATGTTGGGCCTTAAAAGAGAGGAAGGATTTTTTATAGATAGGGAGGGTTTGAGTAAAGCAACAGAGTTCAGGGGAAACGGAAGTTCAGAAGAGGTGAATGAAATAGAAAGAATGATGTGAGGGTAGTTCCTGAGAGGTAGTGATGCAGAAGGGGAAAGGAAGGGCATAAGAAAATCCAGATGAGTGACATGGTCAGAGTTGCTCCCTAAGAAGATGCAGTCCATTAACTCTGAAAGACTTCAAAACTTTGACTGAATCAGGGAATAACCATGACTCCAACAAGCTGTTGATGAAACATATTTCTAACCTCTTTGTAAAGAGGGGATATACTAGAGGTATAGTGCCAGACCTGAGTTCTCACATATGGCCAATATATTGATTTAGTTTGCTTGATTATACATATTTCTTAGAAAGGGCCGACGGAGGGCTTGTGGAGAGTGATAGATATTTGAGTGGAGGGGAAACATCCATAAAAATTTTTACCAGGTACACAGAGGGAAAGAAATGCAGGAGCAGAAGAGGGTCATAACAGAACAATTTGCTGTTACCTGACTAAGATTTTTAAAAGCCCAAAATACTGCATGCAGTAAAAGGTCAGTGATTTATAAAGGTCCTCTTCTCTATTATTCTTCATGTCTTGGAATGTTTGTGATTGTTATTCACTGAATTCACAAGAAAAAAAAAAGATTTTCCTGGAGTCAGAAGCCATATAAGCAAAGGCAAGAAAGGGTGGGATGAGCACGAGGGAATCCATTTTGGCAGGAGCATAGAATACATGAAAAGGAATTATGAAATCTAGGCTATAAAAAAACAGGGTGTGGACAGATTGCCCAGCCCTTCGAATGCCAAGCTGAGGAGTTTTTTGGTAGACAATAGGGAACCAGTGAGAATTTGAGGTGGGGAGTGGTCTAATTAGATTGCTACATTAAGAACCTTATGCTGACAATCATGTGTATGTAGATTAGAAAAGTAGAAAATTGGAGATTGAGACCAGCTATAAAATGATTACGATAATCCAGGAAAGAAAGCAATGAGGGCCTTAGCTTAAGTGGTGGCTGTGGAAATGGAAAGAAGAGGATGGATAAGAGAGATATTGCAACAGTAGAACTGATAGACCTGGCAACTGATTGGGTGGGTGGGGTCCTAGAGGGAGTAGAAGGTCAAGGATGGTTTTAAAGATTGTAGCCTAGGCAACTGGGAGAATGTTGGTGCCAAGAACAAAAAATATGGAAGCCAAGAGAAGGACAGTATTACAAAGGCATAATACTGTAATCCAGATGTGCCCAGAGCCACAAAGACTGGGAGAAATAGTAAGGCTTAAAGCATGCCCTTAAAATAAAGGATGAGAGAGAGCAAGGTGTGGTAGCACAAGCCCTGGGACAGGAGTAAAAAGATGTGAGCCTGTGTTCAAGTCTTATCCCTAAATTGCTGTAGTTGTCAGTTTCCTCATTAGTAAAATTATGGGGTTAGACTAAATGATCTCTAAGGTATCTTTAGACCTGAAAGTATAAGATTCTGTTCTAGCTCTCACACATGGAAGGTACTAATCATTCAATCTGATAAACATTTATTCTTGTAAATAACGTATATTTGCCTAATGTGTTCTTCATAACAATTCTGAGGGAGGCTGTGCAAATATCAAAGTCCCCATTTAACAAATGAGTAAACTGAGTCTGAGAGAGAAATGACTTGCCCATGGTCACATACTTGCCCATGTGAGCCCATGCTCACAGGAGGATAGCATTCCAACCTTGGTCTTTGGGCTCAAATCATAGTACTTTTTCTATTACATGGTACTGATTCATCTACTAACTTCCATCACTCTAGAGCTGTAACATTTACAAAGCACTTTCCTCCCAACAACCCTGAAAGGAAGAGTAGCGTTGCCAGAGAGCTGTCTTAGGAGTGAGTTTCTATAGATATGAATACAATCAGATGAAGAGTGTTTTTTATTCATTTTCTTAATAATTAAAAATAATGATCATGAGTTTGGCTGTATTTTATCAGGTTCTTCCCCCTAAACAGTTTTGTGTACATGGGCCCATCACTACAATTATTAACAAGAGAGTTGTCTGGGCAATGTGATTATTTGCATGATAGGGTTAATAATAATAATAATAATAACTAATTTTTATAGCACTTTGTTTCACAAAGCATTTTAACTTCATAATCTCATTTAATCCTCACAATAACCCTGCAAGGCAAACTCTATTTGTATCATCACCATTTTATAGATAAAGAAACTGAGATTTTGCAAAAGTAAATAACTTTGCCCCTGAGGCTGGAAGAGTGTGAACCCCACTCTTCCTGATTCCAGGTTAAACACTATTTCCACTGCTCCAAACTTCCCTTGGTTATGTCTTTGAGTCAGATTTCACCCATGGCTGCTTTTAAATGACTCCTGCTTGTTTTACTGGGAGCTAGGAATAAATATGTGAGGAAAGCCTCCCAGAATTGAACTATATTTGAAATCTATTTGCTTCACTTCAGCCAAACTCATGCCTGCAAACTGTTAATTTTTCTGCTCTGTAGATTGATGCAATCTAGTTCACTTCAAGAGGAAATGTGTGTGGGTCCTTTTGTTTGGTGATGGGGGTAATCAGTGTCAGCACCCAATGAATAATAAATAGTAATAATATCACTGGACTGAAGGTGGGCAACAAAGAGAAACACACATGCATACAAACACACACACATGCACACTCACACATGCTCAGGCTGCACTTGCTGGATTGGCACCTTTATGTAAATGCAGGATGAGAAGGCAATCAAGTGACCAGGTGAAAGCATCAAAACTTTCAATGAAATCAACTTGAGCAATGGAACTCGGAGTCTGTCACTGCAGTTTTGCATCAAGAAGAATCAAAGATTTGGACACTTAAATACATTTGCCCTCACACAACATATAAACACACGCATGTACACATGTTCAGAGAGGAATATAGGACAATACAGAAGAAAAAGATGGTGTGTATTACATGGTAGCTACTAATGTGCCCTGAATGATTTTATCACTATGACCTCATCTACCTTTACTATTCATATTTATAATAATAATAGCTAACATTTAAATAACACTATGTGCCATGCACTGTGCTAAGCACTTTATGATAATAGCTGTGTTCAATCCTTTGTTCTCTATCACTTACCTCTCTGGGCCTCAGTTTCCTATCCTGCAAAATGAGGGAGTTGGACTCTGTGATCTTTGAGGTTCCTTGCAAGACTGTCATTCTTTGGTGCTACAAGTCCTCATGTCCCCTCTCTTGACTCCTATTCTTTCTTGCCTTCTGTCTGCTCTCTTTTCCCCTGCTTTCTTTCAGTGGCATGAGACAGATCAGTGAGGCCAGCTTGTTTTAATATAGTATTCAGGAAAAAGAGAAGGTTGCACATTATAATGAAATGCTTCTCTGGGCCAGCCAAGGTAATGAACTGCTGTTTGTTGTGTGAGTCAGATGTTTTTTTTGCCTAAGGCAGCCTGAACCTCCAGAGCAGAGTTGCCAGAGAGCTGTCTTAGGAGTGAGTTTCTATAGAAAAACTTAGTCAAGTGCCTCTTTTGTTCAAAGCCAAACACAAGACCTAGTGCCATAAATATGTGTAGTAATAATAACAGCTCTAAGGTTTCTAAAGCACTTTACATATACTGTCTCATTTGGTCCTCAAAACTACCGTGTGAGGTCACTACTCTTATTAATCCCATTTTGCAGATGAAGAAGGTGGGGCTGACAAAGACTTGCCTAGTGTCCCACAATTATTAAGTAAGGCAACATTTGGACTTAGGTCTGCTTGACTCCAAGTATACCACTCTATCCATTATGCCACCTAACTTCCTTGTGGGTAGACGTCTGAAAGATGACTTTCATCCTCTAGCTTTGCATCACTTCCCTTTGTATCTGCTGCTCTGCTTAGTTTCAACTCCACAGAACAAGATGTGCCTCCTAGGATAATCTCATCACTTCTAAACTCACCACTATGCTGCTAACATAAGCCTTGATTGACAGCACCTCCTTAAATTTCTGTTCCCCTCTCATTGTAGGGCTGGAGGGCCAAGTACCAAAATCCTCCCAATGCTTTCCTTTATAAAGGTCAGAAATTCGAGTCTCACCTCACTGTCAAATCCTGAAAATAAATGACCAAAGGGCCACAGATGTTATAGAACCGCTGTTAACTCTGAAAAATACCGAAGAGCTCACAGAGGGCGTACTCCAACTGTTAACTTTGAAAAATAAAATAAAACCAAAGAGCTAACAGTGGTTATAAGCAAAAAGCTTTCTTTGTTCCATTGGAGGAGGGAAACCAGGCACATATGACTGGGTCTGCTCTGATACTGATGAGACCCACTGTAGTGAGGCTGAGCCTTGATACATATAGTAATGGTTACACAGTGAGCTGTAGCCATGACAATGAGGGGATCACAGCATCAATGAGGCAAGTTTGATTTATAGTAGGGCTTCATGACCAGAACATGGCTCCTGCAGGTGCTTGTCCTAGCTCAAGAACCACCTCCGGCGGGCGTGAAGCAGTTCTGGGATTTTGCTGCAGATGAGTTCATTCAGAGGGTGAGTGCAAAGGATTATTGCTATGCCAAGCTCAAGGCACAGCTTGCTTGCTGGGCCTTAGCTCTGGAAAATTGAGTGTCTCCTAATAGTAAAAAGAGAGGGGTGGTCTTGTCATAGGGATCCTGACATCACTTTACTTTATATCTGCTGTTCTACCAGGTTTCAACTTCACCTAATAAGCAGCTACTCCCTAGTATTTCTCCATCTCTCTATCTGTCTCTCTGTGTCTTCTCTCTCTCTCTCTCTCATTCTCTCTCTCTCTCTCTCTCTCTCTCTCTCTCTCTCTCTCTCTCTCTCTCTCTTTCTCTCATCTCCTTTTGTGTACTCTCTCCCCTTTAAGATTGTAAGCTTCTTGAAGGAAGAAAGTATCTTTCTTTTTAATTAATTTTATCACCAGTGCTTAGTACAGTGGCTAGCACAGAGAAGGCACTTAATAAATGTTTATTGGATTGGATTGGCTCTCACTGAGATCTGGCTCCCTCCTTATTATACAACCTCTCTGGCCACCCTTTCCAGAACTGGTTTCATTTTCATTCATTCCCCTGACTCAGTAGTCAAGGTGGGAGAATAAGAATATTTCTTGCTCTTCATTGCTACTTCTAGACTCTCCCTCTATCTCTATCACTTAATAACCTCTCTTCATCAATCCATATCTACCACCTAATGAAACTCCTGGTAGTTATTGCCTACTGACCTCCAGGACACTCCTTTTCCTTCCTTAATGAGTTCAGAGCCTGGCTCACAGTCTTTTTCTCTTTCCTCATTCCTGCTTTCATGCTATGGGTCTTCAACATACATATTGATACTCAATCACCCTTACCTCCCTCCAAATTCCCCAACTTGCTCAGTTCCCCTGACCACCACCCTACTCACTATCCTTCAAAAATCACTGCTTTCCTGTTTGTGAATTCTGAAATCCCCTTATATGATTACAGTCTATTGCCATTCTACCTCTCCTTCTGCCTTGCAGCCTCAAAACCTCACCATAATGTGGTCATCCACACCATGACCTAAAGTTGTTCAACTCCTCAATTCTCTCCTAAGCCATTACTCTTGCACTAGCTATATTCTCATTCTTTTACCATCTTGGACCCCTTGGTTAATTAGTTGGACACTACACTGTCTTCTTCTTTTGAGTTTCTTAGCCCCGTATCATATCATCAATCTCACCTTACCAAACCTTGGCCTTGTATCATCTTCATCCTCTACCTTTACCCCTTTACATATGTGGCTAGATGAAGATAGAGCAAATCATGAAACTGTGCTAACAGGATCCACTAGGATATATATATATATATATATATATATATATGACCTCAACTGGCCCTCACTGATGCAAAGCAATACATATCCCTAATTAATTCACTATCCCACTCACCAAAGCATCTCTTCTAAACCTTTCTGTCCCTCCTCAAACTTGTCATGGTTCCTCCTCTTCCCATCCCTTAACTGAGAAATTTGCCTCATATTTTGCTGAAAAAACACTGAGGTCATTTGCCAAGAGTTCCTTGTTCTCTATCCCTCTTGTCTCACATCCCTCAGATATTTTCTGCCACTATCTCATCTTTCACCCCTGTCTTACACAAGGAAGTGACCCTTTTCCTTGCCAAGGCACACCACTCTACCCGTACAAGTGATCCATTTCCATCACGTCTTCTCCTATGGTCTGCCTCCATTCTCACTCACTTATCTTTAATCTCTTCCTTTCTACTAGCTACTTACCTACTGCCTACAAATATGCCCATGTCTCTCCATCCTCAAAAGTCACTCACTTGATCCATCTATCCCTGCTATCATCCCATAACCTTTCCTGCCTTTTGTGGCTAAACTTTTTGAGAAGGTCATCTATAATAGGTCCCTCTACTTCCTTTCCTCTCACTCTCTTCTTAACCCTCTACAATCTGGCTTCTAATCTCATCAGTAAACCAAAACAGCTCTTTGCAAAATTACTAATGGTCTCTTAATTCCCAAACCTAATAACCTTTCCTCTATTCTCATCCTTCTTGACTGCTCTGTAGTTTTTGACGTCAATTAGCCCCTTCTCCTTGAGACCCTCTTTTCTATAGGTTTTCATGACACTACTTTTTCCTTATTCTCCTCCTACCCATTTGAGCACTTCTCAGTTTCCTTTGCTGAATAGCCAGCCACACAGGTCACTCCTGTTAACCTTGAGTTTCCCAGAAGAGTCTGTCCTTAGCACTATTCTCTTCTCCTTCTATATTGTTTTATCTGGTAATCTCATCAGCTCCCAAGGATTCAATTATCATCCCTGTGCTGATGATTCTGGTCTAACTTATCCAGCCCTAAGCTCTCTGCTGACTTCCAGTCTCACATTTCCGACTACCTATTAGACATCTCAAACTGGATGTCCCATAGGCATCTTAAACTCATAATGTCCAAAATGGAACTTATTAGCTTTCCCCTGCCAAACTTTCTCGTCTTCCTAACTTCCTTATTCTTGTCAAGAGCACCACCACTTCTAATCACCTAAGCTCAAAACCCAAGTGTCCTCATAGTAATGAGGACAGAGAGTACTCTGTCACACTCCATATCTAATTTCTCTGTGTTGATTTACCTTTATAATATCTCTCGCATATTCCCCCCCCTTCTTTCCTCTGTGATATAGTCACCACCCTGGAGCAGGCCCTTACAACCTCTTGCTTGGATTATTGCACTAATTCTGTTCTTGCTGGTTGGTTTCCTTGCCATAGATCTCTTCTCATTCCATTCCTTTCTCCACTCAGCTGTCAAAGCAATCTTCCTAAGCCCATCATAACATCCTTCTCTGTCCCCACTTTCCCAGTTCTCTTACACCTTATCCCTCACACATACTCTGCCATCCAAGTGACACTAGACTCCTTGATGTTCCTCAAACAAGACACTCCATATCCCAATTCTGGGCATTGTCACTAGTTGTCCCCTATACCAGGCATTATTTCTGTATCATCTCCATCTCCTGACTTCCTGGCTTCCTTCTAGTCCTACCTAAAATCCCATCTTTTATGTGAAACCTTTCCCGAGTTTCCCTTAATTCTAGTACCTTCCCTGTGTTTATTATTTCTAATTTATCCTTTCTATAGCTTGTTCATACATAGTGTTTGCATGTTGTCTTCCTATTAGTTTATGAGCATCTGGGATTGTCCTTTTTTTTTTCTATCCTCCAAGTTAACGCAGTGACTGGTACATAGTAGGAGCTTAATAAATTATTGTTGACCAAGTAAAGAAAATCTCCAGCTGAAGGCTGCTTTGACTATATGTATTCTTTGTGTTTGTTTAGTTTTCAGCCACTGTTTTGTAGTCAGTAGTCAGAGAATGCTGAAGATAGGCAGCATAGTGTCTTGAAAGAACAACCAACTAGGAGTCAGTACTTGAGTTTTCTGATGAACCAGCAGTAGAAAGCCTAACTTCTCTGCATCTTAATTTCCATCAACCTTAGGTCTGTAGGCTCTTCTAATCCAATTCTTTTTTTAATTCTACAATTCTCCTAAGTTAAGGGCAGATTTCAAGTGCACATAATGTTTAAGTGAAAATCGATCCCCACAGTAGTCTTTTCACCCACACCAGCTACCCAGATTATAACCATCAGTAGAGTCATCTCTGAAAAGGTGAACATATACATAAGTATGACTCTAATATGCGATACAATAGAGAAGCACAGAACTAGAAGAAAATTCAAGATAAATTTCTCTCTTCCCTTGCTTCTGGGTAAAATTCAGTGTCCTAGAAGGCAATACTTCTAACCCTTCTTTAAGTATTTGCAGAAACTGGTTCCCCACAACCTCCAAATGTGATACCCGCTATCATTTCACAATATTTTCACCCAGACATTTCTGATCTATTACCTAAGTCCCTCCTGTTGCAGTTTAAGTCATTTGGGATCTTTTTCATAGATATACACCTGCCAAAGAGTCACTTAAACCAGTGGTATTTTGAAAGGCCAAAACCATATTTTCATCTTGTTGGTTCCACATTTTATAAGTCAAAACTTGTCTGCCTCACTGTTGGGCCTTATTTATCCTGTTTTACCTCCCCAACAGTCACTTTTCATACTACTTAGTTCATCTCTTCACTTCCAGGAATATACATCATATGTTCCCCATTTCTATGACTTCATTCATATGTGACTCCCTTGCAGAGAGTGCTATTCTCTCTCCAGCTCAAGTCTCACCTTCTCCATGCAGATTTCCTGGATTGCTTTATCCTATACAAATCACCCTTTCCTTTGATCTCATAGCATTTTCTATATGTCAAATGCTGTGCTAAGTTTTGGAGATACAAATACAAAATCAGAGAGAGTTCCTACCCTCAGGGAACTTATATTCTAATAAGGGAGACATATAAGAAAGTGGTGACTAGGGAGGGGTATTTGGTTTGGAGAGTTATGGAGACGGTAAGTGGAGCCATAGAGAAATGTAGTCTGACACCCTTTCCCCAATATTTTCTAGTATAGCAATGACAGTATTGATTTAATTATGGGGGAGAGTAAATACATTGCCTAGAGCAGTTGGTTAAAAATGACGTATAATGGGAAGAATAGCTGGAGCTGCCAAGATATAGTGACCACAAGAGGCACTCACTAATCAGGTCAGCAGGGAGTGTTATAGAACTGAAAGAGTTAAGTACTCTTGAGCATGGTCTCTGTTCTGAGAGTATGGCAGCTTGGTGAGAAGCTATTCTAGGTTTCAGGCACACTATAGTTAAGCATTAACTTAAAAAGAAAAACAAACATATCTCATGAGCCCCCATCAGTGTGGTTTTTTAACTAGAGACCAACAAGTATACATGTTAATTCAAAAGAATTCAAGTAACAACATATCAAAATAAATTTACTAGGCATCTTAAGAAACTAAATATATATGTATATATATATACACACATACAAATGTCATTTTAGAAGGTTATTCCTAGATGCTTATCAAGAAACAAAAGATTTAGTTTTCATGAATTAATGATTATGGCTAATTTGGAGAATTTTTGTTTTGCTGTAATGTTTTAGGATCACATTAACATGAAAGATAAAAGTAGATAAAAGAAGACTAGGGATCCATCCCATGACAAGACTTTTAAAAAAAGGATTTCAAAAACATTTTATGCTCTTTCCTACTGTTCTTTCATCAGATTTTTTTCTTGTCTATTCTCTATTACACTACAAATATATGTTCTGCAATGCTAAAAAGGGTTCTGGGAGAAAATGTGTTTTAGAAATATACCATATGAGAAAAAGAGGTTGACTTTTAGAGAGATAAACAAAATGGAGTGTGTGAGATTGTTTCCATAAGCAAAGAAAGGAAAGTGGTGGGTGGAAGTAGCTTTGTAAATAACTGAGCCCTCAAAACTCACTTTCCTTTTATGGTTCTGGAAGGAACTACTTGGTCTTTCAGTTGGATTATATTCATAATTAAATGCTGACTATGGTAGCCCTTGTGTCAGTCCTGGCTTTCTTTTGACATAAAGGACCTGGTGATGCTTTGGGGACCTCTCACTTTTCTGGCTTGTTGCTCCCACCAAGATGATCTGGAAACTTCGGTATATGACATCTCTGTCACTGCCACTACTGCTACCACCCCAATGCCGAGGGAAGTCATTGGTTCCTTTAACAAGCACGCAAGCTCACAAGGCTCAAAATACAAACAGCTTTATTTAAAGAAACAAATAGATCTCATATCTGAGCCCGTAAGAGAAATGTTACCTTCCGATTAGCAACTCTCCTCCCAGAGACCTCTGGGGAAGGTCTTGGTGGGAAGTAGTGTGGGTTTGTTTTTCTACATTAGAGTTCCCTTCTATGTCTATGTAGCATTGTTTGTTTCCAGTCATCTAAGCAGTGTGTTGCTCCTTGTCGCTAGTTCCCATTGTTGCCCATCGAAGTGCTCCATCATAAAGTTCTTCTTGATCACAGGAGGTGCCTATTCTATGCCTACCCCCACTCAATGTCTTCTATGACTTCTTCAGCCAATGATATTAATTATTTTCTCAGGGGACCACCAACTCTCTAACTATCCCTATATGGGAGGAACACTCTGGGCAGGTTTACAGTTCAAAAATGTACCTCCATTATTCTGAAGATTTCTTTTATTCGGTGGTCTTACAGCCCCGGTTTTCTTCTTATCAGATGTCTTTGGGAAGTATAGAAATTTATTCTCCTTGAATCTCACAAGTGAATCTTAGGATCCTAAGAAAATAGAGTTAGGAAGGACTTTAGAGTTCATAACTCCAAACCTCTCATTTTACAGATTTTTTAAAAAATGAGCTTCACATAATTTATGTGACTTGTCAAGGATCATCCAGCTATGTCAGAGGCAAGATTCGAACCCAGGTCTTTCTGACTCCAAGTCTAATCCTCTATTATTTTCTGTATAGATTGGTTTCTTCATGTGTGCTGACTTTGGCTTCTCTACAAGACCTCAGATTCTTCTACATTGTCTGAGACAATTTGCATTTTGAGACCCCTTTCAGTGCTCCAAATGGCACTGGGCCCATAGGAATGAAATTCAGGATATCTGGAATAATCTATATCATATCCCAAATGGCCCTGATCAGGAGCTCCCCTGCTTAAGCCAATATACCACATAACCTTTCCCTGATAGGAACTAACATGGCTTCTTACAGTGCATTCTCATAGATGACCCTGTCCCAGAGGCTGCCCATTTTAAAACCTGGGGTCCAAGGACAGGATCCCATGTGTTCACTCTCAAATGACTGAAGTTATCAATCAAATGACCTGTCAGAAAAAGGATACCTTTCCCCTGTGTCCTCTTTCTCCATAAGTTTTCCTTCCTATTCAAAAGTCTGTGTTTCTCCACTGGGGACACCTGGTCTCTCTGCCCACTTAGAGGTAGAAGGTGAACTGGAAAACGTCTAAAACAGTATATCTGCTTTTTTAAAAGCAGGACTTGACTTACAGATGTCCTAGTCAAGTGTTTCTTTTACAAGGGAAAAGAAGAAGAGCTGGTGTCCCTGAAAACCTTAACTCAGAGTCAGGTCTTTGTATGAAGTCATTCTTGCTCTTAATCAACTATTTTCACTCTACCTCCACACACAAGTGATTGGCTATAATGTTAGTGAAGGGAAAAAATGGTTCAACAGAATCCAATTGCTTTTTAGGTGAATCAGTCAAGTTGGCACTTTGAGAAATTTTTGTTAAAAGTTCAATTCAATCAAAGAACTCATATAACTATTTTTTAAAAATAAAGTTGTTCTTTAATTTGTTCTCAGAAAAAGTCAGATGCTTGACTGTGTTCAGGTGAGTTTTTGGTTGATGGGTTTATGGGGGATAGGTGCCCTTTTTGCCTGAAGAAGGGTCCAATGGGAACAGAACTTACATGAATGTAAGGAGGTGGTCAGATTCTCAGCACTATCTAAATGGGCAAAAGATGTTTTCATAAGAATCATGCGCTGGAGTGTGCAGCAGAGAGCATCGCATATTTCTCTATTAGCTCATGGCCTCTGATGCTTAAGGCTGCTGATTTCAAACAGGAAAAAAAAGAAAAAAAAATCTTCCTTTGAGATGCTCAAGGGAAAGCAAAGCCAAAGCAGGAGCTTGGTCAGTTTATCTCGTCAGGAGGGATGGTGGGGAAAAGGACTACATCAGGAAATTCTCTGTCTGTCTGTCTCTCTGCCTGCCTGCCTGCCTGTTTGTCTGTCTGTCTCTATATCTCTCTGTCTCTCTCCCTCCTTTCTCAGTAGTCTCTATCATTTTGTGTCTCTGTCCCCCATCTCTCTTTTCCCTCTTTCTCTGTCCTTACCTCTTTCTCTCTCTCTCCCTCCCTCCTTCTGTCTTACCCTCCCTTCATTTTCTCCCTCTATTCTTCCTGTGTCAAAAAAAAATCCCTTCCAAGTAAAAAATAGAAACAATTAGTATTCATCATCTGCCATTCTCCTCCTCCTCTCACACTGACAAGGATGAGCAGGAGATTGAGAGGCACCGGGCTCAGCTTTAGGCTGTATGAAGCCCACACAGGTCAAACTGCTTCATTGCAGTCAGGAACCTTTGCCTTCTGTACAATACCCCTAATAGAGCCCAGGCTTGTACGTCCTTGTGTGTTCTCTTCCTGAGGAAAGGAGATGATTGTGCTTATTAATGAGTCATTGGACAGGATTGATTCCATGAGCTAGGTGATAGTGGCAGAGGACTTGATATGAGAGTTAGGAGAAATGCTTCCAGGTCCAAAATTTCCTTATTTCTGGAAAGAAAACAGGACTAGGTGTCAGGAGGCCTGATTCAGGCATTCACCAACTATAGATAAGTTGCTAGATCCTTCTGGGCCTTGGTTTCCCAATCTGTTAAAGGGAGATACTTTACAGGGTTCTTAGGAGAAACAAGTGATGAAATAAATATAAAAGCACTTTGAAAAGCACAACGCGCCATACTAGCTTTTTATCATATTGCCTTGAATGTATGTAGTAGAACTGAAGTGAGTTCTCACCCAACTTATTTTGGGCAGAGAAAGCTCCACAAGTGAACTCAGGGAGGAAACCTCACCACTGCAGAGAGATCATTAGGAGCATGTGTCCTGCTGGCCAGGTAGTTGATTGACTTTCTCCAGGCTCTTTTTTGCCACTCACCAACATGGGTTGAAAAGATGTCTTTTTAAATTCAGACTGGCCATCACAGGCTCCCTATTAGCAGGTATCAATGAAAAAGACAATTTTACATCCAAATAAGTAGCTTAAAGTCAAAGAACTCTTTGTTCACACATTCCCCCTAAATTCAGAATGTGAAAGAATTTTTGTCAAATACTTTGTCTACACAGGGCTGCAGAATCCATCCAACCATCCATCCATCCATCCATCCATCCATCCATCCATCCATCCATCCACGCTCATTTTTCAAGTGCCTGCTGAATGCCAGGCACTGTAATAGATGCTATGGATACAAAGATAAGGCGGTTCTTAGTATCACCCCTAACACCAACAGGGTTCAGTTAGAGGTGTGGCTGCTATAGTTCCTAACACTGAAAGGGCAGCCTCAGGAGAAGAAATAGGCCATTCTTATTGAGGCACTGCACTGACAGTTATACCTTGTAACTCTAATACTTGCTCCCTGAGCCAATGAGATGTCCATACTATGATCAAGGGTAGAAGACTAAGTTTTCTGGTCAAGCTTGAGTCTGTGATGAAGAGGCCATTTTGAAATCGATCTGGCTGCATCTCAGGGAAGACAGATTGCTTGAGACTCAGCCCTATCACCCTAATAGTATATTTTAGAGTATTAGATCTAACAATGGTCATCGTGGGATAATAAGGTTGTAGATTGAATTGTTGGAAAATAGATCTGGAACTAGGACAGACCTCAGAGACTGACTCTAACCTCCTCATTTAAAAGATGAAGAAACTGATGCCCAGGGAGATAAAGTCACTTGCCTGGAGTCCCATGGATAGTACTCATTAGAGGCAGGATTAGAAGGTAAGTCCTCTGACTTCAGAGTTTGAGCTTTTTTCACTATACCATGCTAACTAGTCCATAAATAAATAGTTACTTTTGAAGACATTGCAGGAACTCATCACTCAGGATTGCCTTCAGAACCTAGGGCACACCTATTTTTTATCAAAAATCCTCTATGGTGGGAAATTTTTTTTGCCCTTTGAAGGTGAATTTGATTTTTGCAAACACTTAAAAGTCATTCAGGATCAAAGCTGATATGAATAGAGTAGATTATCATTCTGGGTAAGGTTGCTTTGAGTCAATTCAATTAAAGTCAAGAATAATGCTCAAGTGCTGTGCATAACTCTAGGGTTGAAATACAGCACTCTCCTACCTCAAGGAGCCTACAATCTATTGTGGAGGTGAGACAGGGGGAAGAAGAATTTAGCATTTTTAGCTGAGAGGATCAAGGAAGGCTCCATGAAGGAGGTGCTCCCCAAGCTGGGGCTTGAAGTCTCCCTTCAAGGACTTGAATGAGTGTGGGTGAGAGTGGAGCTTGTCCAGGATTGGGGCGAGGTCTGCACAAATACAGAGAGGTAGAGGAGTAAAAAGATCAGAGAGCAGATACTCATTCAGGTTGGTGGTGCCATAGAGATGAGCGTACTATAAAATGATGAGACCAGTTAGTTGTACTGTGTAGTTGTTAACCGGCTCTGTAGGACTCTCTCAAAGGAATTTGAGAGTTTTGAGTATCCTGTCTACCATATCTAGGCAGAGAGGTGGCAGACTACACATGTGGAATAAGGTATACGTGTTTAACTCTGACCAAGGTATTGATGTGTTTTGCTTACTGTACTTATTTGTCCTTATGCAGAACTCTATATGGGGTTATGGGGTAGGTCAGTGGGGAGTCTCAGTGAAAAGAGGTCATCAATGAAATATTTAAAAATTGCTTAAAGAGCAAATCATTTAGATGTTAAAAATCGTTACTATTGCTTTATATGCTGTATCATTGAGAAACAAACAGGAGCATTTGAAGAATATCTTCACAAATATGGAATCTTTCTTTTATTTGGACTCAGTGTGGGACATGTCATGACATTGGTGAACATTAGATGTGAGCATATGTCTGTTTGATTTTGGTCTAGCCTGCAATGGATATTCAGTGGAATACTTAGAAAGTTACTTCTATAGTCCCATCTGTCATGGATCCTTGCAGAATTTTAATGTCTACATGGAAGACATATTTTCCAAGTATATTTTATTCTTTTTAGTCTAATGCTTTTTAGAACTCAAGAAACAATCAGCTCTTATATTCACAACACCTCTGAGTCAACTGGGTTTGCTATAGAAAATCACAAGCTAAAGCCTGTCTTTTCTCTTCTCAGTTTTCCAACCAAGATGCCTTCCATGGGTGCTTCGAACATTCTCTTTTATTCCCCTAGTGACTCACCATTTCCTTTGTTTATACAAAATAGTGAATAATGATGCCCTGGCTGAGAAAAAAAAATGTGGTGAAAGTTTCAAATCAGCTCTTCTGTCTTAAAGCAACTATTAGGAGTAGTTAGCATGGCCCCAGGGGCTTTTGCACTAGCAGTTTGGGGTTTGGCTGCCTTAGGTGGTAGGATTGGAAGCCTTTGTGTCAGTGATCATAATAGCATTGGAATCATCGAGCTTAGTGGCCTTAGAGTCAGACTTGGTCACCTTGGTTTAAGTCTTGGTGACCTTGAGGTTAGTAGGGGTTAGTGGGCTTGGTAACCTTACAGTCAAACTTGGGCCTGAGGGGCTGCCACTTTTAACTGCAGAGTGCCCATACTCATAACAATATATCCATCAAAATGTTTTTTTAAAAAAATTATAGACCTTTTATAGTGACTTTTAGTAGGCTCACTAGAAGTGGATAGCGCATATTCTTCTTCCTCACGCATGACACTTCATCTCCAAACTCCACACCTTAGCATAGACTGCTGACTATACCTAGAATACACTCCTTTCTCATCTCTACCTATTACAATCATTTGTTTACTTCCAAGTTCAGCTCAAGTGGCAATTTCTGCCTGAGGCCTCTCCTCATCCCATGTTTTCTAGTGCCTTGCTTACCCCAATTATCTTGCATTTAAATATAAATAATATGTATATCTTGTAGATACTGCTATTTATATTCATATTGTCTTCTCTGATAGAATAGGAGTTCCCTGAAATCAAGACTCTTCTTTGTCTTTGTGTCACCAGCACAATGACTGGCACGTAGTAAAAATCTAATAAGTACTTGTTGATTGATTGGTGTCAAAATAGTTGGTTAACTCCTATAATCTATGCTAAAGGAGGCTAAGTAATTTCTTCAGTGGAGGTAACAATAAGAGCTTCTAGAC
Source organism: Phascolarctos cinereus (assembly GCF_003287225.1). Classification (NCBI taxonomy): domain Eukaryota; kingdom Metazoa; phylum Chordata; class Mammalia; order Diprotodontia; family Phascolarctidae; genus Phascolarctos; species Phascolarctos cinereus. The sequence goes on from NW_027555847.1 coordinate 364,230,905, forward strand.
AGAACCTTGGTATAAAAATAATCCAGGCACAGCTGCACACCAACAGATAACGTATAATACCATTTGAAAATCATTCAAGTTTTCTGTGTCTCGGTTTTGCTATCTGTTGACTGGGGACACTGAAGCAATACCATCTACCCCACCTCCTCAGCAGGTATATGAAAATGAAAGAGACAATCCTGAAAAATACCCAAGATTCTTAGAAGAAAGACATGATAGCTCACCAAGTCTCATTTTTGATGTAAGAAATTTCAGAGATGAAAAAACGGTACAGGAAATGGTCTCAAAGGTCTGAAAGCATGAGCTCTCCAGAGCCATGCTCATTTTCAATATGTTGCCTATCCCTGTGTAACTACCCCATTGCCTCTCCCTGATCATTCCCTCCGATTACACAGAGAACATCCAGAGAACAGATGCTTCTCTAAAAGCAAGTATTTTTGAAAAAGCAAAACATGGAAATGGTAATGGAGTGATTAGTAGCATATATGCCATAAAGCATCCTACAGATTACTTGCATTAAGCCCTAATCCTCTGTATTCAAAAAACAAATCTCTCCATTTTTATAAAGAGCTTGCTAAAGACCCTAGGATGATTGCATAAAAATTAATCTCTGGTGAGAGGGTCAGTCTGTGAGCAGAGGTGGTGTACTGTTCAGCACGTGACTATTGTCAAAAGCTAAGCACATTCTTCAAAGCAGAAGAAATGGAGCTAACATTCTCTCCCCCCTCCCACTTGGTCATTTATCTATGTGCTTTGTTTTAAATTAGTTTCCTTTTTATTTCGTTAAAGTATGGCACAAAGAGCTTTCCTAGAAGAAAGAATAAAGAAGGAAGGAAGGAAGGAAAGAAGGAGGGAAGGAAGGAAGGAAGGAAGGAAGGAAGGAAGGAAGGAAGGAAGGAAGGCAGGCAGGCAATGAGGCAGGGAGGAAGGGAGAAGGAAAGGAAGGGAGGTAGGGAGGGAGGAAGGAAGGGAGAGAGGGAAGGAGGAAAGAAAGGAGGAAGAGAGGGAAGGAGGATGGAATGGAGGGAGGGAGAAAGAAAAAGAGAGAGGGAGGAAGGGAGAGAGGAAGGGAGGAAAAGAGGTTAGGAGGAAGAGAGGGAGAGAAAGAAAAAAAGTATCCTTTTTTTTCTGGCCTTGGTTCAAGACTTGAAATTTCAGAGGGAAGGAGACTCTTGCAAAATGTATCCAGAAGAAAGGACAATAGATGAATACTAAATTCCAGCGACACAAATTTTATACCATGTAGAAAATAGAACCACACGGAAGATGGAGCTGGGCTTGGAGTCAGAGGACATTGGATTTGAATTCCAGCTCTGCTATTTACTGCCTATGTGACCTGGTGCAAATCATTTACTCTCTCCAGTTGTTAGTTTTCTTATCAGTAAAATGAGGTGGTTGGACTAGATGATCCCTAAGAGTCCTTTTAGCTCTGAATCTATGATCATTTGAGGCAGCTAAAAGGCAATTTCATGTATTAAGATCACGGCTTCTGACAGGATGATCCTTTTAGGGCCTCATTCCCTCCTCCTTGTCCCTTAAATATAGGCATTTCTCAAGGCTTTGAATTTCACCTTCTCTCTTTATACTCTTTCCCTTGGCCATGTCATTTATTCTCCTGGCTTTAATTATCACCTCTATTTGATTCTCTAATCTATATTTCCAGTCCTGATCTTTTCAGAGAGCTCCAGTCACACCTATTTAACAACCTGCTGGATATCTGCACATGGATATCTGGTCAGCACTTCAAAGTGAATATGTCAAGTGCTGAACTTTTCCTCCTAGCCCCCCACCCCCACCCCCACCTCCTTCAAATGGTCCTTTCTCTCAATTTGTCTGTTTCTGTTAATGGTGTCATCATTCTCCCAAGCTTAGAATCTCAGTTATCCTTGATACTTCCTTGCTTCCCCACATCCAATCAATTGACATGTTCTGTTGATTTTACATTCAGAATGTCTTTTGACTCTGTCTTCACCTTTCCCAATGACAGCATCCTATTTCAGGCCTTCATTGTCTCTTTCCCAATCTCTCATAATAGCCTTCTAGCTGCTATTTACTTTGGATAACCTTATATGTGCACACATATAGGTTGTCGCCCCTAATAGAATGTAAGATCCTTGGAGGCAAGGAATATTTCACCTTTATTTTTGTATCCCCAGATCCCAGTGCAGTGCTTGGCATATAGTAGGTGTTTAATAAGTGTTTGTTGATTGATTCATTGCTCTCTTCACCTCCAGGGTTTCCCACTCCAATCCATATTTCCACACTCTCAGTTGCATTTCTTCTTAATGAGCTACCAGTCATAGAACTCTGGTCAATTACCTTCAATACTCATCTGCCACCCCACCCAAACCCACTAGCCTGACATGCAAGGTCTTCCACAGTTAGGGTCTGACCTTCCTTTCTAGCACTCTCTCACATTACTCTTTTAATTTCCAGCCAAACTGGACTACTTCCTTTGTCCTGCTTTTTATTCAGACCTCTCTGATCTCTGTGCATTTGCCCATACCAAACATCATGTTTGGAATGAACTATCCTCATCACCAATCTTGGACCATCAGAATCCTTTTCTTCATTTAAGTCTAACTTTCACATCACCTCTTCTGTGGTCTTTTCTGAAACTCTGTCAGTTCCCATGGTATAAGTATGTACATATGTATACATACATACATACATACATACATACATAGTATATATATGGAGGTATACATATACTTTTTATGTTCAATCATTTTATCATGTCTGGCTCTGTGACTCCATTTGAGATTTTCTCAGCAGAGATACTAGAGTGGTTTGCTATTTCCTTCTCCAGATCATTTTACAGATAAGGGACTAAGGCAAATAGAGTTAAGTGACCTTCCCTGGGTCACATAGCTAGTATCTAAGACTAGATTTGAATTCAGGAAGATGAGTCTTCCTGACTCCAGGCCCAGCACTCTATCCACTGAGCTACCTAGTCACCCTTATACATACATACATATACATATATATATATATATGATATATCATTATATATCACATATATTATATATATTCATGCATATGTACATCTATCACTATATATCATACATATGATATATTTATGTGTTATGTGTATATATTCAAAGGTATTATTACCATTCCATTTGATATGTAGATATAGATATGTGTGTAACTGCAAAAATGCTAAAAGAAATAGAAAGTATCTATATATGTATATACATTATATAATATATACATACATAAAATATAACATATATACATATAAAAATATATTCTATTTCTTTTAGCATTTTTGAAGACTATTCTTTACCACTTATTATACTGGCTCAGTTATGGCTATTTGGGAACATATATAAAACCCTTGCAGTCAACCCACAGATCCCCTATCCTTAACTATATTGAACTCTTAAAGGACAAGGACTATGTGTCTTGCTTCATCCTGTTCTCAAGCCCCTGGCATAGTGCTCTGTGTAAAGTAAACATTTTGTGACTGACCAGCCAAAAGTCATACAAGGACATGTATCACATCTCAGTTTATTGGACCATTCTAAAGTCTCCCACTTGTGCTATGGCTTTGGCGTTTTAAACTTTGATTTGCTCTTGGGCTTTTGCATTCCCTTGGGCTTCCTCCTGACTGCCCCCTGAATTGTGAGGGCTGAGTTTGGTCGTTTCTGACATCTGTCTCTCATTTGGGACAATGCTGTCTTCCAAGACTCCTGGTTGCTGTGACCTCTGTTTCATCTCTCTTCCCTCTTGCTATGAACAACTATCAATGAGGATTGGTAAAGGTATGTTTAGCCTGGGTATGTTTAAACTGGGTATTTTTAGCCTGGAGAAGAGGAGACATAAGGGGCCACAAGAGCTGTCTGCCACTATTTGAAGGGCTATTATGTGGAAAATGGATTACACTGTTTTTGGTTTGCTCTCAGGTGACATGTGGTGGAACCTGCAAAAAGCCCACTTGTGTTTGTTGTGAGGGAAAACTTATTAATGATTAAAGCTGTCCAAAAGTACAACAAGATACCTCAGGAGCTTGTGGATTGCTAGAGGTGTGCTGGAGCCAGCTCATGCCCAGCTCATGAGAGCCAATTGTTAAATTTTCGGTATGAGCATTTACATTTTGGAAACAGGCAAACCTCTATAAATCAAGACTTGATTTATTCTTTTTGCTGATTATCTAGTCTTAAAAAAGAAATGGAGAAAACATTATTAATGTCTTATTAAACTGTGTCATGCATATCTTTTTTTTTCCAGGAAGCCAATTGCTAAACATTTACCAGCATACCATTGGTTCCCCCTCACTGGAGGAAGCCATGTGACTACCTGTTAGGGGTGTTGTAGAAGAAATTCCCATCCAAGTACAGGTTGTGATAGATGATGTCTGTGGTCTCTTCCAACTCTGAGATGGTGCAATTCTGAAGGCCAATCCCTGGATCTGGCTATTGCAGTTAAATATTAACCCAACGTCAGTGTGAGGTAATGAGTGTTGGTTGAAGGAACTAAAAAAAGGGGATGAATATGACAGACATTTTGAAGAAAAAACTGACTGGAATTGATGAATGATTTGGTAGAAGTACAAAAAGGGAAAGAAGAACCAAAGATGACTCCAAAGTTTTAAGCTCCAAAGGAGGAGAAGTTGAAGGTATCAGTCAACAAAAAGAAAGGAATTAAGAATAAGAACAATACTGGATTATGGCTTCTAGCCAAAAGGCTGGTTAGCAGGTGAAAGTAATGAGTTCAGATTCAAATATCAATCAAGCAATCAGTCAACAAGGATTTACTAAGTATCTACAATGTTCCAAGCATTATACTGGTAGGTGCAAGGATATAAAGGGGGAAAAGGAATGTTTTCTGGCTTTATGGAACTTAGCTGGGGTAGACAACATGTACATGTACAACACATACAAAATATATGAATATGTGTGTATATACATATATATCAATACATACAATAGTTGGGTATATGGGATTGTAATCTGGGTGTTATGTTGAGGAAGAGTATGCAGATCTGAGAGTCATTTGCCTAAAGGAAGCCATGAGAAAGGATGATTTCTTCAATATTTTGAGTATATATAAAGAATGTCAAAGGACTAAGGACTGAGTTTCTTTGGGGAACATTCACTATAAGAGGGTGAGAGAAGAGAAAAACCAGGAAGCAAAAAAGAGGAATGGACAAAGAAAGAAGGAAAGACTTTATGAGGTAGTGGCTAGAGTGGAGAGAATGCTACATTTGGAGCCAGAGAACATGGGCTCAAATTTTAGCTTATTCTTATCTTAGGCAAGTCACTTAATTTCTCTTAGACTCAGTTTACTCATCGGTAAAATAAGGAGATTGTATTAGCTAGCTAATACAATACATTTAAATAGTGAGTACTTTAAGGTTTGCAAAGCCTTTACATATGTTACCCCATTTGGTAGTCACAAAAACCCTCTTAGGTAGATATTATTATTATCTTCCCTCTTTTATACATGAGGCAGCAGAGACTGAAAGAAGTCAAATGACTTACCCAGGGTCAGTCAGCTAGTAAGAGTCTGAGATGGGATTTGAACTTAGGTCTTCCTGATCCCAAGTCCAACACTCTAAATAGTCTTTCTACTACATCACCTACCAGTCTCAAAGCTCGATTCAGCTCCAAATCTAATAAAGTTCCTTCTAATTTTAATTTTGTGACAGAAAGGGAATCAAGAGAGTACCCTGTCATGACAGCTGAAGGAAAAGATAATTATAAGGTGAACTGGATGTAGAAATGGCAAATTGTATAGGAAAGTCAAGGCTGATGATGACTGAGAAAAGAACTTTGGAATGAATACAAGTGTTGGTAGCATTAGATATAACGATCTCAAGAGTGGTGATAGCAGAAATCAAAGTGGAAGAAGATGCAGTATCATTAAAAAAAAGGTGAAAGCAAAACTTCAGGGTCTTATAGTCAATGGTCAATAGTGTCAAATGCATTCTCTCTTTCTCTCGGGACTGAAACTAGAGTCATTATGAATTCTTTCATCAATGCCATACCCAACATATTGCTTTATCTTGATTCTATTTCTACAGTATCTCTTATATCTGTGCCTTCCTTTCTGCTCTTCCTACAATCCTTTCACCCCTTCAGTTACATCTTCTTCCCTGGACTATTGTCCTAGTCTCATGATTGGTCTTTCTGCCCTGGGCTCTTCACTTTCTATCTTCACTCTGATGCATGAGTGGGAATATCAATGGACTTGGAGTTAAAAGACCTGAGCTCAGGTTTAATCTCTAACACTACCTATGGAATCCTGGCTGAGTTACTTCTTAGCCAAGCCTCAATTTTCTTATCTGTAAAAGGCCAGTAACAACTGTAATACCTGCCTTACACAGTTGTAAGGAAAGAGGGGGTTTTTTTAGTCTTAAAGCCCTATATAAATGTGAGCTATTATCACTATTTCTTATAAACATCTTGGATCTCATCACTCCTCTCAATAATCCTCACTGGCCCCATATAGCCGACCAAAAGAAGCACAAACTCCTTACATTCAAGGCTCTCCATTATCTGGCTCAGACTTACCTTACCTCATTCACTGTTATATGTAATGTGTTTTCATCAAACTGGACTATGCACTGTCTCCTGTTCCCATCCTGCCCCATGCCATCGTCATCCCCTATATCATGCAAGCTTACATGCATAGAATGGCTCCCTTGTCATCTCTACTTGATGAAATTGTTCCCTTTCTTCAGAACTTGATTTATGCCTCCTCCATGAAGCCTTCTGTGCTCTCCCTAGGTGGAAGTCATCTCTCCTTTCTCTGATTCCTTATAGTACTTTGAATCTCTCCTCACCACTCTTCACATTCTGCTTTGTGCTATCAATGTTTGTGTGCACATATAATCCCTTCTATGGAACTGTGAACTGTGAAGGGGACTTTGCCTTATTTCAGCCTAGTATCCTGATAAAACTAGCCCAGTGCCTTGCACTTACAGTAGTAGGTACTGAATAAATGTTTGTTGAATTGGAGGTTAAATTGAGAGGTCAAGGAGGATGAGGACTAAGAACAGGTTTTAGGTTTGGCCATATGGAGTGTGTTGGTGGGGCTCAGGAGGGTAGTTTTGGTAGAGTGTTGGGGGATTGAAGTCAAATTCCAGGAGATTAGGAAGGAATAGAGGGGAGGCACCAGAATCAGGGGGCATATATCAGGAGTCTTTATGAAGGGATTAAGTTTGTAGTCGAAGGATGTTGAAGTGAATGATGGAGCTTGTCCTAGATGGCCTCAATTTTTTCAGTAAAGTAGGAGCTAAAGAAATCCACTAGATGTGAGATCATGGGACTGAGTGGTAGGGTTAGAAGCTTCTTCAGAGAACTCTGGCATATGGGTGAAAAGGAGCCTATTATTCTAGTGGAGATAGCACTGATCTGAGAGACAGGGGGTTTCTAGTCCCAGTTCTCTCACTATTAAGCACAAGTCATAATCATCATGGATCTGTTGAAAAAAAAAAGCTGACTGCTTAAAATGTATGAAAAGTACAGTGAAATCCTTGAATAAAAAAGAGACACAAAGGACAAACTCTTGAAATATGGATGAGTTTAGATATCTGGGATTTCCTAGGAAATAGGTAGAGTGCTGAATTTGAAAGCAAAGAACCTGGGCTCAAATCCCAGCTTTACTACCTTTGTAACCTTGTACAAATTATATCACCTTTCTCAGCCTCAATTTCTTCCTCTATAAAAGAATTAGGATTCAAAAAAGGTTTTAAATGAATGCTAAAAGGAAACAAAAATAAATTTTAGCAAAACATGTTTTGCATGATTTCACATGTATAATTGATAACAGATTGCTTGAATTCTCAATTGGTAGGGAAGGGGCTGGAGGGAAGTAGAGAATTTGGAACTCAAAGTTTTTTTAAATGAATGTTAAAAGTATTAAGGAAAAATACAAATAAAATGATTGAGATTAGACTAGGTGATTTCTAAGGTTCCTTTCAGCTTTAAATCCTACAAATTCCTTTCACAAAGCAAAACAATTCTCTCACAAATACCATTGTTGTTTTTTGGTCATTTTTCAATCATGTCTAACTCTTCATGACCCCATTGGGGGTCTCCCTGGCAAAGATACTAAAGTGATTTACCACATCCTTCTCCAGCTTATTCCACAGATAAAGAAACTGAGGCAACTAAGATTAAATGACATGCTCAGGGTCACACAGAAAGTAACTATCTGAGGCCAGATTTGAACTCATAAAGATAAGTCTTTCTGAATCTTGGCCCAGCAATCTATTCACTGCACCACCTAAGCAGGTATTCAGTACCAAGTGTATGATAATTTTCCCCTGTGAAACAAAATTTGCGTGTCTTGCAAAGGTGGGTATTCAAACATTATTATTTCTATTTTTAATTATTATTTCTAACTTCTGTTTTTACATCAACTTCATTTCAAAATATATACTTCCCCTCTCTTAGCCAGTAAGTCATCCCTTATAGCAAAGAATATAAAATTATAAAATAAAGAGAGAAAAAAACAGTTCAGTAAAATTGACCAACACATCAACCAAGTCTGACAGTATATGCATATTCCACATCTATAGTCCACTACCCCTGCAAAGAAGGACAGGAGGTACCTTTTTCAACTCCTCTTAGGGGCCAATCTTGATCACTATAACTGCACATTAATTTAGTTTCACTATTTGTTATTATTAAACATGTCTAGATGAGCTTGAGGACTATATTTTAAGGTTTCAAAAGAATTTGTATTTGGTTTTAAACTGAATGTTAAGGGAATTAATTCCCCTATCAAATTCTCCAGGTGGAAGGGTAGAATGTGTGCATGTGGGTACATGTGTGTGCATGTATGTGTGTATAAAAACATATCTTAAAGCCTTCTATAGAATAATCAGGGTGAGGTGTGCTATGACAAGAGAGGAAGAAAAAAATAAGTATAATACAAGGAAAATATTGTTACTAGAAACCATCTCCAATGTCACATTTCATGGAAGCAGTTATAAAGTAACAGCCAGGAACAATAGACTTGGTTTATCAGTGGAAGTATTAAGGTCTCTTTATGAGCTTGATGAATGACATGAATGAGAGCAAATGAACTTGGGAACCAAGCAACCAGAGCTGGACAGAGATCTGTGTGCATCAGGAGATTTCCAGAATCCAAGGATTTAAAATAAAATTCTAAGAGATCAAGTAGACACACTCCAAAGTCTTTATAGATATTTGAGATTCCTTTAGGGCAAACTCTATTTTGAAAAATAGATTTTATGTGTACATATAATATATGTATATTATATATATAGACACACACAAAATTAGAGGAAGATGAAATTAAATACCTTTCACAATTATTATAATATATTCATAACTGGTGAAATTCTTTTAAAGAAAGAATAGAGCTAATCAAAATAGATAATTTTATATGAAAATGAAAAGTGAACATAGTATAGGAGAAGAAATTAAAAAACTGATTAGGAAAAAAATCTTTGAATGGAATATAATACAAAATATAATAAGGCTACATAAAGAATTAACATGGCTCTATAAGACCAAGATCATTATCCCACAGATAAGTGGTCCAAAGATATAAATGAACAGTTTTCAAAAAAATTAAAGCTATTAACAAGTAAGTATATGGAAGATGGCTACAGATCACCAAGAAGAAAAATATAGTTCAAAGTAACTCTGAGACTTCACTTCACACCTCTAAAATTATTACAGCTAACAAAAAATGGAATTAGTCAATATTGGAGGTACTGAGGAAAGAGAGGCACATGAATACATTGCTGATAGAGCTATAAATTGGGCTAACCATTCTGCAAAGCAATTTGGAATTGTGTTTAAAAAGTGATTAAGAGGGGGCAGCTAGGTGGCACAGTAGAGAGAGCACCAGCCCTGGCATCAGGAGGACCTGAGTTCGAATCTGGCCTCAGACACATAACACTCACTAGCTGTGTGACTCTGGGCAAGTCACTTAACCCCAATTGCTTCACAAAAACAAAAACAAAAACAAAAACAAAAACAAAAAGTGATTAAGGTGTCTATGTTCTTTGACCCAGTGATTCATTGCTAATCGTTCACTATGAGGAGGTTTGTTGTTCATCTTGCGTTCTTGAAGAGAACTAATGACATCATATCATCTTCATGTGAGGGAGATTAAAGATAGAAAGTTACATATACACCAAACTATGGGAAGCAACACTTTTTGTGTTAGCGAAGAACTGGAAACAAAGCAGATGACTATCAATGGGGAATGGCTAAATAAATTGTGGCAAATGAATATAAAAAATGTTACTGCACTATAAGAAATACTGAATATGTAGAATTCACAAAAGCATGAGAAGACATGTATGAATTGATAAAATGAGCAGGAACAAAGGAAGCATTTATTAAGTGCATATTATGTGCCAGGCACTGTGTGAAGCGCTTTACAACTATTAACTTGTTTGACCCTCACAACTACCCTGAGAGGTAGGTGCTATTATCTTTCCCATTTTTCAGATGAGAAAACTGAGGGCAGACAGAGGTTGAGTGCCTTGCCCCAGATCATTCAGCTAAGAAGCGCATGAAGAGGGATTTGAACCCAGGCTTTCCTAACTCCAGACTCAGCCCTGTATCCACTTGTGCTACCTAACTGGCTTCTAACAGGATCAGGAAAATCATACGCACAATTACTACACAAATACATACAGAAAGAATGAAAACAAAATAAAACTACATCCCGTGTAATTATTATTTTTAGAGTTATATGGAATGAGAAGGGTGGAAGAAAAGCATCCAGAATGGAAAGTGATATAAAAACAAAAGACATCAATAAAAATTAAATGCAAGACCTAAGCATCTTCAGAAAACTTTGACTCTCTTTGGGCAGAGTTCCTTTAGAGTCCTGTGGAACCTTCTGTTTTCAAAATGACTAGGAATCCTCTTTCTTATCTCTTCCATGAATCTCCCTTTTTTTTAATCTCTTCTTTTTCCTGTTCCCTCAAGTCCTCATTCATTTCCTCTTAGCTCCTTGTGAAGCTGTGATTGGCCTGGGTCCAAGGTCTGAGAGCATCTGTTCGCTGAATTTCTAAATTTCAAATGACCAAAGGAGAAGTTTCTTAAAGACAAAACTTTAGCCTAATGCACACAAAGCATGGCATCATGGCATTTAGGAACCATTAGGCATTTGACTCAAGGCTGAATGTAACTTTGAGTAAAAAATGCTCTTTATTCACTCTTTTCTTCATTCAACAACCATTTCTCATACTTCTTAGGTTCTTAGATGTCCACTAGGTGTTGTGAGGAATGCAAAAGCAACAGATTACATGATTTATTTTCTCATGGAGTTTGTACTATAATCAGGTAAATATATTAGAGGCAGTGTGGGATAATAGATTGGAAACCAGCCATAAAGTTAGGAAGACCTGGCTCAAGTTACATTCCTGAAAAATACTGTCCGGGTGACTTTAGGCAAGTCACTTAACCTCTCATTTACCCCAGATAACTCTAAGTTTCAGGACAGTTGCTTTCTACATTGAGAAAGGGGGTTTCCTTAATGGGAATTTCCTACGCTGATATAATCACAGGTCCTGACTAAAACTTTTTTTAAACAGTTCTCTCCAGGTGTGGTGGATGCAATACATATATATGCAAAGAGGTGCACTTGCTATCTGTCTCATGAAAATTTAATCACAAAAGAAGTTTCCTCTGTATACACGTCAGCTGTGCACAGAAGCAGATTAGATGGAAGCCAATGCAGAGCGACTAGAAAGCCATTCTTTCCACCCACCCAACAGTACACATCTGCCACAGGAGAGCTGGAACAGAATGCCACGGAAACCTTTTAACGAATATATACAGGGCTAGGATTAGCTTGTGGTCAATATTGAGGTGAGAGTAAGCGAATCTGAGTAAATAAAAGACCTGTCTTCTCTCTCCTATTTCATTCCACAAAGAAAACACTCAGAAGGAACAGAGCATGCCTTCTTGCAGTATTTGATCAGAAATTAATGCTGCCACCAGGCCTCATCAAAGTGGCAGATGAACAACACATTTAAAAGCCATCTTAACAGAGCCACTCAATATTACAAACCAGGTTTGAAGATACCTGCTTTGAAACTGCATCTTTTAATTGTGCAATGGAAGTAGCCCAATGCAGGAAGAACTATTCTCATTTCCATTAATTAGGATTCTCTCTGGTTGAAGGTGTTTTCAATGAAAGAAAGGGAAAAAATAATTAAAGCCCTAGAAAAGGTGTAGAGGATGTTAAAAAGATGTAGAAAACATGGTGATTACAGAGAAAAATGCCAGAATTGCATGACTATTTAAACCACCAGCTTCTTTGAAATAACAGTCATTCTGTCTCAGGGAAACTAGCTGATGGGGGCCTGATAAGATAGAAAAAAGGTTCATTTTGCTCCTTAGTTAGCAGTGGTTACAGTATACTTGAAAAAAGAAGAAAAGTAACCATAGTAGAAGACTGAAAACTGGAAAGAGATTGACATTTGACTGCAGAAACCTTTTCCTGTCTTCTTTTCCAAGTGTCCTCCCCCTCCCCTCAGTAGGTTCCTAAAAAGGATCCCTTCCCCAGCCCTTAGTTGCTCAGGATCCATTCTAAGGGAACCTATTCGTAGCTATCCTCCTGAATAACCAGCAAAATCCCATAATCAATGGGAATTTCTCTTCAATACCCCCTACTCCCATTCTTATCCTACATTCCTTTTCTTTTGCTAGTTGCCTAATGAGTTTATGGCTTTTAATCCATTATTCCCACAGGTGAGATGGGGTAATTTGAATGGTGGTCTTCTGCAGATAATACCTTAACCCAAAGGATTAGAAATAATAATAGCTGGCAATTAAAAAACAATGACAGTTGTGATCCTGAGCAGATCACTTAACCTCTACGTGCCTTTCGAGTGACTTTGCTAATAGGAAGAACTTTGACTCTGAGTTAAAGGATTTGGATTCAAAACCTGTCTCTGACATTTACTACCTGTCATCCCTGGGTGTGTCACTTAATCTTTTTGTGTCTCAGTGTCCTGATTTGTAAAATGAGGATATTGAACTAGTTGGCCTCTAAAAGTCTCTTCCCGCCTGAAATCTATGGTCCTAGGCTCCTAAACACGTTGCAGTCTGCATTGGTGGAGGGAGTTCCCACACCAGGAATTCTCTACTGTGATGAAATAGTTGACATATTTATGTATAACAATAGACGTTTCTGACAGTGCTATAAACGTTTATGTTTGCCAAGGAATTCACATAGATTCTCTCATTTGACCCTTGCAAAAACCCTGAGGGTAGATAGCACAGGTATTACCATTCCTATTTTTCAGGTGAGGAAATTGCAACTCATTTAAGGTGAAATCACACTGAAGGAAATTGAAGTGACTTGCTATTGTTCACATAGGTAGAAAGTGCCAGAGGTGAAATTCATACCCATGCCCCAAATCCAGCATTCCATCTATGAGGCCATGTTGCCTCCAGTTTTAGTCCTATGACAGATGTTGGAGGGAGACACTATTGGATGAGTAGATGAGGGGGTTTGATACCTCTTTAATCACAACTGCCTACACTGCCTATGTGTACAGCTGACTCAATAGAAGTTCTTTTAAAAATAAATTTGTGTAAGACAGATAACAAGCACATCTGTCAACCTGTTAAGATACAGATGAGACTGAAATAGTGACAGGAAAAAAAGTACATTTGGGTCTTAAGTGGATTGGTATAACCATATGCAGCCTAACTAGTGGCTCAGAGCCACAGTATCTGGATCACAGATTCAATCTTGAGGAGCATCTCATTACACACAAAATCTTTTTGGATCAATCTGCCCCTACCCTGGATGTACCTGTATGTGGCTAATTTCTAACTCTTCTCTAGGGTTTTTCAGTTCCCATGCAAGCATCAGGTTAACACAGCATGGGACAGGGAACATGTAACAAAGAAAAGAGAAAGGAGTCATGCCCATCTCAATCTTTTGGTGAGCATTATCTTCCCCGGGGACCCATAAAGTTTCTCTAAACTTATTGTATTATCTTTGAGGTTCAGGTTCCCCCCAGACAGAAAAACTAGGAATATCTAAAAATTCAACTCTCCTTCCCCACTTCCCCAAACCTACAAAGTCTACATCACTCACAGGACCAGTAATGGACCAGATCCAAGATTCTTTATTTTTTTACATCTACATCCTGTCTAGGTGACATTTCTCCTTGGTTTGGGCCCTTATTCTGTTACTTGGTGCATGGTTCTTTATCATGACAATCTTTCTGGCCAGTCCCAAAGCCATCCCAGTTCTCAATACTCCTGGCTTGAACCAAGAACTCCTTTACTTAGTCCAAGAACTCTTTGTCATTTACTCAGCAGCAACTGCTCCATCTCTGCTGTTCTGCTTCTCTTATTCTCACTCATCCTTCTTGTAGGCAGGCCCATAACCCTGCCTGCTGGCAAATAAAGGGGCCACTTGGGAATCTTTGAAGAGCTCCTGGCCCATCTGTCTCAATCAAAGACTCTCACTTTGGAGGCTGGGGAAAATATTCTCACCACTTTCTGTTCACTTTTTGAACTTTTATCATCCTCCTTCCTGTCATCCTGTCAATCTACCCTATAACTAGTGCCAAGGCAAATGATTGGATAAGACTGAAAAAACACTAGAAATACTGGAAAGGGTAAGGAGCAGTGGGAAGTTAGTAGTTGCTAAAACCAATCCTATTGAAACAACAAATGTTCACGGTCCCTGGTACATGTAATTTATTGCACATAACCATTCTTACCAGGATGGAAGCAGTTTTTGGGTCTTTTTTTTGGCAATTGGGGTTAAGTGGCTTGCCCAGGGTCACACAGCTAGTAAGTGGTAAGTGTTTGGTCTGAGGAACTCAGGTCCCCTTGACTTCAGGACCGGTGCTCTATCCACTGTGCCACCTAGCTGCTCCCAGGGTCTTTTGCATATTTTAATTATTTGTACAAGCATCTTATACTGAAATTCTATCCAAGTATCTCATTTTTGCAAGCACATAGGTTATCAAAATTTATGGTGGCAGAGCACAAGCTCCACTGTTGTTGTTCAGTCATTCAGTCATGTCTGACTCTTCATGACCCCATGGACCATAATGTCCATGGGGTTTTCTTGGCAAAGAAATTGGAGTAATTTGACATTTCCTTCTTCAGTGGATTAAGGCAGACAGAAGTTGAGTAACTTGCTCTAGGTCACACAGCTAGTAATTGTCTGAGGCCAGATTTGAGGTCTTCCTAACTCCAGGCCCAGCTCTGTGTTCACTATTCTCTATTCATCTAGCTGCCTGCAAGCTCCACTAGAGCCTTCCGAACTGGAAGTTCTTTGAGTACAGCTTAGGATATTCAACTAGGCATCTTTTGAGATCAGTCTAGCGAAATTCAGAGAGACTCATCCATCACCAGAGTCTCAGCTACCAAGTGATGAATTCAGAGGGACAAGGCAATTCACAGAGAAACATCTATCAAAATATGTTTCCTCAGCTTTTAAAAAAGGTTAATGATACCAGCCTGCCCATGATGATGATGATGATGAAGATGATTAGGATAATTAACATTTATATAGTGCTTTATGATTTACAAAGTGATTTATTTGTCATCTCATTTGGTATTCACAAAAACTCTGGGAGGTAGGTGGTATTACTATCCCCATTTTAGGTGAGGAAACTGGGACAGACAGAACTTAAGAAACTTGCCTAGAGTCACACAGCTAGCTAGTGTCCTAGACAGGATCTGAACTCAAAACTTCTTGACTCAAACTTCAGCACTATCTCCACTGCATCATCTAGCTACCAATAACATCACTGAGATTACATCAGATAATAGGAGAGAATACCCTTTAAAAAGTAGGTATTATTATGCCTCAGTTGAGATGGAAAAACTTCTATCTGTACTTCAAAATAGATTAAAATACAGAAAAATCTGGAGAGAGGAATGTTAGGTAATATATGGACAATTTTGGGGGAAAGTGGAAATTTTTTCCCTTTATAGCTTTCACTTATTTTTTCAGGTATGAACTACTCAGTATTATGCTAACTCTGATATTCTCCCAAAAGACATAATAATCTTCTTAGCTCAATTCTTTATTTCTTGGTCTCTGCCCTAATTTAATTAGAGGAGTTGATGACATTTTCAGGTTTGTTTTACCAGCGATACTTTAGGAATGTACTATGTTTTCATGTGGACTCTGTGTATGTTATAGAATAGAACAGCTAAAGCTAAAAACTGAACACTAGCAAACATCCAAAATGAGAAAAGAACTATAAATTTATTTTTGAATTGTGTTCCTGTGTATCATTCTATTTTCAATGCTAATTACTTAAATGTTTAAATAACAGCTTCAATAACAATCATTGTAGGGGCTATAGAAAGTAAAAACTATGTACTGTGGGTAGAACAATGAATTGGCCAAGTCACTCTCAAAATCAACCATGCCCCCAAACCTTTGGCCTATCTATATCACTACTGGGCCTAAATCCCAAAAAGATCCAAGAAAAAAGGAAAAAGACCCATATCTATAAAAACATTTGTAGTAGCTCTTTTTTTGTAGTAGCAAAAGACTGGAAAATAAAGGGGTACCCATGAATTGGGGATTGGCCAAACAAATTATGGTATGTGAATGTAAAGGCATACAGAGTGTCTGAGGACTCAGGGCAGTTTTAAAAGAAAAACAGCTTTGAAAGGCGTGAGAACTCTGATCAATGGATGACTAACCATGGTTCTGAGAATTAATAAAGGGGGGAGCCAAATGACACAATGGATAGAGCACTGGCCCTGGATTCAGGAGGACCTGAATTCAAATCTGGCCTCAGACACATAACACTTACTAGCTGTGTGACCCTGGGCAAGTGACTTAACCCCCATCACCCAACAAAAGAAAAAAAAGAGAATTAATGATGAAATAAAGTAGCATCAAACTCAAGCTGCAGAGTAAGGCAAACTAGATTCTCCCTAAGGACACTCCAGCTCAGAACCCTACGATTCTTTACATGTTTTTTAAATCTCTAATGTGTGAAGGAGTGGTATGGATCAAGGACTGAGCTGGGGAAGAAGGAAGGAACCAAGCATTTATTAAGCACCTACTATGTGCCAGACCCTGTGTTAAGTACTTTACAAATATCATCTCATTTGATCCTCACAAATGACCTAGGTTATAGTCGTGGTTCTTTCATAAGCTTTTTTGTGACTTGGGATAAGTAACCTCCCTCTGCCTCAGTTTTCCTGATACATAAAATGAATGGGTTGTACCAGGTGATTTTCTAAGGTTCCTACTAGAACTTTTATTTTATGATTCCATGACAAATACTTTGTTTGAAACTTTTCTCTCCTTAAGATAGGTACTGAACTTAAAACAAAGTTTTAAAGGGAATGGGAGGGGAGAATTCACATTAAAGGTAGTTCCCCCCGAAAGGTGACAGCAATGAGAAGAAAAAACGTGCTGAGAATAGATGTGACATCTTAATAATTGGTGGTGAAATGCTGTAATGCTAGACTATAGAAAGCTTAAATAGAACTGTAGCTCTTTTTTCTTTTATTAAAGGAAAGAAAATAGAAAAAAAATTGGGGGAAAGGGGTTGGCAGCACAAGCTGGAGCAAGAACAAATTCTGGAAGCTTTTCAGTATGATATTGTCAGTCACACCAGTGATGCGGATGAAAGCTTTTAGCACATGAATAATTTCAGGAAAGGGTTTTTTCGCTTTTTATTTGCTGGGCATTTACAGAAGAATAAACACGCTGGTATATATTATATATAGAAGGCGAATACACAGCAAATGAAAGCAAAGGCCTCTGGACCCAGCTTCCAGCAAAGACTATGGGTTGCTTAGCAACCAGGCAACTGGAGAATTCTCTCTCTCTTTCTTTCTTTTGTTTTTAGATTATGGTAACCTTTGATCAATTTTGGCTCCTCAACAAAAGACTTGAGCATTTTGAGAGAAGGGTTACCTGCTAATTTGTAGGTATCACAGACATATAACTGGACTATTTGCTTTTCTCCCCAGGTTCCAGTTAATAGCAAAATACTTTTTAAAAAATCTTTTTTAAAGTTTCTGTATCAGTGGGCTGAATCTCCGATGAATTGGGACATATATGGCAATGGGCAGCAAATTACTCTAAAAGATATATGTTATTTACCACATCACATTAATTACTCTATTTATGGCTAAGTTTAGAAAACCCAGTTCTCCACTTAAAATATAGCTTCCAAACAAAGGCAGCCAAACCCCTAGATACTATCTGGAGATATGTGAGGGCCCAACTGTGACTCTATTTTTTTCCTATTCCAAATGACTTAGTGCCTTCAAGGTTTATGGCACTGGTCCATGATCTGTGGGATAGACTCACAGTACAAGATAGTTCATGGTGCTTTCCCTCAGGTTGTTTATGAAAAGCATAGCAATGCATATTGCAGAAAATGATCAAATTTATATTCACACAGATATATACAAGAACCTTTTGAATGACTATAGTATGTATTTACATCACGTACAGTGGGAGGAAATGGGTCAAGCCAGGTTATAGCAGTTAATAAGCTGATGGTGGTTTAGCCTGACCTGCAAAAGGCTGCTAACTATTTGGGTTGGGTGCTAGAGAGAGAATGTATTTCCATGAAAATGACTCTCTGGAATGGGGGCAAAGAGTCCCAATAGGCTTAAAGCATCATTGACTTGAGATAAAAGAGAAAAATACGTGGGAAAAGGAAGAGGAAAGATGAAAGAAGTTCAGGAAGGAGGGGAGTAGGCAACATTTTTCTGAACTTCTTGATGACTTCTATTTAAAATCTTATACTCACCCTTGATGAAGGGAAAAAGGTATTATGCAATATAATGTGAATAATAGTAATGTGTAGCACTGAGATGGTTATTTTTCTCTTCAAGAAGATATATTTAACTAATCTCTGGTCATGGATTCTGTTTTAACTTTACTATTGCCTGGATTCTGTTGTCAAAACCTATTCCTGTAGTTCATTTGACCAGCTTTCATCCACATAAAAATATGGGGTGGAGAAAAGGGTCACACAGTGTGAGTTGTCCCAGACACTGAAATCCCTTGGGGATGTGTCTGGTCATACATATCAAGAGGGGGCCATTTCTTTTTACTGAATCTCTAAACATTATGCTCCACTTCAAGAAACTCCTATTAGAAAAGATTTGTTTTATAACTCACACTACATGGCAAGCTCAGCAATAGGAAAGTCTTTAGATTTTTCCTCAAACTCTCTTCTTTTCTCCTGTTAAATTGTGTTTTCCAGGAGGACAGTATCATGTTTTCTTTTAAAATTACTGTTGTTCCCACAGACTCGGATAAAAGCTAAGATTGTTTCATACAGCTCTTTTCCAAGTTATAGACAGTAAATACCATGGACAGCAGCCAGCAATGTTCCCACCAGTCTATGAAACTACTCTCTTAGCCCTCAGAATTCAATTTCCTCCCATCCCATCTCACCTGAGACCTTCTAATTGTCACCTGTGTTTTATGCAGATAGGATTGATTGTGGAAGGCACCAACTGGCTCTACAGGTATAAGGCTGAGACCCTGAATTTCTGGTTTAGTTAAAAGATTTACTTTCCCAGTTAAAAAGTCATAGGTTCATAGATTTAAAGTTGTAAAGTGCCTTGGAGGCCCTTGAATCCAACCTCTTCATTTGACAAATAGGAAACTGAAGTGCAGAGAATTTAAGTGACTAAACCAGGGTGACACAGCTAGTAAGTGTCTGCTGAGAGATTGAACCCAGGTCTTCCTAATTATATTTAATGCCCCATCCACAACATTTCACAGACTTTGGTAGCCTATATGAATGGTAGCTACACTCAAAATGTAATAAACAGTCTCAGGCCTGGAATTGCATACTTTAGCTTTATTTCACTGGGTAGCCTGAACAGCTTTTGTTGCTTTTCTTTTTTTGAAAGCTATTTAAGGTTTTCAAAGTGTTTCATATATACTATCTCATTTGATCCTCACAATACCCTGAGGCAGATGGTGTTTTATAGATGAGGAAACTGAGACTGAAAGATAGAGGGTAAAAGACTTGCCCACACAATTCGTAAGTGTCTGAGGCAGGACTTTAATTCAGGTCTTCTTGGCTCAAAGTACAGCACTCTATCTTCTATGCCATGCTGCAATCCTTGTTTCCTTTTTAAAAGTTGTTTGCAGCAGCCTCTGTGCCTAAAACTATGAAAATACAGGAAATGTTTTTTTCTTTTCATGATGAAAAACAGATAGCACATTTTTTGTATTGTTATTTCATTAAGTACAGCAAGTACGTCTTCCCCAAATCCATTATGTTGATTCTTCTTATTTGACACCCTACGTTCATTTTTCTATTAAATATTGTCTCATATGACAGTGTGAAGTCATCACTGAGTGACTCTGAGGACTAAGATTTGAGTGATAAAAGCTATGTCTTCATGACACCCACACAACATTTAGGAAAAAATGAAATAATCCCAACTTTTCCATTCTTGACAATTGCTCTGTCAATTAATCTGTTGTTTTGTCTGTGAGACATTAGCCCATCTTACTGACTTTCCCTTCACTGAATTCACTTGTTTCTATCTTCCCATCCCCAAAATTAATCAGACCCTTTCAGCATCAGTCATCATGTGTTCATTCATTGTTTGTCCTTCATTCTCAAAAAGAACCATAACATCAGGAAGGTGATGAGATGGCTTGCAAGTGAATTGAATTGAAGTGAGGCAGGGCTGTGCAAAGTCACCAGCCTCACTCTCTCCTCCAGAGCCATTTGGTTCCAGTGGGAAGATATAGATCAGGATGATTGGAGATGGCCCCCAGTTTCAGCCATAGCAAAGGATCAAATGAAATATTTGTGAAGTGCTTTGCAAACCTTTAAGTGCTATATAAGTATTGACTATTATCCTTGAGAGAACTACTCTTCTCCTTAGCAACAAGGTTAGATCCAAGTGAGGAATTACCAGCCCCTAGCCTGGAACTGTCCTCACTGTAAATTCTTTTGCTCAGTGATTCAAAGCCATGCCCTTCTAGGACTATTTTAAAAGTTAGCATGCTTTTTGATAGTTCCACTGCTCTACTAACCTACTTATACTTTCTGATCCAAGGTCACTTCTGTTAAAGGAGTATTAGAATATAGTGTAGTATAGAATATTAGTATACAGAAGCTGTGTTGTCCCCCTCCCCCTCCCTTTTAAAGGAAACAGGTAAAAAATGAAAATGTAATTTAATTAATGGAAGTCAATGCACAGATTGGGAATCTGCTCATTAGAGAGCTGGCTGGTGGCTTTTCCTTCCCAAATGAGCAGCAGACTCTTTTGTGTCTAGCTTCCCAGGTCTTTGACTAGTCTCCCTGGGATTTTCCAGGTGCAAGATGAGCCCCAGGAGGGCTTCCAAAGCTTACTGGAAAGCAGAAGCAGACGGAGAATCACAATTAGGTACCAACTGGGAAGGACTACAGAGATATTGAAGATCAAAGTGCCTCTCCACCCAAATGATTGCTCAGGTAGGGGTAACCCAGGACAAGGAAACAAATGACAGGCTCCAAACACAAGTCTGACAAAAGCAGAACCAACCTCAGTCTAGGGAAGCCTACAGGGCAGCTAAGGATTTTTTTGATCTCTCTCTCCTAAGGATGATCCATCTTCAGGGGGCACCTAGCGTTAGGTACCAGTGCTGAAATAGTAGTTTGTATTGATTTTGACATTACACAGGGAGCTAGGGAGTTTGAAAATAGACTTGTTGTTTTCCCCACCTTAGCTTGCAAAATTTTCTCTCTTTTTATTCATATAGATTCACTAGCACCACTGCCCACAGCCAGAACTTTAGATATCTCTAATGATAACCAGACCAGAAGTGCTGTTATGTACTTCTAGAAATTGACTATTTCCCAGAAATGAAGATCCACATTACCCAAAACAATTCACAGCTGGCTACAGCTGGTAGAACACAAGTGCAGAGAATGAAAAATTTCGTTCTCATCATATCTTCCCATTATCTCTTGTGGGCTGCTTGCACACGATGTGCAGATTGGGATGATTCACTCTAGTACCCTTTTGGAGACTCACTTTCCTTCATCTCTTAGAATTAGCTATGTCTTACTTGCATCATCCTTTTCCAAGGTTTCTTTTCCCTAAATTCCTCCCTTCACTTGGCCACTCCTCTCTACTCCCCAATAAGCAGGAATCAGTCCCTCATTCCTCATCCAGTAAGTCCTCCAAAAGCCTTCCCATGGAGAATTCATGGGGATAGACCTGGGCTCTGGACACTTCCAATTTCACATTTTGGCTAGGACACTTTGCACAGAATGCCAAGTTTGTTTCCTGATCACTTCCCAAAGGAAATATGTGCTAGATAAGTGTTGAAAGGCTTAGAATTATAGGATCATAGATTAGAGCTTAAAAGACCTTAGGGGTCATCTAGTCCAAGCTTCTTATTTTACAAATGAGAAAACTGAATCCCAGAAAGGTTAAGCAACTTGCCAGTGGCCACATGCATAGTAAATTGTAGAGCTGTGATTTGACCTAGAACCTTTGACTCCAAATTCAGTGTTCTTTTAACTGAGTTATACTGTCGCCATTGTGTTGGTAAAAGACCCAAAGCATTTCTTAATCTCTCCACCCACAGTTTAATCCAAAAACTTAACTCCCTTCAGGCTAATTCAGAAACAGGGATGAATCTAGTATCCTTATTATCACATTCCAAAGCTTTTAATAAATATCTACATTTACATCTACATGGTTCCATCCTTGGTGCCATCCAAATCAACCCAAGTCAAGAAAGAACCCCTCTGTCCACTAGTCAGGGAAGACTTTATGGAAGGGGTAGAATTGGCAAAGCAGTGATGCAGGAATTAAAGTGGGGTGATCAAAGTAGAACTGGACAGGGGCAAGAGCCAGTTCAGTTTCAAGGAAATCAAGTCTGATAGCGTGTTTGGTAGCTTAAGGGAACCTGAAGCTATGAGGACTATTTTTCAAGTTTATCTCATGGAACATTCTCTTTGTCACATCCTTTACATAGTTTCCCACCTACCCAGCCATAGCTATTATAGGAAAAGGGGGGATTAAGGGACCATCCAGGGCTTGCATCATCCCAAAGCATGAGATTAGCAGCATGTATCTTAGCGAAATTTTGACTTATTGGAGTCAGTGCAGTAAGTTTTTATCATATGCCCCAAACATACAAGAAGTATTATTTCATGGGATATCTGGTTATTACATATTGCAATAATAATGAAAAAAATTTGCATGAAGACCATTTTGCATGACCAAAATTTGCAAGACCATTTGCAAGTCTAAATTTGAAGACCATTTTCAAGACCAAAATTTGCGTGAAAGACATTGGAGTTTATGCACTAACACTGGTTGCTGAGGAAGAGGAATAGATCTATAGTAAAATAATTATATGAAGAACTTTACAAGATTCTCCAAATGAAATCAATATACGCTCTAATACTTGATGACCTCAATGCAAAGGCAGGAAAAGACGAGGATGGGGGAAATATATGGGAGAGTATGATTCAGGCAAAAGAAATCAGGTAGTCTAGATACTTGTAGATTATACTGAAACCTTACAACTCTATATCACGGATGTTTTCTAAAAAAAAAAAAGGAACTAAATATGTAGAGTTGCAAATCTCATAAAGAATGAAATTGATTGCATTTTAACAGACATGAAAAGATTTTGTTGACATGGAAGTTATTGCTAAGTTGTCTGTCTATGCACAGTCAGACCAGTGGCTTGTCAGAGCCAAGATCAGAATTTTTAATTAACAAAAATAGTAATAAAATAGATATGGATTTAACCATAAAGAGGTAAAGATTTAGCCCTGGATTATTCAAACAACCCATTTTTAAAAGAAAAAAAGGGAAATTAAAAAATTGAAATGACATTGACACTATATATATGTATACACACACACACACACATATATGTATATATAAACATATACTTTATCCAGGAGTTAAGTCAGCAGCTATTTACCTTGTTTTCTAAATGCACAGAAATAGCTGCTGAACTCTTCTATTAAACTTTAGGAAGAAGGATGATGAACAACTAATTATGAGCAAACAGAAACAGAGGAGCATAAAACCAGTTTAAAGAAAGGTTGGCAAGATATCCACCTGAGGAAAGTTATCTCATGGCCATTTAAGGGTGAAAATGGAGAAGATTATAAACAGGAAAAAATGGAAAAGATTTGCAAAAACATTTCTACATACTTTTTGTGTCAAGTATATAGAAAAGAGATCCATGCTGAAGGTGACATAGTTGTGAAAGCACTGAAGTACTAATAATGTTTAAAAATGACCAAATGAATACCTATTACTACTGGCTTATATGCTCACTCTCCCATCTGTGCAAAATCTTTATGAAAGTCATCAATATACAAATTAATGACACCCTCAATGAAGATATTTTAAAGGAACAAACAGGTTTGCACATGTGATATTCAACAATAGAACACTTGGTAGAACAAAAATTTACGGACTCTGTTACAGCAAACTGTCTCCCATTTATGTGTCAATATCATTCAAAATTCCTTAGAAGCTGTAACAATAGAAATAACTCTATTCAATAAATAACCCTCTGATAAATATCATGCAAGGCATGGAACGAGAAGATGTATGCTCACTAAAAGTATTTGCCATGGTGATAAAAGGGAGCCTGCACAGAGTCTAGGTCACGGAGGGATTCCCTGTGGATGATAAGGTCCTTTGTAGGTTCCTATTTAAGAATAACTTTCTGTTGATTGTATGGAACTGCAAGATATGGCAGAACTTCAGAAGAGAGACCTATAATACTTAAATGACTCTGACCTGTCCATCCACATAGGAAAGACCAAATGGATAAAAACTGTTTATTGCCCAGATTTAACATGCATCTCATCGGACATTCTGCGGAGCTTGTCCAACAGTATGTTATCTGAGACATAAAGTACAAATGAATGATAGGCTGGTCTTGGAGTTGAAAGGGAGGAGAATAGGTTGGATTATTTTCAGATTATGGCAAAGTGCTTTTTTACCGATCTCAAGCTTCCCATGATAGCAAGGGCCCATCTTTTTTTAAAATTTATTTTATTAATTTATTTTGATTTATTACTAATCACTTCCATATGCTTTTGAGTTAAAATTTTTCTCCCCCTTCCTCCCCACCACCCTCCCCAAGACGGCACACAATCTGATATAGGCTATACATTTATATTCGTATTAAACATATTTTCACATTAGTGATGTTGTAAGTAAAAATTAAAGCCAATAGGAGGAACCATCAGAAAGAGGAAGCAAAACTCAACAGAAGAGAAAAAAAAGGTAGCAATTCAACTTCCATAGTTCTTTCTTTGGATGTGGATAACATTTTCTACCACGAGGTCTCTGGAGATGTCTTAGATCCTTATATTGCTGAGAAGGGTTAAGTTTATCAACAGTAGTCATCGCACAATGCAGCTGTTATTGTGTACGACATTCTCTTGGTTCTGCTCACTTCACTCAGCATCAGACCATACAAGTCTTTCTAGGTTTTTCTGAAGTCAACCTGTCCATAATTTCTTACAGCACAATAGCATATTACATTCACATACCACAACTTGCTCAGTCATTCCTCAAGTGATGGGCATCCTCTCAATTTCCAGTTCTTTGAAGGGCCCATCTTTTACAAAAACTTTTGCCGGTGCTGCTGTGGTATATGGTAGCAAGAACTGGAATACCATTGCCTCTAAAGAACTAGAGATGGGCGATGGAAAACATTTGGTAGGTGTGAGGAGGCTGCGCATATGTGTGTACATCTAACCAATGAGAGGTCCCAGAAAAGAACAAACAGCAGTAAAGGTTGTCATCAAGGAAGTATATGAAAATAAGAGAAGATGAACTGGTCACACATAAAGAAGGTAGGGGAAACAGGCCTCAGTGCTCCATTGGTACTTTGAAATGTCGGGAGAACGTGAGGAAGGACTCTAGCACATCAAGTGAACCATTACTGGCTAATTTGCAAGTGGATATAGATGGTAATCACATAGGATATGTAAGCATGATAGGTTGTTTATAATCTGTACCATCAGGGGGAACTTCTGAATAAGGAGATCACAGATGGAACAATATTAAGACAAATCTGTTTGAATATTAAACCCTGGGCAGAGTGTTTCACCCACTAAATCTTTATATTATAATTGCAATTCTCTTTCCCCAGCCCCCAACCCCCTCCACCCCATACTCCTTTAAAGTAGAATGTGTTGGTGGAGTGGGGTGGAAGGTGTGAAAGAAGGTCCTAGGGGAAAGTGGCTATATCTGGTTTTGTCCCTATCACACATTCTGCATTTAAATCAAATGGGCCTACTTGATGCACCCAGCACAGCAAAGTTCCACCTCTCACCTTATTGCCTTTGCATAGTTATCTCCCATATCTGGAATGTTCTTCCTCCTCATGTTGGCTTCTTAGAAGCTCTACTTTAGGGCTCAGTTAAAACGTCAGCTTCTATGTGAGGCTTTTCCTGATTTCTGCAGTTACTAGTAATTTCTCTCATAAAAACACGTTGGACTTACTTTGTATATATTTTGTATTTTCTTCTTTGTAGGGTCCTTGTAGCTGTCTGTTTTTATTTTTCTAATCCCAATATATTTAACATACTACGTGGAACACAATAGGTGCTCAATAAATGTTTATCAAATTTCATTGAATTATTTTACCTCTGCCCAACATAGCATCACAAGCAAACATACAGATACTCCATGAATACTATTTGGTGATGACTAATTGATACATAGACTAAAGAAATTATATGGTATAGTCTCTCAGTAGACTAGAATTTGAGATAAAGGTTCAGGTGTCCTTTTTTCGCCCTAATTTGTCCTTTAGTATGTAGTTCCTTGCCATCAGGTCAAGTCAGTAAAATATGACCCTGAAAGTATGTTTCATTGGCCCTTGCTTCCCATTAGATTAGACCCATGGTTTGGAGGCTCTACAGATGTGATTGCTTATCCTAGAATAATGAGGTTGCAACCCAAAGTGTCTTCCTCTAAAATTAGTAGCTTGAGATAAGCCAAGAGTATCAAAGGGAACATTAATTCCCTGGTGCTGCTGGTCTCCATTTTGTACAGTGCACTGGGCCAATATGGCTGCCTTCCATGTTCATTAATTGCTATTAGGGGACATGAATAGGTGAGAAATCAATGAATGCTTATTTATGATATTCTTACTCTTGTCATTCTTACTACTACTGTCATGTGCTAATGTATTCTAAGAGCATAATCATAACTGTACTAAATGTCATCTCCCACATATTTAATTATCTAGAAATAAATTTTTAATTAAAAATTGGAGACTTTTTTTCCCAGGGTCAGTTCTTTGGTCCTAATGCAAACCAAATTCTCCAGAGAAATAACATTGATCGAGTCATTCATGGATTTTTTAACTCTGGTGTAGATTATAATGAATTAAGAGAGTCAAGAATTTAGAGAGTCTCCTTCCCTACATTTTTCTTCTCCTTGTTTTATGACAAAGAAAGCCAAAGTATATGTGGTGGCCTTATGGGAGAACCAGCTTTGTGGTTAAATATGCAGTAGCATGATGTATCTTTTAGTAGCATGAACCAAGGGGATCTTAAAACAAAGTTTTATAGCATGTAAACTAACACTCTGTTATTTGATGAGCGTACATATCTCTTCCTGGTTAATGCTATAAAATGTTTTCATAGGTCCATCAGTCCATTTCCCTCTGAGGAGAACAAGAAGGAATCCAAGCAGGAGAAAGAATTTCAACAAGCTGCCCTCTGCCCCCAAGAAAAGGGATTTATTAACTGTCTCTATTTTACCCAATTACTTTGAAAAAACATTTATCAGATGTGTCCTCATTTTAACCAATTGCTTTACTGCACTTTTATTATAAGTGCAAAGGTGAAATGAAGTAAGTGCCTACTGGTCCTCCTGTCCCCCCAAGTCACAGCAAACACTGCTGATCACAGAACTTTGGAATCAAGCTTTCTTATTGTCCAAACAGTCATTAGCACCCGAGCAATTATTATAAATGTCTTTTATATGTCATCCATTATGTAGAAAATGCACCCAAGTTCAAGCACAGGAGGGAGAAAAGTCAACTTCACCTTCGGTTCCTATGATAATCTTGAAAACATTCTTTAGCACTAAAAGGAGCAGGTTAGAACAGTCATCAGCAAGATAAAAGTTGGGGTTTATGGCACTGCCAGCCATAAATGGAGCTTGGTTGGGTAGAAGTATATGCATTCATTAAAAAACATGTTAATTTGGGCCTCAATCCCAGAGTTGCCCTTGAGGTTTTAGTTTTGAAATTAGATCAGAAATGTCATTTCAGAGAAAGCATCATACTGTATGCTCTGTGTGCAAATCATTTTGTTTTTCTGGGCTTCAGATTCCTCATGTATAACATAAGGGCTGGACAATCTCAAAGTTAGCTGCCTTTCAGCTCTACCTTTCTTTTTTCTAAAAAAAGCTTTATTGATGTGTTTTGTTTTTACGTTTACATTTACAGATTGATCCTGCTTCATGAAAGTTCTCCTGTAACAAAGCTAAGTAAAACTAATGATACAGTGACCAGGTCTGAAAGTGCATACAACATTCCATATCTGTAGTATCCCCACACCTCTCTATTTTTAAAAAAATTAACAAAAATTGATTTTTTTCTCTCCTTCATTCCCCCCACCACCAATGAGAAAGGAGGGAAGGAAAAGCAAATTCTTTGTAACAAATATGTATAATGAAGCAAAACAAATTTATTCAATGGATATATACAAATATGTATACATATATACATAAATGTGTATACATATATATGAATGTATATGTATATATGTGTCATGCTACACCCCAAATCTATCACATCTCTGTCACAGATAGCATGCTTCATCATTTATTCTCTGAAATCATAAATGGTAATTTTATTGATAATAGTTCTTATAGCTTTCAAAGTTGTTTATAATGTTGTTATTGTATAATTTGTTCTCCTAGTTCAGCTTATTTCATTCTTCATCATTTAAAAAAGTCTTCAAAATTGTTTTCTTTTATAATATTGATGTTAAATTGTTCTGGTTCTTTTTACTTTTCTCTTCATTAGTTCATATACATCTTTCCATTTTTCTTTGAAATGATCTATTTCCCCATTTCTTATAGAACAATAGTATTCCATTACATTAATATACCAGACCTTATTCAGTCATTCTTCAACTGTTGTACATCTTCGTTTCCAGGGTTTACCCCCCAACTGCTATAAGTATTTTTATGCACATAGGACTTTATGCATCCTTCTTCTTTGATATCTTTGGGGTATAAACCTAACAGTGGTATATCTGGGTCAGAGGACACATATTGTTTAGTAACTTTTTATGTATAGTTCCAAATAATTTTCCAGAATATTGTACCCAATCACAGGTACACCAGCAGTGCATTCATGTGCCTGTTTGCCCACAGTCCCTCCAACACTTATTTTCCTTTTCAGTCTTCTTTACCATTTTAAGGGTTTGAGGTAGAATTTCAGAATTGTTTACTTTACATTTCTCTAATTAGTAGTGATTTGAAGCATTAGATGGCTATAGGTAACCTGGATTTCTTCCCTTGAGAACTGTCTGTTCATATCTTCAGACCATTTATCAATTGGATTACTGCTCTTTTCTTTGTTTTAACAATTAATGCTTTGCAGAATGGTTTGAGATCTGGTACTGCTAGCCGCTCTTCTTTCTATGCTGCGTGTTTCTCAAGGACTTGGAATAATTAAGACTTGATACTTGGAGGACATTTGAAATTTCAAAGAGCTCATCGTGCGCATTATCTTTGAGCCTCTGAGATTGTTGTGAGGTAGGTACTGCATGTGGTATTATTAGCCCCATTCTACAGATAAGGTAACTTGGGTGCAGAGAAATTAAGTGATGTGTCCATGGTTACACAGTTAATAAATGTCAGAGGCAGCACAAACCCAGATTTTCTCACACCACATCCAGCTCTCTACTGCTCTGCTACATTTCTTCCGAAAGTATCAAACATTCACCTAGAGAATCTTCCTTCAAACTTTCAAGTTGGGATTGAGCTTGTTCCATTTTTTAGTGAAGAATAATGAAAAGCCAATTGGGTGGCGTGTGGTTGTTTCTATGCAACATCACAGAATCAACTGTTTGGGGTTGGTTTTCTTTTTGTATTTTTTTTATTAGAATAACTGAGTGCCAAGCAATGGAAGTTATGTGCTATAGAGAAAAGAGAGCTGCATTGGGAATCAGGAAAGGCAGATGAGAGGCAAAGCTCTGCCACAAACTATTATGTAACACTTGATCTCTTTGGGACTCAACTTCTCCATCTATAATTATGAAAGAATTCAACTAGATGATCTCTATGATATTTGACAATTCTATAGTCTATGATTTTAGAATTGACCACGACAAATATCACAAAACTCCTCACACTCAAAAGGAAGCCAAGAATGCTGACCATCTTTTCTACATGTTGCTCTCACTCCTACCCTAGCCACAGCCCTCCCCCACCCACCCCCACCACCCACACTCTTTAAATTCTGCATCTAGAGCATTCCAAATACCAGAATACCAAATATTAGAGGTGTTTGAGTTTACTTTACTTACTTTGTTTTATTTGCTAGGGAAGGGTCTTAGCCAGGTGTCCCAAACTAGAGAAGGTATAGTGACTCGGAGCAAGTCACTCAGTTTCCTCATCTGTAAAATGAGCTGGAGAAGGAAGTGGCAAACCCAAATGGGGTCATGAAGGATTGGACAGGACTGAAAAATGACTCAACAACAACAACAATGTACTTAAAGGCCTGATTTAGTTCTTACATACAGACTAGTGTCAGATCAATCTAACAAACATCTATTGAGCATCTATTGAGTTGAAGAAATTGTACTAGGAACTAGGTATGTGCCTTTTTTGGGGGGGGAGGACAAAGATTTTGCCAGAATTCAACTTTTTTTCCCCATGTCTCTGGGTATTTGTGTAGACACTGCCATAGTATTTTTATTTTCTACAATATAGTACTTTATACTTCAGTAATTTTTGGAGTAGAGAACGGAAAAAGACAGCATGAATAAAGAACATTTATTTGGCTGGGATAGGAAAACGATGGATGAGGTAGTCACATATTTTGAATAGCTAGGTGACACGGTGGATACATTGCTAGGTCTGGAGTCAGGAAGATTCATCTTCCTGAGTTCAACTCTGGCTTCAAACACTTACTAAATCTGTGATGTTGCACATCTGGGTAAGGCACTTAACCTGGTTTATCTCAGTTTCCTCCTCTGTGAAAGTGAGCTAGAGAAGGAAATGGGAAACTCCAGTACCTTTACCAAGAAAATTCCGAAGGAGGTCGTGAAAAGTCAGACGTGACTGAAGGTGACTACACAATAACATATGTTGGGGGATTGTGGGAGGAGGCACCAGCAGTTGCCTAGAACAGGAGAAGCCTCACATAGGAGGGGTTATTTGAGTTAATCTTTGAAGGGAGCTAGAGATTCTAGGAGGCGGAGCTGAGGGAGGCATAGGGAATAGCTTGTGGAAAGGTATAGAAATAGGGATAGATGTGAAGAACAGCAGGAAGACCTGGTTGGCTTGAATGAAGAGTGTGAGAAGTAGCATAATATATAATAAGGCTGGAGAGATAGATTAGAGAGAGGTGAGGAAGAGTTTTAAATGTGAAAGAAGGTTGGACTTGATCATGAGGTCTTGGAGAAGGGCTGCCATTGATTGAGCACAGGAATGGAAATACAGTTAGAAGGCCTTTCAGACAGAGCTTTAAGGTTTATGAAGTGCTTTTCCTACATGACCTAATCTGATCCTCACAACCCTGGGAGGCAGGTGTCATTATTGTCATCCCCATGAGGAAACTATGGCAGACAGAGTATAAGTCACACAGCTGGTAAGTGTCTGAGGCTAGATTTTGACAAAATAAAATCCATGATTGAACCAAGACTGACTGTAATTTGTAACTAAAGTTTTTGCAGGTGTCATACATGGTTTTATTTTTTCCCAAGTACTTTAATGTTTCAAAAGATCCACAATTTCATCCACATTGATACTTCTTCCACCATTGCAGATTGCAGCCTTTCCAAGCCTTAGTATATGGTTTCAGGAATTGCTTTAGCTAATACATTTATCACGTCAAGGTCAATAGTTTCTTTCATTCAAAGTTTTTCTATATTTATGTAGGCTAGTGCTTGAACAACAATCTCCCCCACTCCCCACCCCCGCTTCCTCTCTGTCCCCTCCTTCTCCCCTCTCCCTTTTCTCCTCTCCCCTCTCCTCTCTCTTCTTCCTCCCTTCCTTCTTTCCTCCCCCCCCCCCCCCACACGGCTGCTAAACCTGTATTTGAAACCTTTCCAGTCTGACAAGATCTGTCAGAGTTTATGCCTTCCTAAAAGAGTCTTGACAACTCCAGGGTAACCTCCATGCCATCATCAGGTATCAGAAGAGGACCTTAGTGGAGGTGACAAACAATATCAGCATGGCATCAAAAGGTCCTTCTTATTAGCTGTGTCATTTTGACCAAGTTACTTAACCTTTCTTGGTCTCATTTCTTAAATGCGAATAACGATACTACTATAATACTTACACTACCTACCTCACACAAGTGATGTGAGGATCCAAGGGGGATCTGGTTATACACATATGCATAATATATATAATATACATACATACATACATGTGTGTATAGATGTACATATACCCATATGCATGTATGTATGCCTATATACTTTCATATATACATGTACATGTGTGTGTGCTTTGCAGACATAGCTAAATTGGTAAATTGAGGCATTTGCTTCTTAACTTTAGAACTCTGGCCCAACTCCCCTCCCAGCCAGTACAATTCACATATAGAATCTAAAGGGAAAGAAGTCAATTCCTTAAAATAAAGGCTCCTTTGTACTCTATGGACTTAAGGCTGTTTTCCTTGGCAGTGGTCAAGTCAGAGATAAACAAAAAGTCCTCAAGCTATTTTGTCTGCTTTTCCTGCTTCCTCATGCAGTTTCACTGCTTTGCCTTATGTAAACTGTCAGGAAGATTTCTCCCTGATTCTAATATCATGATTTCTCCCTGTTTCTAATATCGTGATAGTGCTCAGTTCAGCTCAAATGAAATGGTTTTCTTTGTGGCACCCTCGTTCTTATACATTACTGATTTCTGGAACCTAAGCAAAGATAAGAAGAAGATGGAGCCCTCATTAGTTCACACTCTCACCATCCCATTCATGCAATCATTGCCCTAGAATCTCTGGAAACTAGAAAAATGGAAACATTTCTAATGTGCATCAGAGATGAGAAAGGTTTTTTTTTTAAGGGGTCGGGGAGCCACTACCTTCCTTCTCCCATTCCCTTTCAACCATTAGCCATCAATGGTGTTAATATCCAGGGGAGTTGACACCTGGGGCTGACATATATATTGGTGCCCTCATCCTTCAGGACTATATGCTGCCTGGATGACTTGTAGAAAGCTGTCACTCTGAGGCTGTGACCTCCCTCAAGACCTCTGGGGTTACCTCCTATCCCTATTAGCCCTTTAAGTCCCTTCTTAGACACACACTGGCTGTGTGACTCTAAGCAAGTTATTAACCTCTCAGTGCCCTACCTCCCCTCCCCCAACTCTAGAGCATTTGCTTTGGTAGAGAGAGTTTCCTCATTAGAAGGTCTCTACACTAATGAAATAGTCTGCCCCCCCCAATGTGTGTGTGTGTGTGTGTGTGTGTGTGTGTGTGTGTGTGTGTGTGTGTGTGTAATAATTCCTACCTCTCTCCAGCATGCTATCCCCCATCTAGGCAAATGGGAAGGTGTATCTTTAATAAAAGAGGAACTATTAATTAGCAAGCTTGTGATTCAAACAAAAGCTATTACAAGGCATCTGTTCCAGGCCAAAGGATTTCTGCCAGAAAAGGCCTTTCCTTTTTTTTTCTTAAGCTCAGTCTGTGAGAAACTGATATCTGTACTTCTAATAACGGGAAGAAAGGCTCCCCATGGAGAACAGATTTTACTTTGCGTTACTCTTTCTACATGTTTTCTATGCTTTCTGTTAGTGTGTGTAAATACATATTTGTGCATGTGTACACATGTGTGTAGGTGATTGGACCATATTTATATGTGTATTTATTTGTATAAGTAGGAGACCTGATTAATATGGTCATGAAATAATCTAAATCACCAGGTGATAGGAATGAGGATTGGAGCTATGATTTTGTTGATTAAAGGGAACTCCCAGGTTTTGGAAACTCTCTCTATGAATAGAAGTAGAAGTTAGCAACTTCTTGGCAATTTATAGTCTAAGAGAGTGGCCTTGAGTGAGATTAAGTGATTTGGCTTTGGTAACAAATCTAGACAGTAAGAGATATGGAATTCATGGATTTGGAACTGGAAGTGACTACTCCTTCATTTTACAGTTGAGGAAACTGAGGCCCAGAGTGATTTGCCCAAAGTCACATAAGTGGTCAGTGGCAGGGCTAGGATTTGAACCCAGATCACTTCAAATCCAGTACTCTTCCCACTAGAACTTGTTGCCTCCCAACTGAACTCAGGAAGGCCAGCCCTCTAGCCATTATACTGTGCTGCCTTTCAAGGAAGTTGAGGCATGTTTAAATGATTTATTTGCCCACGGAGCCAGAACAGGATGTTATTCTTAAAGCTCCCTGGTGACATGTTTGTTTCGAGCAAAAGAGTATTGAACTTGAAATCAGATGACTTGGGCTCCCTTTCTAGCTCTGTTGCTCTATGACTTTGGACAAGTCACTTAGCCTCAGTGTCTTTTATCTTTAAAATGCGGATAACAAAACCAGCCAATACCTAATAAGATCATTGTGAAGACTAAATGAAATCACAGAATTGTAGCACATGGATTTTGAGCTGGGAGAGACCTCAGACATCATTAAATCCATTCCCCTCGTTTTACAGTCGAGGAATCCCAGAGTGGTTAAAGTCTCATAGGCAATATCTATGAAGGGCTTTGCAATTGTGAAGAGCTGGAGAAAAACTTGAGTTATTATCATTAGAGCTTTCAGAAATTCCATAGTTAATGATAGGATCTCAAGGAGGCAAAGCAAGCTGTATCAATTTGACTAGGTGCCTCAGTTCCCCTACAGATTGGCTTCTACTGAGTTCAGTTTAGTTCTTTCCAATGTTCCTCCGCATGTCCAATTTGGAATACACAAACCATGCGTGACTGATGACTCAATCTAGGGCCTGGAAAATTGATCCCAAAGTTATTGTGCTTTGACAGTCCTTCAGAGCCAAAGCCAAAAAACCTGGGTGAGGCTGGGGCTTTGGGAGAGTCACATTTTATCTCTTATCACTCCCAGAGCCCAGAGCACTCCCCTTCCCGATGTGAGGACTGCAAGGCTGGACAAGACCAAGCTGTCAGAGGAAGGAATGAAGGGCTCTTTCCCCCTTGGACTCAGCAAAACCAGTGTCCCTTTATTGCTCAGAGTCTAATTAGAGATGAACATATGATGGGTGATAAAATATTTAGAATAAATTTTAGTAATTATAGTTGAAGAAATGGTAACTGCATTCTCCCTTGAGTAATAATAATTAGACTTTAGGGGTGTGTGTGTGTGTGTGTGTGTGTGTGTGTGTGTGTGTGTGTGTGTGTGTGTGTATGAGTGTTTTGACTGTTGCTTCTGTTGTTTTTAGATATTCAGTGATAAATCCTGCCCTTACAGACCTGGAGTCCCTGGGAGCCAGGTGTGAGTTTCTGAGGGCTGAATTTGGTTGTAAATTATGTTTTGTTTTCTGCAGGCAGCCTGACAGCTAAAATCATATTTGCTGTCAAAGATGACACCAGGCACAATGGTGATGTATGAAAGTTAGAGGGCCAGTGTGGAGCAAGCCATACAGATCCATCCCTCTGGCATGTCCGCCCCTCAGCATATCTTGCTCCAATTTGCCACTGCAGCTGGCCTGCCTTCCCAAGGCTCCAGTTGGCCAACACGCAAAAGAAAAGCAGAACTGGATTAGGTAGGCGAAGTTTGCAGGGGAGCTGTGCAAAAGGAGTTAACATCTAATACTATTCATTGGAAACATGGTCAGCTTCCATACTTCTCTCTTAACAGGCTTAATAAATCGACTAAATCCTACATTTAATTGTATTGTGTGGTAGAATGCAAAATCCATCACCGTAATCACTCTCAGGCACTGCAGGGCCCCAACCATTTCGACTATACTCAGATGGAAATCCGAAGCCAAATATGAGAAGCCTAAAGTACCCCGAATGACAGATTTGTCAGACTAGCCTTTCATGGGGGGAGGGTCATTGTTATTAATTTTCATGGATACAGTAGACATTTTAAATATTTATTACCTGCAGGTTATGGCCACAAGTGCTGGTCATCGTCGTCGTCGTCGTCGTCGTCGTCGTCCCGTCCCCCCCCCCCATTCAATATGAATTCAATGAAACTTGCTCTCAAACTCCTTCCTCCTTTCACGGTTTTACCTGTCCCGGTCTGAGCTCTGGGTCTCTTCTCTCATCTCTATCTCCCTTAATAAGTCTCATTGTTCTCCTTTCTGAATCATTATCTTCAAACACTCTGAGATCCTTCTTCATATTTCCTCTTTCTTCATTAAATTCAACTGCATGTTGCAAGATTAAAGCCAGATTAAAGCTCTGAGTAATGTTTCTTAGGAACCAACCAACCACAGTGTTTAAAAAAAAACACAATAAAATGAATTTGCCTGTGTGTTGATAGTACTGCCGAGAGAAGGCTGGACCTTGGGGTCCAGAGGCCTGAGTTTAGGATTGCGTGGCTCTGGGCAAATCACTGCACTTATTTGAGCTTCAGTTTCCTGATCTATGAAAAGGACCTGGGTTTAAATACTTGTCCGTGTCTCATAAGGTTCAATCAATCAATCAATTAAAATTTATTAAATACCCACTGTGTGCCAGACATTGTGTTAGGCACTGAGGAAACAAAGACAAAG
Organism: Phascolarctos cinereus; assembly: GCF_003287225.1. NCBI lineage: Eukaryota > Metazoa > Chordata > Mammalia > Diprotodontia > Phascolarctidae > Phascolarctos > Phascolarctos cinereus. Next base: position 364,267,716 of record NW_027555847.1, read on the forward strand.
ATGAAATAGCTGCTGTTGGGGGAAATGATATGCGTACATGTAGGAAGATATAAAATATGTACAAAGTCAAAACAAGACAAATTCTGGGAATAAGGGGGAATAGGAATGGGGCAGAACCTCATGTAGGAGGTGATATTTGATTGTGCTTTGAAGGAAGCCAGTAATTCTAAATAGAAAATTTGAGGAAGGAAGGCATTTTTAGGGGACAGCCAACCTGTATAAAGGTACCAAGATAGGAGATGCAAAGCCGTGGGTGAGAAACTGGAAATAATTCAATTTGACAAGACGATAGAGTGCATAAAGGGCCATTATGTGTAACTGATCAACAGTAGAGTTTGTATTTGATTCTATGGGCAATAGGGAGCCATAGGAGTTTCCTGAGGAGAGTGACCTAGTCAGAAGAGTACTTTAGGAATACCTGGCAGCTGTGTGAAAAATGAGGAAAGAAGGCACCATCATCATCATTATAACTTGTATTTAGATGGTATTTTAAGGTTTGCAAGCCCTTGACATGTGTTAACTCATTTGATACTCAGAGCTATCACCTAAAGGTAGGTGCTATTAATATGACCACTTTACAGATGATGAAACTGAGACTGAGAAAGGTTAAGTGACTTGTCCACAGCCACACTGCTAATAAGTATATGGTCTTCATGCCTCCAAGTCCTGTGCTCTATCCACCAGCTGCCCCTGCATTTAGGAAGCTATTGCAATAGTGTAGGGGAGAGGTGATGAGGGTTTGTGTGAAGAGAAAGAAGGGGAGAGATATAAGGAATATTGTGGAAGTAGATTAACTGATTTGGTTTGTTTTGAAAGATGGACTTTGTTAATCTTAAGGCACCCTATAAATGGGAGGAATTAGTGTTGCTGTTGATGATGTTGAAGTTCAGGAAGTGATGGGGGACAAAGATGCTGAATGAGGTGGGTCTTTCCAATCCCTATGCCCCATGTGGGCCCAGAGAGATGAACAGAGGACTGGTTTTAGAGGAAGAGGGTTCAATACCTAGCAGTCCAGCAAGGGAAGCCCTGAGAAATCAGCATCTCTGAGACACAAGCCTGGGGGGCTTTAGAATTTGGGGGGAATAATGCTATATAGGAACTGAGTTTAACTGTGCATCTCATCCCCTTTCCCTAGACTGAGTTAATGCCAGGGCTATTTCCCTCCCACCCCCAGGTATTGGTGAAAGGTCTTTGTATATTTTCTTTTGTTATAGCTTTGAAGTCAATATTCCTTTGTAAATGCTAATCTGACCTAAAATTGGGGGAACAAACTCTACTGGTAGGGGCTAGAGCCTATGGTGACTTATGTGACCTTGGGCAAGGGATAACTTTCCTTGGCTTCAGTTTTCTCATCTGTCAAATGACAGGTTGGTCTATATGGGCTCTGATGTCCCATCCAGCTTGAAATTTTTTATCTTGTGTGTTTATGGTAGAAACAAAATTTTGGATTTGGAAAAGATAGAAAGGTTCTGGTAGATGAAATGCATTTTTGTTCGCCATGTAAATTAGCAGCATTAGGGGGAGGTGCATAGAATAAGCAAGGAAGAAACTAATTTCAATAGAGAGAAATTTGTCTTTTTAACAAATTATCTGGATTTCTGCACAAAAGAGTATGGAGAGAGTATCTTTGTTTTCCCTCTAGCCCAGCATGGAATTGTCTCAAAATATCTCTGGATATTTATAAGTCCCAAGTGCTCCATTCTAGTAGGAAGTAGATCAGATCCCAGGCTTCTAAAAGATGGGATACCACAACTACCAGGTTACAGATTTCCAACCTAGCAGGAAGCCCAGGTCACATACAATTCGCGTGTGATAGGGTGGTATAGAGGGAAAAGCTCTGGATTAGTCAGAGGGCCTGCGTTCAGACTTTAGCTCTTCTTATTTGCCTGAGGGATCTGACACAAGCCAAGTCTCCGCCCCCCCCAAGATCAGTTTCCTCACGTGTAAAATGAGGGGGTGTCAACGCTAAAGACCATGACCTTGGAAATCACCTGGTGTAAATTCTTCATTTTTCACATGAGAATATTGAGGCTCAGAAAGATGAATATTTTGTCTAGGGTCACAAGGCTAATTAGTGGCAAAGCTGGAACCAAAAAGAATTGAGGGGAATAATATGAGATAAGCCTAGAAAGGAAACTTGGAGCTAGACTGAGTAGAGCCTTGAATATCAGGTTAAGTAGTTGGTCATTTGTTTGTTAACTAAGTGATGGGTATAGAGAATAGGCCTACAAGTCATGAACTCAGGTTCATGTTCCATTTCTGACAGAAACAGGACATGTGACTCTGCACAAGTCACTTAACCACTCACTGTCCTAAGAAAAACTCTCAGACTAAGAGAGAAAGAGTAGGTGCCATTCTGCATTGGTAGAGAGAGTCCCCCCAACTAGTTATACCAATGAAATCACAGATTTGGTGTTTTGTGTTGTCTTTGTTTTTGTTTTATAAAGCAATGGGAACACATTGAAGATTTTTGAGCTAGGTATCTGCGTGGCCAGTTCTGTGCAAGACAAAATTTTTTTGACATCATTGTGAAGGATTGTTACTGGAAGTCATTTCCAAATCAGCATCTCCAATTTGATTTATTTAAACAAACTGTTGTCCAAAACAAAATAGAAACAGATAAAAGAACAGACTTGAGCACATACTATTATTATTTTCTAACAAGAAGGGAAGATGATCACCTAAAGAGAAAAGACAGTAACTGATAACATCCCATATGTTCTCTTAGTATCCTCAGAATATCAAAATATGTAGAAGAAGGCCCCCAGAACATTATGTGGACCTCCCTGTGGTAGACAAGAGTTGCCCATGATAGACAGGCATGGATGCATTGCTATCTGGACTGTTGGAGAGATTACCCCCATCAATGAATGAGATCATGAATTCTTCAAAGTATCAAAGGAGAGCAGGATAGATGATAGAGGAGAAAGACTGCAAGCAAGTAGTTTAGATAGGCAGCTACTAGAATGAATCAGCCAGGAAATGATAAGGGCGTGATCTAGCCTGGTATCCATGGAAATGTGATCCTCACAATAATCCTTTGAGATAGGTTATGTTAACGATAACAATAGTTCATATTTATAGAGATTATTATGGTTTACAAACTGCTTTTCTTATCCAGCCCTATGCTTAGTGCAAATATCATTATAAGTAGAGGCAATGGGAAGAAGGCTAGATTTGAAATCAGAAGACCTGGGTTCAAATCTTGACTCTGCCACTCACGATGTCTGTGACCTTGGGCAAGTCATTTAACCTTTAGGACTCCAGGTCCTCAAAATGAGGGGTGGGACTAGATGGTCTCTAAGATTTCTTCCAGCTTTGATCCCTATTTTAAAACTAAGGAAATTGAGGTTCAGAGGGTTTAAGTGACCTGATAAACCATACAAATTAGTAAGTGGTAGAATCAGAAACAGAACCGCAAGCCCCTCAACACCAGGAATGCTCTCTTATGCTACACCATTTCCCTCCAGGTACAACTGGAACAGCTCGGGAGTATCAGATAAGGCATCTCTTTGGCCTGTCCTTCATCTGTCCCCAACATTTAGACCCAAATGAAATCAGGCTAAATAAACATCAAGGGCATCCTTGGAAGAAGAAGAAAAGTAAACAAAGGAGAATGTATATTTGTTCTGTGAATGCTTTTGTGTAAATAGGGGTGAGTAGTTCTACCTCCTGGGCCTAGGTGATTGGGAGGGGTGTGTGTGTGTGTGTGTGTGTGTGTGTGTGTGTGTGTGTGTGTATGTGTTATCACTTCAGAAGTTGCTTATGAAGTCAGCACAACCTTTTTTTAGCTGTTCCCTGAGTCACTGTGGGGAAAGGTGTTGGGGTTGGTGGGGTGTAGTAGAACTGGGTGGAAGGAGGGAGCAGCTTGGTGGCTCAATGGAAAGAGTGCTGGGCCTGCAGTCAGGAAGACTCACCTTCCTAAGTTCAAATCTGGCCTCAGATACTTACTAGCTGTGTGACCCTGGGCATGTCACTTAACCCTGTTTGTCTCAGTTTCCTCATCTGTAAAATGAGCTGGAGAAGAAAATGGCAAACCATTTCAATATCTCCACAAAGAAATCCCGTGATAGGGTCATGAAGAGTTAGAGATAACTAAAAATGACTAAACAACAACATGGGATTTGGAAAGGTGAGCACAGAGCTGCAAATACAATTCTATGTTGTACTTTAGGGAGATGGAAAGATCAGATTTAGTGATATAGAATTTACAGTGAGTAGCAAATTCTAAAATCATCACTCCCACCTCAGTTTACAAAAGAGGAAACTGAAGTCCCTTAGAGATTAAATGATTTATCCAAGGACACACAGGTAGTAATGAGCAAAGATCTGAACTAAAGTTGAAGCATAATTAGGGTGGGAGAATTGGGTCATTGCCCCAGGGAATGACAATTTAGGGGATACCAATAGCACCATCCCAGGGCCTACTTCTTCCCATCGGCAGCTAGGGACTCCCAGCCCCTCAGCTCCCACCCCAAGACAGCTGCTCTTCCCCATTCTCTGCCCCTGTTCTATTTTCCCTTGGCCAAGAAAAGAAAGGCCTCCGAGCCCAGTTCTTTACATACTCAATGCAGTATTCTTCCCACTCTAGACCAAATTAGTCAAAGGGTGTCACTCCCTCATTAGCACCAGGTTTATACCTCTCTACTCCTGTCAAAAGTCAGTTATTCTTCAGTCAAAAATGCTTCTGACTTTGCTTATTTTCCTTTCTCTTTTTAAAGCATGGCATCCAAGGAGTCAAGGTTGATAAGACTGAGGGCAGAAGACAAACAATGAGCTGATATTTTGTGAGCAGGATCAATGGCTCCAAAGCTGCCACTTCCCATTCAATCTCCTCCAGCACGGGGCAACATCTTGGCAAGAACCAAGGAGGGACATTTTGCCCCAAGTCCTGATAGAACTTGCCCCATACCATCCTGCTTTTTGACTGGTGTGTCTGAAAATGAGAAGAAAATGAATTCACTGGGGAGACTCTTTCACTGTGACAGGGAAGACAAAGAGGCGGGGAAAGACCAAGGGACTGTTTGAGGGGAGTGAGCTTAGTCAGACCCGCAGCAAAATTGAGCAAAACAGGAACCTGGGAAAAATCCACACAGACCCTCTCTTAATGACATTCCGGGTGTTTGCTGGCTTTCCTCCAATTTATAGGAGACAGATCTGGCAACCACAGAGGCTGAGGCCTTCTCTGTTGGTGACACTGTCACACTTGTCATCAGAGAGAGGACGGTGGATGAAATGGCAGCCTTGGCAAAGTAGCTGCTGAAGAAGACACTCTGCTTGCTCCTTTCATAAGATACTGACATAGAAAATGAGATGCAATCTCTAATCTATGTGTCAGGCCAAGTGCTCAACAACTGAGCAGCTAGGATCATTTCTTGCAACCTGACATTTTAGATTCATAAGAGTAGGGCATTTTCAAGCTGTACTTTTTAGCGTTGGTGGGGGGAGTTGTAATAATAGCCAGCATTTGCATAGCACCTTAAGGTTTGCAAAGTGCTTTACCTGTTATCTCATTTGGTCCTAACTAGCACCAGGAGGTAGGTGCTATTATTATACTCATTTTATAGATAAATGGAGGTCAAGTGACTTGCCCAAAATTACACTGCCAGTAAGTATCTGAAGCAGGATTCAAACTCAAGTCTTCCTAACTCCCAAGTCCAGCATGCTACCCACTGCACTACCTATGAAACATATACCAAAAAATATGGCTCAGATTCAGTAATTTCCTGAACAATGAATCCATTCCTCCCCCTGAGCTCTGGAAGGTCCAAAACTATGCCTTCAAAAGTTGGTGGGGTTGGGGACGGGGATAACTTCCTCTCCATGGCTCTCTGGGGGGTGGGATAACAAACATCTCCAGTCCAGTGAAAATCCATGAGGCACTTTCTGTATTGGTTCATTTATAACAATCTGACCCCTTATCGGAGATTGACAAACATGAATGAAGGCACATTGATGCCAGCTCCTACTTGGTAATGGTACAGAGCCCCACTTCCAGTGCAAAGGGAAATGATACAAGTAGCACAAATTGTACAGCTAGATGGAAATCATCCTGCCCAATGCCCTCAATTTAGAGATAAGGAAACCTAAGTATAGAGAAGTTAAGTGAGTTGTCCAAGGTCACACAGCTAGCCAGGATTAAATGCTGGGTCTCCTGACTTCCAGCTATTCTCTTTAGCTCTTTGTGCCCTACCAAATGGTCTCCTTCCATGGACTCATTTCTCCTCCTCAAACTCAAAAGGAAAAAAATAGATTTTGCATTTTCCACCTTTTCTCGATGACACACAAGTACCTTGGAAAATGACCCCAAAGCAAGCTAAAAGACGAATGAGATGGAGAAAAGAGAAGAAACAAAATGGGCTACAAAGACTTCCAGTTCAATCCCACACTTCTCCCCCTTCCCTAATTGCTGGAAGAAAAGATGCAGCTAAGGAGGAAGGCACTCCCATCCATGCAGGTCTACGAGGGCAAACTCAGGCTGTGTTTCCCCCCCTGAGAAAGGAGAATACAGCTATTTGCCAACCAAGGTCATAGAATCCATGGGGTGGGAAAATTTGCTCTCTCTTAATATTGCCCTTTCAGTTGATCTAGGGATCCTGTTAAGAGGTGTTACCTGCAGCTTAAATTACAAATTTGGTAGGTTTTATATCCTGGGTGCTGGATCTTTGAACTTGCTGAAAATGGGCTCCCAGGCTGGGAAGGATAGATGGACGGGTCCTTTGCATTGACCCTTACCCTTCATCCTGAAGATTGCCTTCCCAAGGCTGACTGAGTAATTCATCCCTATTCTTTCAGGCCTTGATTTTAGTTTCTTTGGCTCTCACTGACAGAACCTGAAACAAGAGACACCCTCCCCTTTGTGGAACAGTTATAAATTCACAGCTTAGCAGATTTCAAGCTGATTGCCTTTTCTCAGGTTGTCTCTCTGTAAATGAGCCTCTTCAGAGATGACGGATGGCTGAGTTCCTCCAAAACATAAATTCTCAGCTAACTGGAAGCATCACCTCAAACTACTTAACAATTTTGCTTCAGAGCCAACTGAAAGTTCAACTCCTTTGGATGACATTGTTCCCTGGTTGATAATTTTTAATCAATGAAAATTGTCAGCGGGAGCCAGAGTCTCCCAATCTCTCTGGGTGTCATGGAGTATATGGAGGCTGGGAGCTTTGGGCTCACCTCATCTCCTGAATAAACATCAACATAAAAGGCTATCCTTTGTTCTTCCTGTCAAACCTAAATTTAGCAAAATTAGGATATAGATTTTCCTTTATTCTCTGTGATCACAAATGTAATGTCAGATTTTTTTTTTCATTCTCCCAGGGAGCTTTTCATCCTTCCTTTTATTCGGTGCCAAGGTTGTCAGAACCATAATATATTCATATTTTTGACCTCTGGGGAAGACAATATCCATAGGGTCATAGAGTGTTATTGGATGTCAAGACTAAAATTCACTGCTCCAGGTCCTTTACAATGTTACATTTAATCAGACCTCTGTAATTGTGGCTGGAGCATTGGCGGCTATAATTAATCCTGGAGGGCAGCCCCTCCTTATTAGTAATTATTCAATATTTATGCATTTCCCAAGGTCCTGAACATAGAAAGCACTCGGACTCTAGGTTGAGTTTTCTTGGCAGGAAAATGGAAGCCTAAAATTTCTGCTACTGTGATTGTATTACGGCCATAATGGGGAAGACGGGATAAGGAATGGATCGGGGAAAAGAGCTTCCTTGAGGATGCCCTTCCTCTCCTCCAGCTGTGTGATTGCCTTACCCTTGTGTGGCTCCTTTACCCAGAATGCCAAGGCATAGACTAGCCCCTGGAGCTTAATCATTTTCTGAGAATTGTGTGGAGAGGCCTCATGAGGTCTGGGGAACAATTAATCAATGCTAAATAATAACAATAGTAATTCTGTGATTCAGAGAAAGAAAGAATGAATCCTTCATTCGCGACCTGCATAGATGTCGAATGGACCCTCAGAGCAAAGCCCAGGAGCTCATTAGAATTCCTTTCAGGCTACATCTATGGGTGGCCCTCACGGTGCTATATTGTCCCTGTCATTTCAAACGGCTTGAAAATTGCTTTTGTAACCCCCATTTTAATTTGGTTGATTTGTCTTCCTCCTCCTTCCTCCATCCCTCCTGTCATCCTGGTTCGAAGATCCTTATAGCCCACAGGGGACCTGGGTGGAGGGAAATTTTGAGAACATGTCTTCACTTGTGGCTGCAGGATCTCTGACCTTAAGTCATTTTGCACGCCTAAAACTGTAGCTAGAAGGTCAGACGTTGTTGAAATATGGACTTCTTGTTAATTGATTTGTACAGATTTAATAATTATCATGGGATCATAGATCTTGATGGTATCTCTAAGGCCATCTAATCCAGCGCCTTCATTTGACAGAGGAAGAAAATGGAGGCCCAGAGAAGTAACTTGCTCAGTCTCACACGAGTAGCAAGCATGAGAGGTGGTCTTTGAACCCTGGGCATCTTGCTCCTTAGCATCACAGTACCTCCTTACATTAATAACTTATAATTATATAGGGCTTATGTTTCCATATCACTTCTATATATTTCCTACCATTTGATACTGTGAAATTAGCTCTGTGAAATCAGCAGGGCAGGTGTTCTTATCCCCATTTTTCTGATGAGGAAATTGAGGCAGAGAGAGGGCAAGTGGCTGGTTCCCATGGCTAGTGAGGGGAAGAACCAAGAAAGAATCCAGGTCCTCTGATTCCAAATCCAGAACTCTACACATTTGTGTGCATTCAATATCAATGATATTGCTTGTCAATAGAGATGATTTGTTCCTCTAACGCTGCTTGCTTTGTCCACACGTAGGCTTGTCAACTCCCCCCGCCCCCAACCCTGAAGAACCAAATGTCACATAGTCAAAAGCTACTTTGTTTCCACTCTTCTTACTGGAGTTCTTAGTTTAAAAAACTGGCCTATTCAGTGTTCTTCATAAATGGCATTCAATCTCCCATTTTTGTGCCTTTGCACAGGGTACCCACAAGGTCTCTGTACTCCTTTCTCAATTCTGCCACTTCAGATTTTTAGCTTCCCTTTAGTTTTAGCTCAATATTTACACAGAGCCTTTCCAGATCCTCCCAGGCTCTAGCATTCCCGTGCACTCACTTTTTGATTTTTTTTTTTTACTATATATCCATTTTGCTTTACCTATAGGTGTATAACATGTCGTTCCCCTGAAAGAGCATGTGCTACTTGAGGGCAAGGTGGTATGATTTTTTTCATTGTATCTCAAGTCTAGCAGAGTTCCTGGCATATACAAGAGCATATATTATAAATGCTCTTAATTGATTGAGTTCAAAAAGACAGATTAAATGCCTGTGAGCTCTGTCTAGTTAGCTGGCTATTCTAGGTTCCAAGGAGTTTGCCTTTTAGAAAGAAAGTGTCTTCTAGAGTCAGACCACTTCATCTTTCTTTGTGTGTCACAGACCTCTTTGGTAGTCTGTTGAAGAATACTGTGTAAATAAATACATGAAATAAAATGGATACAATGACAAAGGAGACCAATATATTACAATAAAGATGACTTTTTCCTGTCTAAGTTCGTGGACCCCCAGAAATCTATCCAAAGACCTCAGCTTAAGAGCCCCTTTAATCTAGAAAGAAAAACCTCATTGATTGAAGGCCCTGAGAGTGGACACAGTCTCCCTGTGGGGAGAAAAGTGGCTGAGTTTTTTTCCTGTCTGATACCAGGTGTGTAATAGATTTAACTCTTTCAATTCAAAGAGCTAGAGCTTAAGCACTGGGGCTCTAAACTGAAGAGGGATGGTAAATGCTACTCCTTGCAGTTCTCAGCCCCTCAGCTGGGAGCTACAGCTGAAGCCAAAAGGCAGAAGCAGTGAGAAGCTCCAGCAGGGGAGCAGTGCGCAGCAGAGACTGTGTGAGCTCAGAGGCTGCACGCCATGCAAGATCAGGTGGTATGAGGCCCAGAAGGAAAATAGGATAGCATCAGAGTCCTCACATTGTTGGAGCCAGGAGCTGCCCCTACATGCATGCATCGTGGTCACACACTCCCTTCATAAGCATTATTAAATTATAGATTTTGATCTGGAGGGGCCCTTGGAGGCTATCTGATCCAACTCCTTCATTTTATATAGTGGACCTTGAGACTCAAAGATATTCATTGACTTGTGCAAATAATTAATGTCAGGAGAGGGGTTTGAACGCAGCTCCCCTGATTTCCAATCCAATTCTATACAGCTATCCCACACCACCTTCCAGGTTCCCTCTACATAGATTGTGTCTATTTCACATTAAGTATAGCAATTCTCTTTCCACTGTTGCTGTATGCATTTGTGGGAGAGCATGCCCCAGGTTTATGGGGGAAATGTTCTATGGTCCTATTCTTACTATGCTATTTCATTAAATGCCTTTGTTTTGAAGTGATCATATCTTTTGACTGACCAGTAAAAGCAAACCAACTATTAGGGGTTTATGAGTTATGGAGTTTTATTTTGGGGGCTTTTCTGAGTACTTGCAAACCCACAAAATACCACATATATGAGGTCTAATGTGTGCCCCAGGAGCCACAATAACAACAAACTCACATTTACATAGCACTTGAAGTAGAGGAGCATTTTCTCAAAACAATCCTGTAAGGTAGGCAGTATGAATATTATTAATCCCATTTTATAGATGAGTATACTGAGGCTAAGAAAGGTTTAAATGACATGCCCATGAAACCAAAACTAGTCAATGTTAGAGTCAGGATCTAAACTCAGATCCCATGACTCCAAGTTCATCGCTCTTCCCAATATAAAAAGAAAAGAGAGAGCAATCAGATTCAGTTGGGCCCAATTCCTTTTCTCCAGATTGCTGCAGCCTGGAGATTGTCTGAGCACCTGCATGAAATCAGTCCCGTGCAAGTGGAAATGATACAAATAAATAAAATAAAATTTGTATCTGTGGCAAAAAGAAAAAAAAGGCTCAGAGAATGATTACATTCTAGTAATCAGCTTGCAAGGACAGCCTCATCTTTACCCGCTCCTCGACTGCCTTTAAAAAAAAAAAGCAAACAGAAATCTCGGTGTTTTTATCTGCACAGCCTCCGGCTGAAATCCTGTGGCCCCAAGCTCACTTGAAAATAAATTTCGATCCAAGTCCTTCCAGAGTTGCCTCATTAAGTTTTTCTGTTCATCCTTGTCAAGATTTCCCATTTGACCACTGCAGCATTATTTCCCCGGTAGGCCATCTCTGGGGAGGGAGGTCAGCAGTGGGGAGTCGGGCTGCCCAGACAGAAAATGTTTAACGAGGAGTTGCTCACCAGTTCTGGCTGTCCACCCCCTCCTAAAGCTCACACTGAAGCAACACATTTCATTTAACGAGGCCTCCACCCCTCCCCCTATAGCCTGCTTCTTCTTCCCCAAAGCCCTCCCTATTACCAAGTCTAGCCTTGACCCCTTTGGGGACGAGAGTGGGGAGGGGGGCTGCCTTTCCAGGACCGAGCCTAGTCAGACATGAAGGAGCTTGGCCTCAGGTCCCCGGAGCCAGGGCCCTTCAAGCCAGACCATTGGCCTCCTCTTGGTCCAAATTAGAATTTACGGTGACAATTTATACAAGTTACATCTTTTATTTAATATTCCAGCATTTCTTCCCCAAGGTTTTCAGTTCACACTGCTCTAGTCAGAATGATGGTTTTTTTTTCTTCTTGCAGCCTCTTTTTGCATTATTAGCATCATTTATTGTTTTAATGTCCTCTATTTGTAACCTGTATACATCATTTCTCTGAGGTTCCCAGAGCAGCTACAAGCTATTGGGGAGCCTTTCATCCCCTCAATAGTCAATATGCTGTGGGGTTTTTCTGGGCAGAGAAATAACCCTAGTTTGTTGACAGTTTTAAAACTAATGCCAAGAAGCACCCTGAGAAAAGACCGAGGATACCCATGCAGATGTAGCTAGGCTTTCTCCTTCTGCCTTCAAGCACACTCACCGAGCCATCAAATGTGAGAGCCACAGGTGACCTTAATACTCATTTCATTCAACTCCTTCCCTTTGCTGAGGAGGAAGCCGACTGGAACCGCCTTGTGTACTAGTCACATTGCTTTTTTTCAAATAAAATTTTATTTTTCCTCAATTACATGTAAAAATTATTTTTTTAAAAGTTTTGAGTTGATAAGAACAATCACTCACTTTTCGTAGCATTTTAAGGCTTGTAATGCACCTTGCTAACAGAAACAATGACCTGAGCAGTTAATGGAAGTTGTATTATTTCCAATTCTGAGATGAGGAAGGGGCAGCTAGGTGGCTCAGTGGATAGAGCATCAGACCTGGAGTCAGGAAGACTCATTTTCCTTAGTTCAAATCTGGCCTCAGACACTTGGCAAGTCACTCAACCCTGTTTGCCTCAGTTCCCCATCTGTAAAATGAGTTGGAGGAAAACAATGACAAATCACTCTAGTATCTTTGCAAAGAAATCCACCAAGTGTACCAAAATGGGGTCACAAAGAGTCAGACACAACTGAAATGACTGAACAATAACTACAAAAGATGAGGAAACTGGGTGACATAACTTGCCCATACTCAGCTATCAGTAGTCTGAGATAGGATTCAAACTCAGGTCTTCTGACCAGGGAGACACATTTAATAATACCATAATGGGCTCTGTGAGTGCACGGAGGCCTCGGATGCTGTTTTCCCAGGGGGAGAGCTGGGAGAGCCTACTTCTAGGACAGCTGTAATGTAATATAGAACAGAAATGTCTTGCAAAGTATGGAGCTTCCATAGAACTCCTGTAACTGGTTCTGGTCCACTACACCATGCGGTTACGAGGTGGAGCAGGTTTTTAACTGGCTGTGTAGTTGAAACTGAGTCAGCATTGGCCAAGCCTTTTTTGGACATTCTCGTTCCATCTTCACTCTGGTGGTGGGATTCCTTTATTCATCTCATCTAGTGAGAGACTTGGGGCCTTCTCTCTGAAGCCATTCAGCCTTCTGAAAGGGCCTCTACATAGGTTCTTTTGCCTTTTAGGTGAAGGAATTGAAGCCTCTGAAATTGGGAGTTTTAAAAGGTCAAGAGAACACTTCAGTGTTCTAAGGTTCTAGAATTTTGATTTTTGCAGCAAGCTCAGCATTGATACCCCTAAAAGCAGAGCACGACCTTCTAAAACTAGTCCAGTGGTAGGTGAGATGAAGTCTCCTCCAGCAGCCCTTGCTGCAGCTGGACATGAACTGAGTGGGAATGTTGTTATGTATGCTAAGGATAAACCTACTCTCCCCAGACATGAAGTGGTTTGGGGAAGGAATGAGTCCCAATAGTGTTGGAGAAAGATGTTTATGCTTTGTTCTTGCTATGTCTTCAAATTAAATATCCCTTTATATAAACCAACTGATGTTAAGTGACTAACTGGAACTGGGGCACTATTTATTGGGACCTAACAATATTGTGGGCACAGTCTGAGGGGGTTTGAACCGACAGCAATAGAAAAGTACTATGCCCAAATCCCTCAGGGTACCCTAGAATCCAGAAAGATGTAGTCTGCCAGGCTATGAAGGATTTAGCTACAGTGTACCCATTACTGCTACAACAACAATAGTCACAATAGCTGGCATTTATATAGTACCTAAGGTTTGCAAAATGCTATGCAAACGTGTTTTCATTTGATCCACAGAATAACCCTCTGAGGAAGATGTTATTATTTATTCCTTTTTTATAGATAAGGAAAGTTAATAAAGAGAGATAAGACTTACTCAGGGTCACATAGCTGATAAATGTCTAAGGCAGTATTCAAAATCAGATCATCCAAATTCAGTGATCTGTCCAGCTTGCCTTTGGATTTAAGAAAGTCCAGAGTCTTATTCTTTCAGTCTAGAGCGATAACTAATGTGAATCAATCAGGGCTTGTTCAGGACACCAACATCTGGGAATGGGAGTAGAGCAGGGCACATTTCTCTGTAGCAGATTTCCAGTGGGCCAACCCATCAGCCTGCTTTATGGGATGACCATCTCTAACTCCCATTAGCAAATTTGGCCCAGGTATAATAATTCTTAGTTGTAGCCCTGAAAAAGTACAGGAAGAAGAAGAAGAAGAAGAAGAAGAAGAAGAAGAAGAAGAAGAAGAAGAAGAAGAAGAAGAAGAAGAAGAAGAAGAAGAAGAAGAGAAGAAGAAAAAGAAGAAAAAGAAGAAGAAGAAGAAGAAGAAGAAGAAGAAGAAACATTTATATAGTATTTGATATATATATATACCAGGTACTATGCTAATCACCTTACAACTATTATCTTGATCCTCACAACAATCCTGGGACATTGGTGCTATTATTATCCCCATTTTATAGATGCAGAAACTAAGGCTGATAGAGATTAAATGACTTGCTCAAGGTCACACAGCTACTAAGTATCTGAAGCCAAACTTGAACTCAGGTCTTCCTGACTCAAGGCTTAGCGTTCTATCCACTGAGCCACCTAGCTACCCCCACTTAAATGGCAGCAAAGGTGTCTTTTCATCAGTTTGTGCTTTTGGTAATGAGTCATTGGTGGGTGCTCTAGGTAACCCCCCATTGGATAGAGCTTGCTCTTGGGCAGACATTAAATTGACTTTTCACAGGTTTGCATTCAATAGATGAACCTCTTTCCCATACTGGCACTTCTTGGATTTTTGTTGTTGTTTTTGTTGTTCAGGACATGGGCTACACAGGCCCAGGTTCTTTCCCATCTGAGGGCCACTGACAGACAAATAGGCCGTGTGTGTGATGAGCATAACAACAGCATTCTGTGGAGAATTGAGTAAATAGTTAACACTCATAACTGTTATAAGCTTCCCCAGTGCTATTCCTGTTACCTATGGACTTACTGGAGCTTTGGACCCCAGCTCAAATTTCCTGGTAAAGATTTCTGTACTAGTCTTATCAACAACCTTGCTTCTTAGGCTCAGCCCTGGTTTCTTAAGATTGACTACCTTGGTAACAACTCAACCCGAACTTGACCCCACATCAATGAAACCCACTGAACCCTGACTCCTACTCTGGGCCCTGGTTGCTGAGTGCAGTTGCTGAAACCCTAGCCAGTATGAAAGTAGACTGGAGAGCTGAGGGGAATCATTTAAGCTATCTATGCCAGAATAGTTTGCTATCAGGAAAATTGTATCTTTAGGACCTGAAACATCCAATCAATCTATCAATCAACAAGTATTTATTAAGCACCTCCTGTGTGCCAGGTTCTGGGATACAAAACTTTGACCCAATTCAACAGCTAACCATGTAGCCAAGACCCTAAAGTAGGGGAGGCAGTGTGGTAATGAACACTGGATTTGCAGTCAGATGACCTGGGTTCAAATCCCAGACTTGCCCATTATTACCTATGTAAGTTGATTTACCTTTGTGGGCCTCAGTTTCCTTGTCTGTAAGATGAAGGGGTTGGACTAGGTGACCTCCAAGGCCCCTACTTGTTCTAAATCTAAGGGCCTGTGTACAGGGCTATTCATTAGAAGGAGAAGCTGAGCAATTAGGGCATTAGTTGGCAATTCATTGTTAGTGGGACAATCCTCAGTAAGGCCCTCTTTCATGCTCACATTTTTCATTATCAAACCAATGGTTCCCTCCTTGGCCTTGACCAGATTCCTAAGGCAGGCTCTGAAATAGAGCTAATCATCTTTGTAGTAAAGGGTTTGGGGAGTCACAGGTGAAAGTCACAGAAAAGCACTCACTCACTCTTCATTTATTTTGTTGCAAATTCATTCATTCATTCATTCACTCAGCAAAATTGCCACCAGCTCAGTTTTCCACCAGATAATGTACTGAATTAGAATATTCAAAATGTTGGGAAGGTTTTTAATCCATTTTAAAACCCTGAACTGAATAAGAATCATTGCATGAAAACAAAACTGAAAAATAGAATCTCCCTAATTTGTTGTACAAGGGCAACACTTTATAATTTCCAAAGCATTTCCATTAATTTCATTGATATTCCTTACCCAGTTATGGGTGGCCTATTATCTGCTTTACATTAGCTCCAACTGGATAGTGCATTCCAAGGATGTAATCCCTTTTTGTATTGCACAAGACAAAAAAAAAAGGAAAAGAAAGAAAAGAAGAAAATCAAAATCTGTCAGCTCCAGCATAATAAGGAAGTCTTACCTTGCTGCAAACATACAGAATTCAATGGACAAGGCTTAGCAAAGAGGAGTTGTGCTAAAACTGGACCAGGATTTGGTGTGTTTATTTCTCAGAGGTCTTGTAGGAAGCAAAGTAAGAAAGAAAAAAGATAGATGCATTTTCTTAAAATTATCTCTCTCTTTTTTTTTAAACAGAGAGGTGGTTATTAACCTACTTGAGAATGAGTTCACATTCCCATTGAAGCTTAGAGACATGGCTTGATGTTCATTACTCTACTCCCAGATGAACAGTAAGTCTCCGGAACGGTACTTACAGCCTGTAATAATATTACCGCTCAGTCTACTACATGGTCCCTTAGTCATTTTTTCAATTAAAAAAAGGACCGATGCTCTATTAACCTTCTGCCTGCTACTCCATCCTTCATATTGCCTTTGGACTGGGATTGCAGGACATGTATTAAAAAAAGGCATATATTACTGTAAACCACCTCCAAGTTTTCTGTCATTAGAAAGATGAAGTATCATTTTTTCATTTAAAAATACGAGACAGTTTGTCAAATTCACAGCCCCTGGACCTTCCTGGAATCTCTTTGTTACCAAAGAGATGCGGAGTAACTCCCACCCACTTGGCTTTGAGCTCACCTGCGATGGACTCTGCTGAAGATTTGTGGAGGAATAGTTCTGAGCTCAGGAGGCAGTGCTGGGCAGTATTGACATTTTGCTGACAGCCGCTCCTCTGTGAAACAGTGGCCTCTGCTTTCCAGATGCTGGGGCAGTAAATACAACCATACACCCCAATAGATCAGCCTCCCTCCAGGGGAAAATCTAGCTGCTTAGTGAGCCCTCCTTCCTGTTGGCTCACGTGGGACTGATGGAAAGGTCAGTGGATCACAAAGACCATACTGTGTATTCATTCATTAGAGCTTTCTTTACTTTCATGTCCCAAGTGGGGCTGCCCAAAGCAGCTGAGCAGTTAAAACCAGTTACTCAGAAAGGAATCTCCAACTTCTGGTGCTGGCATAGTCTGATGGCTGGAACTTTGTAATAATCATTTTCTCTAGGGCTGTTGGAGACACTCATTTTGTACATTGTTTCCTCAGATCACCAGGAGTGACTAGCTCTCCCATCCCTAATCATGGAAAGGGTGGCGGTGAAGATGGGGAGGGGAGAGGAAACATGGAGAGTCTTATAGGACTACCTTGTATGTGGGGTCAGCATTCCCATAATTGGCTGTTCTGAAGGGATCAAGAACCCAGTCTGCTGTCCTCCCTTCTAGGAAGGGGAAGGGCCAACAGTAAAGTTTCCCTATGCACATCTTGCCCACACTCTGTGCATTCTTATGAAAGATATTCTCTTTTGGAAGCATAGTTTAATTATGGTGAAATGAGAAGAGTAAGGCTATTTTTTAAAAAAGCTTTTATGGCCGTCCGCTGCTGCCGTTACTATGGCCTATTACAAAGCCGCCAACTCGAAGTGGGAGCAGTTCCGGAGGTACCTAGAGAAGTCGGGAGTGCCAGACACGCTCACCAAAGTATTGGCCCTGTATGAAGAACCAGAAAAGCCCAATAATAGCACACTGGATTTTCTAAAGCATCACTTAGGAGCTGCAACTCCAGAAAATCCTGAAATAGAGTTGCCTTGCCTAGAATTGGCAGAGGTGAAAGAGAAATATGAAGCTGCAGTAGAAGAAAACAAAAAGCTGAAAGCAAAGCTTGCTCAGTATAAACCGCTTCAGGAGAAGTGTGCTGAATAGGATTCTTCTTAGTTGAACAGGCACTGAAAACTGGCTTTGTATGATTGGCATAATTTGTATAGTATATTATCAGTCTTTCAAGGACAGATACTATAGAATTCTTCTAATATGTTAAATTCACTTATATTTAATTGTTATAAAAACATTTAGAATCACTAATAAATAAACTTAATATAATTTTCTTTGGCTCATAAAACAGGAAAATCAAAAACAAATCCTGAAGAATTCCAAACACACAAAAAAAGTTTTTATGACCCATCCCTGCGTTTCCTTCCTGTTGCCATTACAGTATATAGAGTGCTTGACTTACATCCTCACTGCCCAAACTTCCAAAGAGCTCTATAAGTAGAACTGGCCCTCAGCATAACTGTGAAGCTGACAAAATTTATCTTTGGCGACTCTCTATGCCTTGTCTTTCTACACCACCCTCCCCTTTCATGGTCACCTCCCCATCAGCTTTTGGTCATTGGGTGCCTTTTTCCCCTGTGAAAACCTGTTCAGTTTTGTTTTATAAGGAAGAGGGACAGATACCCAGGGTTTCCTTCTCTACCAGGTTAGCCTTAGGCTACATAAGTGTTGACGTGGAAGGATAGTACATCAAAAATCATGGAGTTGGACTTGGGAGATTTGGATTCTACTGCTTTCTCTGATATTAACGTGCTTTGTAACCACAGGTACATCACTCAGTCTTTCTAGTCTTTAATTTCCTATAAAATTGTGGTTAAATTCAGAACTCATTCAAATTTATTAAGTGCTTGCTAAATGTTCACTGTATTAAAAGCACTCTACTAAGTGCAGAACAATTCAAAAACAAATAAGGCATATCTGCTCTCAAAGGGTTTATGATCCAGTAGCAGAGATAAAATATATACAATTAAATATTTTATAAAATGGATTATGACGGGTGCATTGAAGAAAGAAAAGGGATAACTACAGCTCTGGGGGAGTTCCAAAGGGTGAGTGGTCACCTATAAATGGGGTAATCATAGAAGAGCTTGAGAAGAGAGTGGCATTAAGTTGAGCCTTGAAGGGTAAGATGGATAGAATTTCAATAGGTAGGTACAAGTGGGAAGAGTAAGCTCTTTTTGGCATAGGCACAAGATTAATTAGTCTTTAAAATTCTGTGATTTTATTAAAAACTTAACACACACACTTTAGGCATTCCTACCCCTAAAGGGATAAATTGAGAATATGGTGGAATTAATATAGGAATAGACTATATATGAGTCCTAGAAAACCTGTAGAGGACAAGATTAACTCTGAGGTCAATTCCAATGGATGTTTGTTTGGTCTAGAACCCCTGGGATCTGAGCTGACCTTAAGTCATCCAAAGAATCTTTCAGATCAAGGTTCTCTGTGTCTTTTCAGGATTAGAAGCCTATATCCTTCAATTCATGGTAGTCTAACATGTGTCAGAAATTAACCAGACTATGGCAGTATAGAAAAAAAAAGTAGAGTGACAGAGACAGAGAGAGAAAAACAGAACCAGAGAGAGACCTAAAGCAGAGAAAATGAGAGAGAGAGAGAGAGAGAGAGAGAGAGAGAGAGAGAGAGAGAGAGAGAGAGAGAGAGAGAGACAGAGACAGAGACAGAGACAGAGAGAGAATGTGTGTGTCTGGTTGGTTGCTGGGAGAAAGGATGGGGGTAGTAATAAAGGGTGAGAAAATATTTTCCCCTATTTAGTCAACTGCTCACTACCATTATTATCAAATAATGACAGCTCATATTTATAAAACATATTAAGATTTTCAAGCACTTTCCTCACAATTACTCTGTAAAGTAGATAGTACAAATTTTATTGCCACTGTTTTACAAATAAGGAAACTGAGCCTCGCTGAAGTTAAGTGTCTTGCCTAGGGTAATGTTAGCAAATGTCAGAGCTGGGTTTCAAACATATACATATTATCTCATTTAGCACCATGTTCTTTCCACTGCCCCACACATTCTCTCTATACTAAAAGTATCTAATTCAAATAAAATTGGATCCTGTAGACTGCATACTGACTTAGAAAATTACAAACTAACATTATCTATGTTCTATTGCATTTTTATTTTTTTTCCAAACACTTCCCAACTGCATTTTAACTGGGAGGTGGGGGGTAGAGGATGGAGCCTTAGGAGTTTTGCCTAAAGTCTGACACATCTGTAGTCTAGACCTCCACTTCCTACTGAACCTCAACATTCATGCTTCCCTTCAGGCCCAGGGCACAACCAGTGCAGCCAGACTCCTTTCTCCCAGAGTTGTGCTGTGCAATCTGACATGTTTACAAATTGTCTTGTTATTGTCCTCAGATGAGCATCTTCTCTTCCCGTTTTGGCTTTAAGTCCCTCAAGGACAGAGATCATGCCTTCTGTTTCTGCTATGTCCCCCAAAGTGCCTAGAACGGGGCTGAGCAGCACATGGTTGTTGCACAGTAATGATGTATAAATTGATTAATTTGAACTCACCAGCTGCAGCCTGACTACCTGAAAGGAACTGCCTCTCCCAGGCTCAGCTCTTGGCAATTGTCTCTATCTCCGTGAAGACAGGCCATGTTATCAGGTAAAGACTACAGGAGGAACCAGGACAGAATATAGGACTGAGATTGTCTTAAAATAGGGTGAGATTTCAAATAGTTCAGGCCAGTACCTCTGTGAGCATGCAAAAAAGTCAAGAAAAAGTATACTGAGATTAGTATCTGAGAAGAGAGATGTAAGAGCAACATGAAATGAAATTTATAAGAGCTGAATGTGAAGTCTATACCTTGGTGCCTCAAATCAACTATACCAATACAGAACGGGAGTGAGGAAAGGCGTGGTGTGAGGAGAATTTTAGCTGACAATAGTCATATGAAAAAGAACTGGGGGACTACCAGATATACTTTGAGTCAATTGTATAACATGCTGTATGCGAAAGAAAGAAAGAAAGAAAGAAAGAAAGAAGAAGGAAGGAAGGAAGGAAGGAAGGAAGGAAGGAAGGGGGAGAGAGAGAGAGAAAGAAAGAAAGAAAGAAAGAAAGAAAGAAAGAAAGAAAGAAAGAAAGAAAGAAAAGAAAGAAAGAAAAAGAAAGAAAAGGGAAAAAAAGCTAATGTGAATTAAAATGAATTAATACAAGCCTGGGGTCACTACAGTGAATAGAGTGCTTGACTTGGAGTCAGAAAACCCTAAATTTGAAATCTGGCTCAGACATTTAGTAGTTCTAAGCACTTTGGGCAAATTACTATACTCTCTTTCAGTTTCTTAATCTGTAAAATGGGGGATAATGATAACGAGGGATATGCTAGTAAATGCTTAACAACCAGCTCTCTAAAAATGAGACTTTTAAGTTTAATCTGAATTATTAACATTTTCCCCAACACTTTCTTAAGTCTAGATAATCAACAAAACAAGAAATTAAGCCCTGATTTGTAGTATTTGCTTATTTTTGAGGTGTAAATGCTTACATTGAAAATTTAACAATCAGCCCTCAAGAGCCTAAAGGATTTGGCTCCAGCACACCCCTAATAATAAGTGTATCATTTGCTTCAGAGAGCTGTCATAATGATCAAATGAGTTTGCATAGCTTGTCCCAAAAGTCTTGGTGCAGTTTAAAATTGCATTAAAATTTTTGGGACACTCTGACTACGTAAAATACTTTGCAAACTTTAAAATACTATATAATACCAATGGGGTGGTAGTGGTAATGATGATGATGATGTCCAGATCAAGATAATAGTTCCTCTGTATTTCTCCTTGGTCATACTATATTTGAATTACTCTCTTTGGTTGGGGGTGCAGAATTTTGGAAAGGACGTTGAAAAGTCAGAGAGCATCTAGGTGAGGACTACCAGGATCGTACGTGTACTTGATAATGTGCTATGCAAGGATCAATTGAAGGTGTTTAGCTTGGAGAAAAGATTATTTAGAATGGAGATATGATAGTTGTCTTCAAGCACGTGAAAGACTTTTACCTGGAAGACCAATCAGATATTTACTACTCGACCCCAGTGGGCAGAAATAGCAGCAATCATTGGCCATTTTTTGGCTAGGAAATGAGGAAAAACAATTAGAGCTATTCAAAAGTGGGATGAGATGCTTCATGGAGTACAGTTCTCCCATTACTGAGGGTCTTCCAGAAGATACTGGATGACAATTCTTCGGGGATGATATGCCCAAGATTCCTGTTTAGATACAGGTTGGACTGCTTGACCCCCAAGATCCCTTCCAACTTGAAGATTCCTTTAATCTCTGATATTAAATCTTTGATTCCCAGAAATAGCTGGAGGATGCACATTCCAACTGCCTCCCCCTCCCATATTATTTCTTTAGAGGCAAGATTCTGAGTATTGCGGGATAAGTTTCCCCTCACCAAATCCCTTTTGTTCTACTCTCCCTCTTCGTGTTTTTCTTCTCTCTCTCCTCTTCTCCTTGTTTCTCTCTTTACCTCTCCCCCATCTTCTTTTCTCCCTCCCACACAGATCCTCTGCACACATTCCAGAAGAATAGGAAGCTAAAAGCTGTTATTGTTTCTCTGTGGCAGTTCCCAGAACCTCTAACCGCACTGTCAGTCAAACTTCACTCCTAGTATATTTCTGTTTTCTCCCTGCAAGAGTGGCACAATCTGTCAGTGCAATGGTGGATGGAACAGAGAGAAGCAAAGAAGGGGAGAAGTAAATTTCAAATGAGAGGTGCACAAAAGATTTTGGAGGACTATTTATCATCTGATTGGGACTTCATCTCTCAGTGCTGTCAATAGATGGTGATCTTTTAAAAAAAATTACTATTTTTCAATGAACAAAAATCTGTTTTCTCTCTCTCTTACCTCCTCTGCAATGAAAATGAAACGAAACAAAACCTTTGTATCAACTATGCATAGTTGAACAAAACAAATTCCCACATTATCCATGTCCCAAAGATATATGTCTCAGTTTGAATCCTGAATCCATCACTTCTCTGTCAGGTAACATGGTGGTAGATAGCATGCTTTATTATGGGTCCTCTAGAATCATGGTTGGTCTTTGCATTGATCAAAGTTCTTAAGCATTTTAAAGTTATTTGTCTTCATAATATTTTTCTATATAACATGGAAGTATATATAATATATTAATCATTCCATATGACACATAATATGTCTAACATATAAATCATTGTATATTATGTATACTATGAACATAATATATAAAATATTGTATATAATTGCATGTGATATATACAATTATATATAATATACAAATCATTCTCCTGATTCTGCAGACTTCACTCTATATCAAGTTCATCTATGCCTTCCCAGGTTTCCCTGTAACTGTCCCTTTCATCATTTCTTACAGAATCATAGTATTCCTTTGCATTCATATGCCATAATTTGTTCAGCCATTCCCTATTTGGTGGGTACCTTTTTAGTCTCCGCTTCTTTGCCATAACAAAAAGAGTCGGTGAAAATATTTTTTTTGTACATGTAGCTTGTTTTCCTCTTTCTTTTCTCTCCTTGGTATCTAAGTCTAAAAGTGATAACATTAGGTCAAAGTGTATACACAGTTTACTAAAACTGGGGGCATGGTTCCAAATTGCTTTCCAGAATATCTGGACCAATTCACAGGTCTACAAATAGTACATTGATATACTTGCTTTCCTGTCATTTTCCCTTCTTTAAAAATCAACTTTGCTGGTGCAATCGGTGTGAGGTGGAACCTCAGAGTTGCTTTAACTTTCACTTCTTTAATGATTACTGATGGAATTCTTTTTCATGTGGCTATTGATAGCTTGAATTTCTTTCTCTGAAAACTCTGTTATTATCCTTCTACTATTGATCAATTAGGGTAATGGTTCTCATTTGTATAAGGTTGGATCACTTCCCTATATGTCTTGGAAATTCGATTTTTATCAGAGAAACTTCTTGCAAAGATTTTCCCCTAGCTACCTGTCTCCTAATTTTACCTCTATTAGTTTTGTTTGTGCAAAAACTTTAAAATTTTATAAAATCAATCTTCTTATGTTCCCCTGCCCCTTTTCTCTTTCTTTCCCTCACGCAGAGCCTACTCTCAAGTTCTTTTTTTCTTTCCTTTTAAACCTCTCCTTGTGATCCACCTTCTGTGGTCAGTTTTCAAAATGCTTAAGAAAAGTGGTTTTTTTCCCCCTTAGACAATTACAAATGACCTTTGCAAGTCATGCACTAGATTATACAGTATATCACAAATTTCATTGATGAAATACAGCTGTCAATGGTACTTCTTGATGCCATAGAATATATAACTTTTTTGCTTTCTTGGTGATAAACTTTTGTGTGTACTGCTGTGTTTTTCAGGGACTCCAGCAGCAAAGGAACACTTTCTTGGGATTAGGGGCAGTGAATAGAGCCCTGGACTTGTAGGCAGAAAGAATTAGATTCAAATCTTGCCTCAGATACTTAATAGTTATTTGACCTTGGGCAAGTTACTTAATCTCTCTGTCTCAGTTTTCCCAATTGTAAAATGAAGATGATAATGGTACCTGTCTCATAGTTTTGTTGTGAAGGCAAAATGAAATGTACACCAGTTGCTGCCATCACATAGAAAGTAGTATTTCAAGTCTGGATTAAAAGAAGTCACATTTGAAAGGAAGAATCTGAAGAGATTGTACCTTGGTATAGTGAAATCCCAAGCCTGGTGTAGCCTGTTCCTCTGTTTATATCGACACTTACCCCACCCAACAGGGTGGGTAGGTGTATCCAACTCTTAGGTGGGATAAAAACAGGCAGCTGTCCATTTTTAAGCTTTTATAAGGAAGAGTCTCTCTAAGCAGCACTTTTCCCCCTTTTATCACTACATATCTCAGTGAATATTTCTTTTCCTGTTGGAAGTAGAGTCTTCTTTCTAGACAGCTGCAAACAATCTGCAAGTAATGAGCTTTAAGAAAAGCCCTTCTTTCTCAAGCTCCTTCTGAAGGCCACCAGAGGCTTTCCCAGCTGCAGATGTTACGAAGTCCCCTGTTACCTGGGCACCTGCTAACTCCAGTGCTTTGCAGAACTACCTTGCTTCCTGTCTGTTTAGGACGGGGAGTACTATGGTTTCCTTCGGCCTAACAAATAGAGTAGGAGTCCTGTTTTATTTTCTTATCTCCAGCCCTAGAACAGTGCCTGGAACAGGTACTTAATAAATGTTTGTTGATTGATTAATTGGTTGATTTATTTTCTAATATCTTTTTTAGTGGCCCCTTGGAATTGCAGCGAGTCAGATCTGACTCTCTGAAAAACTATCAAGGAACAGCTAGATAGCAGAATGGATGGAGCACCAGTCCTGGAGTCAGAAGGACCTGAGTTCAATCTGGCCTCAGACATTTACTAGCTGTGTGATCCTGGGCAAGTCACTAAACCCCAATTGCCTCAAAAAAAAATCAAGTAAGTAAAACTTGTCTTGGACACACATCTTCACGCTTATGAGTTCCTTTGTCTTCTCCATCTCACACATTCAATGCCCCCTATACCACCTCAACTGTCTACCCATTCGATAATGCTCCCAGATGAACATCTGCGTTGTGGCATCATAGGATGTTGGAGCTGAAAGGGTCTTTAGATTTTCTCTACTCTAATCCTCAGAGTTTCTTGCTCTGACTGCTC
Source organism: Phascolarctos cinereus (assembly GCF_003287225.1). Classification (NCBI taxonomy): domain Eukaryota; kingdom Metazoa; phylum Chordata; class Mammalia; order Diprotodontia; family Phascolarctidae; genus Phascolarctos; species Phascolarctos cinereus. The sequence continues at coordinate 364,293,086 of NW_027555847.1, forward strand.
CACTCCTGCTCAAAGTTTTTCAGTGGCTCCTCAAAAAAAAAAAGCATTCATTACCTTTCCTAATTAGCTGTCATCCTATCTTTCCAGCTTTACCTTACTACTCTCCTTTGTGTCTGCAGTATTTTGGACTCCTCACTCTCGTCCATTCTACTCTTGCCCTCTTCCATCCTTATGCTTTTACTTATACTTCTCTACATCCTGAATAGACTCTGTTCCCCAAATCAGCCTGCTGAAATCTTTCCCTTCCTTCAATGTCCAATTCAGGGATCACCTCAGGGAAGATAGCTTCACATAATGGAAGGAACACTGGATTTGGTAACAAAAGCCCTGAATTCAAATCCTGTTTTTGATATTTATTACCTGTGTGACCTGAAGGCAAGTCACTTAAACCTCTGGGGATTCAGTTTCTTTATCTATAAAATGATGAGATTAGGCAAAATGATCTCTTTGGTTTTTTTCAGCTTTAAACCTATGATCTCAATGTCAGAGTTAAGTTAGCAGCAAAACTGAGACTAGAATTCAAGTCTGTATTTATTATACCTAAGAGTGATTTAATTCAATGCTTTATATTTCCCAGGGACATACTAATTTTAACAATAGAAGGAACAGGCACATCAATTGAAACTTTTTTTTTTTGCTTTTTGGTGAGGCATTTGGGGTTAAGTGACTAATTGAAACAATTTTTTTAAAAATAACTTTATTATAATGTCTCCTATCTGTGCAAATGAACTCTAATACAAATAATTACAGATAATAAATTTTACTTTGAATTAAAAATTTTCATGCTACTATCTCTATTTTATTTGTTTTATGGATAAGAACAAAATATACTGTGTCAATTGACACAGCTTGATCCTTAGAAGTATTCTTAAATTTCAATCCTTCTTTAATTGTAGAATACAAATGTTTAGCCTTTATTAAAGGCATTGCAGAGAAATGTCAGAGAAAAAAATCAGGGGTGGGGGTGAGGACATGGGTAATGGGACAAGGGCTTTCCCCAGCCTCTGTAATCAGACAATTCTATTTCTTTGAGTAAGCCAGAAACTGTTATTTATGGTCCTTGAGTTTGTATGAGGATCTAGAGACAAAGAGATATTCATACCACTCGAATAATTAATCACCAATTGATTATTGAATACTTAACTCTGACAGATGCTTTGGGAGATACAAAGAAGCATAAGACATGTTTCCTGCCCTACAAGGCTTAAACTTTAGCTGGGAAGACAATTGAACAACTCAGCTCAACTCAGCTCAACAACTAACACATGTAATTTAGTTAATGATAATGACTCAACAACAACAAATAATTGAATAGCAGTACATTAATGCAAACCCTCATTCTCCAACCTCAATACTCTAATGAATTTGTTGTATCATTGATGTGTATACAAGTCTCCAACACACAGATGATCCATGACTGCCTGTTCTGGGTGACTCTTGCCCATGTCTTCCCATAAATCTGCCACAAGGGGTCCACTCGATGGGCTAGGGGCCTACCTCTAGATTTAGTGATGTTAAAGGGATATCATTGGGGTGAATGAGCTGACTATCCTTGTTCTTGATACATGAGCAGCCCATCTTTTTTTTTTTCCTGGCCATATATTTCTCTAAAGACATCATTTACATTGCTTCTCTTACTTAATTGATCTTTTATAATATGTTACATCTTTCGTAGCTCCAACATTAGGTAAGCTTAAAATTAATTTCTTTGAAGACTGTAATATTCCAGGGCAGAATATTAGACTTAAAAAAAAAACACCAACCTTTGTTTCAGGGAGAAGTTTAGAGACCTTAGAAGAACTGTACAATTTCACAGCCCATATTCTTCCTCCAGTTCCATTTTGAGTCTAGCTCATTGTCCATTTGTATGTATGTCTAAGATATATGTAGTGATAGGGCAGGTCTATCAGTTGTCCATCCATCAGTGTATCACGCTCTGGATAGTAAGCATTTTGATCCACTTGGTTTTTCTTGGTTGGATAGACAAGTCAGACTCTTTTGAACGAGTGTAGGATATGAGAGACCAAAGGATTTTAGATGACATGAGCCATATATATCTAGATATAGATATCAATATCCAGATATCTATATACACACATATTTGTATATGTATACATATACATATATGTCATAAATACTTTCTAGAAGGCTCTGTAATATGATGGGACTTGATCAATACAGAGTCATCTATGATAATAACAATAACAATAAAAATAATCTTACCTTTATATAGCACTTACCAAGTGCCAGGCACTGTGCTAAGCACTTTACAATTAAGATCCCATTTGATCCTTACAACAACCCTGTGAGGTAGGTCCTGTTATTATCCCCATTTTATAGATGTGGAAACTCAAATAAAGAGAGGTTAAGTGACCTGCCCAAGGTCACACAGCTAGTAAATTTCTGAGATCACACTTGAACTCAGGCCTTTCTGAGTCTACTCCTGGTGCTCTACCCTTTATGCTAACTAAAGGCCCCGTTCTTTAAACAGGAACATCTGGAGACCATCACCATCTATAGAGAATTCCAGTTGGATTCTGCATTGGACTTCCTCTTTGACAGTGTCAAACACTTGTACTGAGCACACATCTCTGTTTTATGCCTCACTTGATATCAGTAATCAGAGTCCTGTCAAACAAAAAGCTCTATCTTTTGTTGCAGTTTTCGAGGAATCTTGTATTTAGTATGTGTGGAAGCATACTTCCCTTTTAAGGGAGAGCCTTCATGGTTCCACTGAATCAAATACTTTCTTTATAGTCAATGAACAATAAGCATAATGGAATCTTGCATTCTCTTTACTTTATACTCCATTATGTAGCTTCATACACATGTACCTTCATACATGCTATTGTAAAAATAATTTGCAGAATAATGTTCCTTTTTCATGTCTTTACCAAGGATGCCTTTGAGGTTCATAGAGATTATTCTCATGAAAATTTTATAGGGATGGAAAAATAGGTATTAGGATTGGTAAATAAATCTTATTGTCTTTTTTATAATGTTACGTGATTTTCCCCCTACTCCTCTGGTACCATCCCCTCTTTCAAACACCTAGAGATTTGATCCTTCAATACTGCGAAAATTATGTAGCTTCCAGTGTCAACCTCTTAAGGACAAACTTGGTTTAATCCAGCTGTTTTCCCCATCTTTGTTTTCTGTAGTATCATTTCCACTTCCATCACATTAGGGACTCTGAAATAAACATTCAAACATGGTGGTCATGCTCTTCTTGATGGTGAAATGAATTTGCAATACAAGTTTTCACAGATTTTTTCCATTTTTCAACTGTTTCTTTTCTGTCATACAGTTGCATCTTTATATGCCTCCAGGATGATGTTACTTAACTGGATCTCTTACCAAGATTTCTTTTTTTTTTAATTTTTTTTTTAATTTTTAGGCAGTTGGGGTTAAGTGACTTGCCCAGGGTCACACAGCTAGTAAGTGTCAAGTGTTTGGTCTGAGGCCGGATTTGAACTCAAGTCCTCCTGACTCCAGGGCCGGTGTTCTATCCACTGCGCCACCTAGCTGCCCCCCAAGATTTCTTTAAACTTGTTTTTCTTTCTACTAACTCCTACTATTTTATAAGGCAAGATTGCTCATAACCTTCCACCATCCTTCTCCATACAATTTTGTTAGTGAGTTTATATTCTAAATCACTGTTGCCCTTGGTAATTACATATCTCCACTTGACAAAAAAGATGGAGGTGATTTTTAGGCTCTTTTACTCTCCTAATTATGGCAATTGATTTATATTAGTTAAAATTCATTAGCTAAACTTCTTCAACTGCCTTCATGTCTGTTTTTCTATCCATTTACCATTTTTCAGTATCAACAGCTTATTTAATCAGATCAGGTTAGAGTTGTTTTAATTGTATGTCATATCTTTTTCTCATTTTATTCTTTCTTCTAGTTTGGTATTTTGATTTTTACACTAACAAATGGATGGTCTGACTGTATGTTGATGGTTCATTTAGGAGTGACTTCTACATCAGTAACAAATTATTTCAATGCCTTAAAATATAATCAATTTAATTTTTCCATGGTGTTATATGACACTTGCCAAGTCCAGTGCTTCCTGATTTTTTTCTTGAAGATAGTATTGATGACATATATGTATATGTATACATATACAAATATGTGTGTATATAGATATCTGGATATTGATATCAGTATTTAGATATATATGGCTCATGTCATCTAAAATTCTTTGATCTCTCATATCTTACTCCTGAACAATATTTTCCAAAATATTTTTCAATTTCCTCACTCATGGTCCATTTTTTTTCATTGAAGTCATTAAGAGTCAAAATATATGTTCATTTAATTTGGAAGGTCTCATGGAGTTCATCATAGGACGTCTCTATTTCCTCATCCTTAGCAAAAGTGAAGAGCAGCACTGATTTAGAATATAAATTCATTTGTAAAATCTTATAGAGAAGACTGATGTGAGATTCAAATCTACCCTCAGACATTTACTAGCTATGTGACCCTGGGCACGCCATTTAGCCTCCGTCTGCCTCAGTTTCTCAATTGTAAAACAGGAATAATAGTAGCACCTATCTGGCAGTGTTGTCAGGAAGATCAAATAAGATAATATTTGTAATGCATTTAGCACAGTGTCTGGCATACAGTGGGTGCTTAATAAATGCTTATTTCCTTTTTTCCTTCCTGTAGATTAAAATATACATTCTTTACTTTATCACACATGGCCCTTCACATTATGAATTCTGCCTACCTTTCCAGTCTGATTTTGTACCATTCTTCTTTATATATTCACTATTTCAGCCAAACTGGATTTTTAGCTGATTCAGAAACTCAATGTTGTTACTCCCACCTCCGTGCACTTGCATTGGTTATCTTTTCCCTGAAATGCATTCCTTCTATTTCTCAAAATACTCGTCTTTCTTCAATGCTTAGCTTAGATGCCACCTCCTCTGTGAAGGCTCTCCTGACCCTCACTCTGCCCCAACCCCCACAAACAGTAGTTAATACTCTCTCCCACCTGAAAATTTCTTGTAGTGTATTTAATTGCAAATAAACTGTCTGAACTGCCTCTCCCATCTTCCCTCCATAATGTAATTTCTTGGTGGTAAGGTCTGGTTCATTTGTCTTTTATTTCCAGTGCCTAAAGTTTAGTAGGAGCTTAAGAAATGAATTGAATGGGTAGAGAAAATGAAAGTATGAGAAAAGGCATGAAGGTGAGAAAAATTCAAGGTCAGTTTAGCAGAAAGATTATTCTGCCTACTAAAGTGAGGGTTTTGAATACTTGGATAAAGAATCTGGATTTTATGGGGGCAGCTGGGTGGCTCAGCAGATACAGCACCAGCCCTGGAATCAGGAGGACCTGAGTTCAAATTTGACCTCAGACACTTCACACTAGCTGTGTGACCCCCCCCAAAAAAAGAATCTGGATTTTTCTCAATAGGGAGCTATTGAAAGCTTTTGAGCAGGGGAGTAACATACTAAAAGTAGTGTTTTCAGGTGATCAGAACTCCATATTAACACTTTCCTAGATGAGACTGGCAAGGAAGAGAGTGCAGAAAAAGAAGAGGGGTACTGATAGACCACTGGGGATACCCTACTGAAGAGGCAGAAGGAGGGCAATGAACCATGAAGGAGATAAAATAGTGAACAGTCTTACAGGACAGAAAAGAAACAAGAGAGAGTAGATTCATGTGTGTGACAGTGGTGTTGGAGATGGTCATTTACTCAGGCTCCCTCTGACCATCCTTCACTGCAACAAAGACAATAGGAATTTGGGGAACTCAAGGTAATGCCTGCCATGCTCCTGGTAAGCCCAGGTAATGATTCTAGCTTCTCCATTAGAATGTGAGCACCTTGAGAGCAAGCACTCTGGGTTTTTTTTTCCCTCTCTTTGCAACACCAGTGCTTAGTACAATGACTGCCACACATTAGACACTTATTAAATGCTTGCTGACTGACTGACCCCAGGGAGAGACATTCTGCCCTGAGCTCCACAGTCATGGCCTTTATTAAACATGGAAGATGGAAGGGAAAAGAAAGTATAAAGGTGAAGGAGAGTGGCAAGCCATAGCAAATGTTGTGGAGAGATTTTTAAAAAATGAATGAAGTCTGAGAGAAAGAAAACACTGAATTTGATGACCACTGACTTTGGAGCAAGAAGTTTCTGAAGGGCAGTGAGAACAAAAGCTAAATTACAAGAGGCTGAAGAAGAAGCAGTGACTCTTTCTAAAAAATTGGCACTGGAGGAGAGATGGGAGGAGAGCTTGGGGAGAAGGCAGTGTCAAGGGTGTGTGTTTTGTTTTAGGAGAGTGTATGGTTGTAGTTAGTGGGGAAGGGGTGGGGGAGGGAGAGAATGAAGATAATGAGGAAGGCATGACCAGTGCAATAGGATCTCAGAGGAAACTGGGTAAAGGACAGAGGGTTTTCAGGGAAAAGGAACAACAAAATGACAAGGGAAGGAGAGATATTGGGGACGAAGTTAATCCATTGATGAGATAATTAGGATGAACACTATGGAGGAAAGAAAGTTTGGGCAGCACAGGATTGATGGCATCATAGAGATATCAGAGAATAAGGAGGGCTTGAAGAACAGAGAGATAGAGCTGGAAGAGACCTCAGATACCATTTAATGCAACCCTCTCACTTTACATATGAAACTGAGGAAGGTTATATACCTTGCTCGAAGTTGCACAGATAATTAGTTATCAAAGATGATATTTGAACCCAGATCTCTTACTTTTTTTTTTTGGTGAGGCAATCAGGGTTAAGTGACTTGCCCAAGGTCACACAGCTAGTAAGTGTTACATGTCTGAGGCCGGATTTGAGCTCAGGTCCTCCTGACTTCAGGGCCAGTGCTTTCTCCACTGCACCACCTAGCTGCCCCTTTTTCTTTTTTTTTTAAGAGAAGTAGAAGAGGAAGGGAATACGCATTTATATCGTACCTACTATGTGACAGGCCCTGTGCTAAGCACAACAACCCTGTGAGGTAGGTCCTGTTATTATCCTCATTTTAAAGATGAGGCAAGTGAGGCAAACAGAGGGTAAGGGACTTGCCCAGGGTCATACAGCTAGTAAGTGTCTGAGGTCACATTTGAGCTCGGGACTTCTTGACTCCAGCATCCTATCTACTGCATCATCTAGCTGCCTCATTCTCTGATAACAAAGTGTAGGTTCAGAAGTGAGGTGGTTGGATAAGGGGAAGGTCAGGAGATTATGATCAGAGAGGGGAATTTCAGGATTTTGAAGGTAGAAGAGTTGGGGGTGATGTTTTAGTTATCCTTGTAGATAACTAAAACAGGGTAGAGACAGAGATCATGAGAACTGAGAAGGCTGGTGAATTGGGATGCAGAGAGTTTGAAAAGACATCAGCATTACTATTGAAGTTCCCAAGGATGAAGACTAAGGTTGGGGTAGAGAGGAAAACTAGCAGTTAGGTACTGGATCCCTTGTGAAAGATGGGAAAGTGAGCTGGAAGTCAGAAGGTGACACTTAATGTTCCTAGAGGTGTATATATCTTTATTTCCCATCTAGACTATTGTAATATTCTCCCAAATGGTCTCCCTGCTTTTACTCTCTCCTTTACAACTCATACTCAACACAGCTGCCAAATTCATATTCCTGAAACACAAGTCTGATCATGTTAGTCCCCTATTCAATATCTTCAGTCACTCTCTATTATGTCTAGGATAAAATACAAAAGCCTTCATTACCTGGCTTCCGCCTACTTTTCCAGACTTATTACATGGTTCTGCTCCCTTTTCTACACTCTGCATTCCTGTCATATAGGCCTGCTGGCTCTTTTTTGAATTTGACATGCCACATCCCATCTCTTTGCCATGACACAGGCTGTTGAAGTCCTTTCTCATCAACACCATTTGGAACCCTTCTTCATGCAGAAACCAAATCACCACTTGTTGGTTGAGGATTTTTTTCTGATGGAAGTCAATGGTTGCTCAGGTCCCTTCCAGCTCTGAAATTCTGTGTCTATGATACCACAAAGGGCCGCTGTCACAATTGTCACCATTATGAATAATAATGACATGGTTTGTCATAAAAAAGAGCACAGTTATCCCTTCCACATAGGGGCACAGCATCCCTGCAATCTAGAAAACCCACGTAAAGTTTTTCGGCCCTCCCTTTGTACCAGAGAAGAAGTCTGAATTATTATGGCATTAAAAGATAAAATATGTTATATTATACAATGCTACATATGTATTTTACGCATTTTTGAGTTTCTAAACTTTTTCTGTGTCATCTGCTAGCCTTCACGTACCATCAGTGGCTTCCACAAAACTCCCCAAAAATTCCCATTTAATTTCTTATGCCAACCCACTGTATATCAGAACTGCAATGAGGAAAGTCACAATGTGGAAGAGATAACTGTACTGGATTTGGAGCCAAAAAAAGCTATGTTTAAGTGCTGGCTTTGCTGCTTACTTAGGTAAATCACTTTAGTTCTCTGTGTCATGGGATCATGGGATCAAAATTTAGAGCTGGAAGAGACCTGAGGGATTTATCTAGTCCAACTCCATCATTTTACAGATGAGGAAACTGAGACCCAGAGAAGTTAAGTGATTTGTTCAAGGTCACACAGGAGAGTCAGGGTTTGAACCAAGATCCTTCGACTGCAGATCTATGACTCTTTCCACTCTGCTGTGGGGCTTTGGTGTCCTCATCTATAAAATGAGGAGGTTGGACTAACTAATCCTAAAATGCCTTGCATTCCTCTAGATGACATGATTTTACTATGTACAGTACCATGTTAATCTCTAGCACAGGACCCAGCTCTTATCTTGGAGGGTTTCCTCTGGCAGTCCAGATCCTAGCTTTGACTCATTTTCTAACCACTGCAATCCAAAGAGCCAGAGTGACATTATTATTGTTCTTCAGTCATGTCTGACTCTCTATGACCCCATTTGGGGCTTTCTTAGCAAAGATACTGGAGTGGTTTGCCATTTCCTTCTCCATCTCAATTTACAGATAAGGAAATGGGCAAACGGAGGTTAACTGACTTGCCCAAGGTCACAGAGCTAGTAAGTATCTGAGGCTGGATTTGAACTCAGGAAGAACAGTCTTCCTAATTCCAAGCCCAATGCCCTAGCCACTACGGCACCACCTAGCAGCCCAGAGGGATATCACATGTAATTAAAGTAAGAAATCCCACCCCTCATAGTCTAAAGAGAAGATCAAACAAGCACCTCAGAGCATAGCCCAGGAGATATAGTTACTTCTCAGCAGGGAGTCAGAGGGTAGCAGAACCCTGAGGAGGTCTGGAGGGACCTCAGAACTACCCTACAGCTGAATGCAATTCCTTCTTACAACACTCCATAACGAGTGCTCACCCAGCCTCTGCTCACAGGTTCTAAAACAGGCCCTCAAAAACAGCCAGTAGGGAGGGAGGACCTGTGCCCACTCTCCCAGTTGGGTGCACAAGGGCCTCATTGGAGGTTTTAGTAACCATAGTGGATGCCATCTGTACGAGGACCAGAAATAAGGCAATTTCAAATCATTTATGGCTCTAAGTCAGGCCTGGAGACCATCCAGAAAGCTAAATAAGCAAAGAAAGCAGGAAGACAGCAACCCAATTTGGCAATTAGCCCACATCGGGCAGGACAAGATGGATTTTTAACTTCAAGAAATTGGCAAGAAGAGCTGAGGGGACCCCTCCATTTTTCTCTGCTGCTCTGGGTCCCTTTCCAGTTAGCTGAAAAATCTATTTTGCAAAATATATGGACCCAAAAAAAGAACCTGAGCCGAAAGGGAGTTTTTGCAGCTTGATATATCTTTCCCTTTATTTAAAATGATGAAAGAGGGAAAATGTTTTTCAAAGTGACATCATTTATCTTATGATAATCAATGAAACCCTCATAAGCTAATATAGTAAAGAAAATATTTAAGCCCATACTAAGGAAAAAAATGCAAGAAGAGCCTCCAATGTGAGGTGGCTCCCTGTAAGGGAACAAAGCAAGAAGGCTGAGCAAAGCTTATGCCTTCCTGCTCATCCCTTTGTTACAGCAGATGCATTTTTTTTTTATTTTAATTTTCTGGGCCACACTCTCCCCTGCCTGTCAGGGCTGCTGAACACTAATAAACCATGGGGCCAATTGCTACCAACACTCACCCTAGTTGTACTGTAATAAATATGATGTGATCCACTTGACATCCACGGCATGCTTGGTAATGACCTTGATTATTGCTGAGTGACCAAAGCCCTGTGAATGTCTCTGTAGATTTTCTTCAGGCTTCATTCCTTTTGAGGTATTACTTCCTGCACAGGAGGGCAAGCTAGTCCTGCATGCATGTTTTATTTTCCTGAAAGATCTGAAAGACTAAGAGAGTGTGGCTTCTTGGAAAGAAGCTGGTTCATCTTTGACTTTCATTATGATGCAGCTTATTCATGGTCTCCTGGCAGAGAGGTCATGATTCTAACAAAATCTCTTGGCCATAGCCCCTATACCAACCGACCCCTCCTCCCACACCTGTGGGGGAGGCAGTAAATGGATATATCAAGGTGGTTGCCTTGAGTTCCATCTGAAATGTTTGTGACCCAGTTTAGTCTAGGCATAAACCCCCAATTGAACATTTCAGCTTTATCATAATAGGCTATAGCGTAATTGTAGTTAAGAGGAAGAACTTATTTTCTCTAAGGAACTTGCCAGAGTTGGCTACTAAGTTTGGGCAGAATAGGTGGCCCTCTACCTGTGATTTGAGAACACTTTTGCCTCCCTCGCCTCTCCACAAAGATCTCCTTTACCAAGATGCCACAGTTTAAGAAAATCACACCTTTAGAGAGGCATCTTAAAAAAAAAAAAGCCAACACAGTATTCTTGGAGTAAATACATTGTATCACTAATGCCTTAGCATGAACTAGTTTGTTAACTTAAAGAATCTTAGAGTTAGAAGGGACCTTAGAAGCCAGCTGATCCCACCTTCTACCTAATGTCAAAAACTCTTCTACAACATCACTTTTAGTGTATTTCTATTTGCAAAGGTGTTTAAGAGTTTTCTTAAATAAAGCATAAAAGACCAAAAGAGATTTTTAAGGGGGGGCAGGAGGAGAAGGGACTGTTTGTACAAAAATGTTATAGTAGCTTTTTTGTGGTGGCAAAGAATTGAAAATTGAGGGGTGCCCATCAACTGGGGAAGATAGAAGGGAGTAGGGGAAAGAAATGAACATTGTTTCTGTTCAGTGACAAGAAGTTCTCTTAAGCCAGAGAACTGCAAAGTTTCTCTGGAGCTTTCTGGGCAATGAAGATAAGCCCAGCTAGCTCTTCACACAACAGGATTCTACTTTCTATGATCCTAGCAAAGCAAAACCTCTTTTCCAATAAGTATACCTTACAGCAAATCAGATGCAAAGTCCTCCTTTCCCCACCCACTATGTTTCTCTTCTCAAATCATAGTGGATAGTAGAGGATAACCAAGAACCCCAAGAGATCTCCCCTCTTAAAGTCTGTAGGTGACAGTAGCAGAATTCAACTTTCTTCCATAGGCATAGCAGCTAACGAGGTCTCAGCTGATCTAGCTTTTCTTCTTCTAATCCACAAAGCAATGCATCTCTTCCAATCGGGGGCTCCCAGAAAAATCAGCTGTAATATTAGATATTTCAGCTGGAAGCAGCTTCTCTTGTTGACTGCTTATGTATATCTTCTGTCTCTAGCTTTGTTTGACTCCTCCTATGCACAACTTACTGTCCTGCTTCTTCTTTGATCTATCTTTTCCTGTATTTTATCCTCTCTTTTTACATTATCTTCTATGATTTTTCTACAGGTTTCAGTACCTCCTGGTGGTTGGTGACTTATCTTTGCCTTGTGAGAAGGAGCTAATTGTCATAATGGATGGAGTCAGGAAGACCTGAGTTCAAATTTTGCCTTAGAAACTTATTAGCTCTGTGACCTTAGGCAAATCATAAAACCTTTATCAGCCTCAGTTTCCTCATCTGTATGGTGGGAATAACAGCATCATGAGATAACAACTGTAAAGCACTTTGCAAACTTTAAAACATGATCTAAATCCTAGCTATAATGATGTAAAACTCAAGAAATCCACCTTTTTGTAGGTATAAACCCAACAGCCTTTAGATAATCTTCTCATAATCCCCAAACAGTTATGTAACTTATTTCTCAGTTAGTATAACTGAGACTCAAAACTTTAAAGAACAGTCACATGCAAATGAACTGATGGACCACAATGTCCTACAGACATTAGTTGTTGTTCTGCCTTCCAAAAGGTTCTCTCTTGACATTCATCTAAGAGGACGTTCTCAATCTGGTTCTTAGAACAGACTTTGTCTCTCTTCAATACTTTATCTGTGAGACTGTCTCTTTTCAAGTTGATTTTGTTTTCTCTACACAAATGTTCTTTTCTGACCTCTTTAGCAACTGATTTTTTCACACACCAGAGCAGAGGTTCTCAAAATGTTGCCCATCGACTCCTAAAAATCCCTATGAACTTTTCAGGGGATCAATGAAGTCAAAACTAGTTTGATAATAGTACTAAGATGCTAGTTACTAATTACTCCCCATTTTCTAATTACTCCTCTGTGTGAGGCCACATTTTCTTCATGTACTTGAACTAAAACAGCATATAGCAACAAAAAGAATGATGAAGCAGATATGAGAATCCAAGTATTTTATATTAAACTGAACACTAAGAGATTTGCAAAAATATATATAATAGGGCCAGTCTTCTCACTGATTTTTTTTGTTTTGGAAAATATAATTATTTTTCATAAAATATAGCATTTATATTAACTTGTGGAGTTTTAATATTTAAATGAATCATAGATAAATATTTTAAAATGTTATCAGTTTTAATTCCTACTACCGTAAGTACTGATGCACTGCATATAAACAAGAACTCTTTGGAGTACTCAATAATTTTTAAGATTATAAAGATCAAAAAGTGTGAGAACTATTTTACTAGAGGGACAGTACCGCATGGAAAGATGTAATAGAATGTAAGCTCCTTGAGGGCAGGGACTGTTACAGTTTTGTCTGTATTCTCTGCATGTAGCACAATGGCGGATAGGCACTTAAATGCTTTCTTGATTGATATAAATAGGGTGAGTAGTATTATATCTGTTTCATTGTTTTGAAATTTTTTTTTAAGCAAAGAAATCACTTATCCAAGTCGATAGAAAACAGAAATCAGAGAAAGTGTACATAGGAAAACATATACCAGACAATAGAGAGTTGAAGGAGCTCTCCCACTGTGGGGAGGTAACTCAGTGAAAGAGAGAGACAGACAAACAGAGACATAGAAACACAGAGAGACATCGACAGACAGACAGAGAAACAGAGACAGAAACAGAGAGTCTTATATCTCACCTAAGGGGAAGGGAGGGGAAGGGAAGCTTCCCAGAAGTTCGTGGCAGAAATGTGATTAGAACTCAGGTCACCTGACTCTGAATCCAGGCTATCTGGGCATGCTGGTGTTTGCCTAACTCTTACGTGGCCTCCTCTTTCCAGGAGTCACTGAGCCCTCTATTGATGCAAAGCAGAAGCTTTCTGGGGCTCCTGGAGCCAAAGCTCCCTTCCAGAAAAATCAGCCCTAATCGTTGATGCTGCCGAAGCAGGAGATGATAATGTTCACAGCCGCCGAACAGCCCTTTGTTCCTGGAGTTAGTTCCACACTAACGAAGGAAGCATGTACTGTAGGGAGCTGGGTGTTCACTTCGATTTTCAAGACCTACAAATAATGCCTTACAGTACATTGTTCACTAGAAATTACCCAAAGCTCAGCTCTTCCGAGCGCATTCTGCCATACAGAAAGAAGCTTCAGTTAATAATCAATAGGTTTTCCATGGTCTCTGACTGTCCACTAGCTATTATTTTACCGGCTTTCTTTTGCTTATACAGACCTGGCTGTGATCATCAATACATGCATTCAAACTGCTCTTGGGTCTAATTGTAGCAAAAGTAATCAGATTTTTTTTTTCCTGAGGTATGCCTCGCTCCCTGGTAAGGTACAGTCCCTGAGTATGGAGGGAGGGCGAGAGATACTGGGAGGGAGTAGGAGGGAGGAGGGCGGAGAGATAGGGAAAGATTCGATAGGAATGATGCAGTGATCTGCTTCCATTTCACAGCTTGAAGTAAACTTGAGCCCTGATACATCCATCTCAGGAAGGCAGGCTCTCCCTCTCCATATCCACAAACGGAACACACCTACTCCAGCTGTTTTGTGCCTCCCCCTCTTAAATCCTTTAAATAGGAGCAGATAAAGCTAGCTAGTCTACTTGGAGGATAAATTTACATACTCCTAAAATTACTAGGGCTTTATGGCTATTATCCATAAATGCAAGAGAGACTTAGATGGTGGTTCCAGAAGAGTGGCTGACACCATCACATTCTTTTTGAACATCGTAAGGTAAATGCCAAATGTTTAAAAAATATTTTCCTTGCAAATGGTTTGCAGTTCCCGCGATGACCTAGACTTGAGGTGGTGTGATCTAGTAGGAAAGATGGCTGGCTGTATTTGGAGTTGGAAGACCTAGGTTCAAAGCCCAGTTCTGCTACTTACTAGCTGTGTGACCTTGGGCAAGTCACTTTCAGAATCATAGTTTTACAGCTAGGAGAGATCTTGTAGGTCATCCAATGCCTTCATTTTACAAATAAGAAAACTGAGGCCCAATAGGATAAAGTAAATTATCCAAGGACATACAGGAGAGGCAGAATTTGAGCCCAGATCCTGTCACTCCAAATTCAGTGCTCATTCTATAGTGCCATCTGCCTCCCTCATCTCTGGGCCTCAGTCTTTTCCTCCATAAAATGAGGGAATTGTAAGAATGCTTGTTTTATTCCATAAATTAAAAAGAAAATTAATAAGTGTGAAAAAAAGAACTATAATGACTCCTATCACTAACCACAGCTTTTGTTGTTCAGTCATGTCCAATTCTTCATGATCCCCTGGACCATACTGTCCATGGGGTTTTCTTGGCAAAGATACTGGAGTGATTTGCCATTTCCTTCTCCAGCTCATTTTACAGAAGTGGAAACTGAGGCAAACAGAGGTTACATGACTTGTCCGGGGTCACAAAGCTAGTGAGTGTCTGAAGCCAAATTTGAACTCAGGTCTTCCTGACTCCAGGCCCAGTACTCTATCCACTGAGCTACCTTGCTGCCTCAACAATAACTTTAAAAGACAAATAAGGAAGCATGACAGAAAGCTAAAGGACTAGAGGTGCAGAAAGAGACAATGTTTTCACACATGGCCAACATACCTGACTATGCTTATTTGTTTTAAGGGTGTTTTTTGGAGGTAGGGGGATTGAGCAGGGAGGAAACCCAGTGATAATGATGCCCCCCCAAAAAAAAAGACAGAGAGAGAGAGAATGTTGCTGAAGCATCTTAAAATGTTCCAGTGCGGGTTGAATTACATCATCTCTAATGTCCTTTCCAGCTGTAACATTCTATTATCCAAAATTTCCATTTGAACTTTGAGTTAAGCTCTCCTTCCTAATGTTCTAATTATGGTAAAAGGCTTGAGC
The DNA here is from genome assembly GCF_003287225.1 of Phascolarctos cinereus. NCBI lineage: Eukaryota > Metazoa > Chordata > Mammalia > Diprotodontia > Phascolarctidae > Phascolarctos > Phascolarctos cinereus. Next base: position 364,308,558 of record NW_027555847.1, read on the forward strand.
TTTTAAATTTTTAAGCGTTCTTCTCCTTCCTTCAACTCATGGCAGTTCGTTCAAATTTGTTGTTATCTTGCATAACCAGGAACTGATGTTATCTTCATGGAAATGGTTGGACCTAGGGAAACTTTGGTGTACGTGTAATTTACAGAATGACATTAAACCAGACTTCACAGCCAATACAACCGGCTGAAAAAGAGAAAATTTCAGTTCTAGAATCATTTTACCACTTTATAACTCCCCTCTCACTGAACTGCCTAATTTATTCAGATTTAACCAAGTTGAGGAGGAACTGTTATAATCACATACAAAGAAGCAAAAGTCTTCTTCCTTGACTTTAAATGGACCTGCATTTTTGGCCTGTTTTAAAGCCGTAGTCAAAACAACTGGCATCAGGAATCCTGATTCATGATGCTCACTTTTAATAGTCCCACAACAACCAGCCCCTGAACCTTGGGAAACTGCAGGTGAGCCCAGAACCCTTGAAATGTCCACTATCTATTGTTTGGGAGCACAGTTCACAGCATGATTTCCTCCACATTCAAGAATGAAGAGATTCTGTATAATTTGAATTATTTTATAGCCCAGTGAAAACTTTCTTCATTAGATGAACAAAGAGAAAAGAAGACAAATTAACTATAGTTTTTAATAGACAAGAAAAGAAGAAAAAAGGATAAATGTATATGGGCTATGTGCAATTTAGCTTCAGTAGGCCAATCTAGCTCATAAGCATCATTGTAATCTTTGACAAATTACTTTACCTCTCTGGGCCTCAGTTTACCCATGTATAAATTGAGGGGGTTGGACTAGATGATCCCTAAGACCTCTTTCAGTTCAAAGGTCTATCATGGATGAGTGATGTGAGTGGAGGACCAAGGGAATGGATTATAGAGATCACAAGCCACTGTGATGAGTCCTGAGCCAATGTGGTAAGGAGAATTCAAGCACAAACTATGTCCTGGGTGAATTCTTCACTATTGATCCAGATTAATTTAGGGGAGAGAGTAGTGGCATTTCCTCCCTTTCCTCTTTCCCTCTCTCTAGAGACAATCCAGTATATTGCAGGCTGTTGACTCACTTTAAACTTCCTGCTTCCCTCTGGGCTTTTAAAGCATTAACTTTTATTCTAAATGTTTAATTTGTTTCTTAAGCTGGTAAATGTGATAAAACTGTTGACCATTCCAAGCTTTTGGAACAAAAACTCACTATTTGACAAAAAAAACTGCTGGGAAAACTGGAAAACAGTATGGCAGAAACTAGGTATAGACCAACATCTCACACTGTATATTAAGATAAGATCAAAATGGGTATATGATTTACACATAAAGGGTGATACCATTAAAAGAACATGGAATAGTTTATCCGCCAGATATATGGATAAGGGAAGAACTTAGGACAAAAGAAGAGAGAGAGAGAGAGCATTACAAAATATAGAACAGATAATTCTAGTTATATAATATTTTAAAAGTTTCTCACAAACAAAACCAATGCAACCAAAATTATAAGGAAAGCAGAAAACTGGGAGAAAAATTTTGCAACAAGTTTTTCTGATAAAGGCCTCATTTCTCAAACACATAGAGAACTGAGTCAAATTTATAAAAAAAAAATCCAAGTCATTCCCCAATTTATAACTGGTCAAGAATACGAACAGGCTCTTTTCAGACAAAGAAATCAAAGCTATCTATAGCTATATGAAAAAATGCTCTAAATCACTATTGATTAGAGAAGTGCAAATTTAAAAAATTCTGAAGTATCACCTCACACCTATCAGATTGCTAATGTGATAAAAAAAAAAAGAAAATGTTGGATGTTGGAAGGGATGGGGGAAAACTGGGACACTAATGCACTGTTGGTAAGCTTATGTACTGATTCAACCATTCTGGAGAGCAATTTGGAACTATGCCCAAAGGACTACCACTGCTAAGTTATATCCTAAAGACATCCAAAAAAAAAAAAAAAGGAAAAGGATCTGTTTGTACAAAAATATTTATAATAGCTCTTTTTTGTGGTGGCTAAGAACTGGAAATCAACCCATCAATTGGGGACTGGCTAAACAAGCCATGGTAGATGATTATAATGGAATTTTATTTTGCTATAAAAACAGGATGATTTCAGAAAAACCTGGAAAAGAATGAACTGATGCATAGTGAAGTGAACAGAACCAGGAGAACGTTGTACACGGTAACAGTAATATTGTTCAATGAAGGACTGTGATTGACTTAGCTATTCTCAGCAACACAATGCTCCAAGACTATCCCAAAGGATTCATGATGAAGCATACTATCTGCCTCCAGAGAAAGAACTGCTATTGACTGAATACAGATGGAAACATACTATTTTTCATTTTCTTTCATTTTTTCTTTTATTCAAGTCTTCTTGTACAAAATGACTAATAAGAAAATGTTTTACATAATTCATATGTATAACCTATATCTGATTTCATACCATCTCCAGGAAAGGGGAGGAAGAAATAGGATTAGGAACTCAAAACTTTACATAAAAATGTTAAAAAAAATTTTTTAACTGGATCATCAAAAATCCAAAGCTGTGAGTTATATCTTAGTTAATAACTTCAGTCATAAAGTGGGAAAGGGAGAGGCTAGAAGGTAGATTCTCTTTCCAGAGACTAGAGACATCTACTGGAGTTAGGCTTGAGGGTAGGGATCACTTTAGAACTGTTCCGGCCAAGTGGAAGGACCAGTATTATAATGTTAAAGGCCTAACAAAGAATCTGGAACCCAGTTATGAGTAAAAAAGAAGCATTTTTATTTTCCTTCTTCTCTATCTGCCACAACTTTGTAAGTGCTAGAGTTTGAAAAAAAATCTGTCCTTAACAAAGGGTGTAGGGAGTGAGTCTCTTGGAAAAGGAAAAGCCATACCCCAGAAGAGGAGCGAGGTGCTAGGAAATCTCTAGCCACATGAAGGGAAGGAGGGCAAGTTGCTCAGAGAGGTCTTCTGATTCAGAGGATGAGTGACAGCTCAGTCTGCCTAGCTCTCCAATGCTTTTTTTTGCTGACATATAGGACTATTGGATTTCAGATCTGGAATGAAATATAAAGATTCTCTCATCCAGAGGTTCTTATTCTGAGGTCCATGAACTTGGTGATTTTTTTAAAAAAAATTAATAACTATTTCAATATAATTTCAATATAAAATAATAAGATAATCCTATCCATTTTATTTTATGCATTTAATCAATCAAACAAACAAACATTTATTAAGTACCTACTAATGTGTCAGGCACTATGTTAAGCCTTAGGAATATGAAAAGGGGAAAAAAAACAGTCCCTGTCCTCAAGGAGCTTACAACCTAATGGAGGTGAAAACAAGCAAATAAATATCTACAAAGCAAGCTATATACAGGATAAGTAGAAAATCATTAACAGAGGGAAGGCACTAGAATTAAGAAGATTTAGAGAACGCTTCCCATAAAAGATGGGATTTTAGTTGGGACTTAAAGAAAGCCAGGGAAGTCAGTAGTCAGAGCAGAGGAGGGAGAGCATGCCAAGAATGGGAAACAGCCAAAGAAAATGCCTGAGTTGAGAACTGAAATTTTGTTCCTGGAATAGCCAGGAGGCCAGACACTAGGCTGAAGAGTTAAGGTCAAGGAGTAAAGTGCAAGAAGACAGGAAAGGTAGGAGGGAGCTAGGTTATTAGCACTTTGAATGAATAATAGAGCATTTTCTATTTGATCTGGAGGTGATAGGGAGCCACAGGAGTTTATTGAATAAGGAGATGACATGGCCTGACCTAAACTTTTGGAAAATCACTTCAGTGGCTGAATGGAGACCTTATTCTATAAGGGTCCATAGGATTCTCCTGAATGCCAAAAGGGTCCGTGACACAAAAAATAGTTGAGGCCTTGCACTATTTCAGCGCTCTCTGTTTACAACCCAGGAAGCCAAGGACCAGAGAGGTGAAGCATGTGGCTGGTTATCACAAGGGAGAACCAGCACTAGAACTGAGCTGATTTACTGCCACCAGTCTAATACTCTTTTACTATGTCACACTATTCTTTTAGTATAAGACTAAAATAGGGAATAACTCACTGTTATTATTATCCAGATGTAACTTGCGTCAATTCAGCATATTTGTGAACTGCACATTTCCTATGAGTCTACAGTATGTTGGCATCTAAAGCTAATGAGACATTAGGTGGCATTAATAGATGCATAATATCTACATTGAGGGCAGCTAGGTGCACAGTGCATCCAGTGCTGGGCCTGGAGTCAGGAAGGCTCATCCTCATGAGTTCAAATCTGGACTCAGACACTTACTAGCTGTGTGACCCTGGGCAAGTCACTTCACCCTCAGTTCCTCATCTGTAAAATGGGCAGGGGAAGGAAATGGCAAACCGCTCCAGTATCTTTGCCAAGAAAACCCCAAACAGAATCATGAAAAGGTGGACACGACTGAAAAACAACTGAACAATAATCTAGATCCAAGGAGTGATAGCTCTACAGTGCCCTGGTCAGGCCACATCTGGAGTTTTGTGTCCAGTGAGGGACAATGAAAAGCTGAAACACATCTAGAAGAAGGATTACACTAACTTGCCAATGCATGAGGATACTGACATCCCACTCCCCCCAAGCACTTAGAACCATTTCAGTATCTCTTGGGGAGCAAGGGGACAAAGCGACACACCCTCTACTGTAGATCAGCCTAGAGCATGAGTTGATTCTTGCTGGAATTTAATCTAGGAAATAATCTTTCTGATTATTCTGAGATCTGTAACTCTGAGCCATGAAGATGAATAGCTAAGAGCTCTCCTAGTACTTTTCCCAGCAAAACACGGACCTGCCTCATTACTTCTCATCATGAAAGCCCCCTTTCCTTTGACCCTTGCTTGCACTTTATAGGAGGCCAGTTCATGTGACTCTTCACTTACAGCCTGTGTGACCTTGAGCAAGTCGCTCGCTCCTCTGGGCTGAGGTTCCTCATGTATAACAGGAGAGGATAGAACTAGGCATCCTCTAAGGTCCCTTCCAGCTGCCAGTCTATGAACCTGCGAACCAAGGCCACAGACTAGCCCGCAAGCATGGCCAACACCAGGTTGTAAAGTTTGATAAAATTCAAGGGCTTTGGAGCGTCCGAGAGAAAATCAGAATTCTTGCCACTCCACGTGGTAACATACCTGAAGCAAAAGGTCAAAGTGATATGACTGACACAATAGGAAAGAGGCTGCTTTTCTTGATGATGCGAAGCAGGGAGTTGCCCCCGTATAGGGTAAAGGCTGGATAAACGTTCCCTTGGTGCCTATTGGCTCTCACTAAGAGACAGATGGCTCACTGCTCATTTCTGCTAGCAGGCTAGAGTGAAGACGGCTTCTGATGCTGTCCCCTCTCTTCCCTACCCCACCCTCCACCCGCACTAGTAGGAACACTGGCTTAATCCAGTGTTTTGTCTTTAATTTTTCAACAAAAATAATGCCGAGCTAGCTAATTAATGTCCTCTTTCCCTCTATTGTCTTTCCTCCCTATTCTGCCTTTGTGTGTTGGCCGTCAAGGGACTGCCTAGCAGGGAGTGGGGTTTCATCTTTGTGGAATGGGAGATTTACTTACAGATGCTTCCTACCACTTAGAAGTCAGTAAAATAGCAGTGAGCCATTTCCCCTACAGTCTCACCACTATCTCTAACTAGCAAATCACTCACGGGAGAGATCAATGGGCCTCGATGAAAATTTTATTTATTTCTCACCCTTACATGGGGAGCCACTGTAGCAGATCCGCCAAACCATAAATTTAATTCTGGCCCTGGCAAGAACACACAGTGGGCATGAGAGGAGAAACTCTCAGCATGAGACCAATGGAATTTTCTTTTAACTTTGCCAGGTTTACACTGGATTACATCACGCCATGTCACTATACATCACAGCATGTCTGAAATCGATATGACATGCAAGCAACCAGTGGGGGGGGGAGAGAATAGAACAGGAAACAGGGACCACATCTTAGCAAACCAGGAATGCAACTCCTACCAAAATTTCCAGTGCCTGGGTCTGTTTTGTTTTCATTGCTTCCTGGTAAATTTCTTTTCCGGTCTTTACAGGAAGAAATGCCCTCTATTTGAGGCAGGATGTGGAGTGTGGGGAAGGAGGGAGGAGTGAGATGTGGCATAAAGACAGAGTACCCCCCACAACCACTTTTCTTTTTCATCTACATTTAGACATGTAGATGATCTTTTTTCTCCCCCACAATTTGTCTGTAGATGTGACTGCTGAAATGTGTATTAAAAGACTGAGGTGGTAACAAGGCATCCCATCAATTCGTCCAATCATCCAGTCATCCAGATATTTGTCTGCACACCAATGGTTCTCACACTTTCTGGTCTCCCTTTACACTCTTAAAAACTGAGGACCTCCCCTATCAAAGAGCTTTTGTTTATATGGGTTGTGTTTATTAATGTCTAACATCTTAGAAATTGTCTTAGTTTTATTGTGAAAATAGCTTTGACCCCTGAAAGGGTCTTGGGGAACTTCAGAAATCCCTAGACAACATTTTGAGAACCACTGGTCTACACAATATCAAACTTTACATTGATTTTAAAAAATGAAAAAAAAAAGATGAATTGACCGTGCATTTTGGCATTATGTATGTACTGCCTCTGTCTAAAGTAGACATCTTACCAAGAGAGCGTTTATACATTCAATGATTACAATAACGAAAATTATAACAGTGCCAAAATATATAAGAAATTAGGATAAAATCAACGACCACGCTTAGTCCCAGAGGACCAACAATGAAATATCCTTATCTTCCCTCCTCTCAGCAGAGAAGGGGTGGAATGTGAGGTTGGATGGTTACAAACACTGTCAGACAGACAGTTGCTGTGTCCATGGGTTTTGCTGAACTTGTTTTTCCTTGTTAAAAGGGAGGGGTCAATGGAAGAGGGAGTGCATTTCAGAAAGTGATTGTACTATAAAAAATAACCAAAAGCATCAATAAAACATTAAATAAACAAAATAGATATTTTCTGTTAGAACACAGCATTTATCTTGTTGAGCAGCTATGCTGCTTCAATGCGACTTGCTGCAAACATCCTCTCACAGGCAGTTGAGAGCGATGTAGGAATCGCCCCAAAACCCAGGCTGAATGCAGGCTCTACTTTGCATCATGAATGTTAGAGCTGAAAGAGAGCTCCGAGCATCCTGTCCAGTCCTCTCATTTTACAGATGAGGACACTAGGGCTGTAGAGAGGAAATGACTTTCCCAAGATCACTCAGCTAATTGGTGACAGTCAGGATTAGAATGGGGGTCCTTGATTCTAAGTCTAGCACTCTTTAGTTTTAAAGTGGGTTCAATCATTCCCCCATCTAGAGTATAACAATTACACAGAAGAATAGAATACAAGCTCCTTGAGGGCAGGGTTTTATCTCCATGTCCTTTACACCTATGATGACAGATGCTCTCTGATGTAACATTTAATTTTCAAGGTAGACATTATCTATGTCCTAACACCAGTCGCTTTTGCTACCCTATCTGCTATTTCCCTCTTAGAAAAACTAAGCTACAAGTCTGATTCATATAGATCATTTATCCTTCAACATTCATTAATTTCTTCTGCGTTCATACCGACTGAGAGATGTAATGTTTTAGACATGTTTCCCCCCAAAACAATCACATAGTAATCATGAGGTCCCTTAGTTTTGTTTTATTTTCATGTAGAGGATTTTTGAGGAATAATTGTTGCTCTTCACACCCATCACATGAGTGTTCATTTTAGAATATTTAAGCTGCCAGTTTTCTTACGTGAACATGCCCATTTTCATTGTTCTTTCCATCTGGACTCTTTCAATCTCGTGCTCACTTATATTTCTCTTTCCTTTATCACTCTCAAGCATGTAGGGATGACCAGAGCCAGTCTCAAGAAAAGGTTTTTACCATCCCTAATGTGATTTGAGATCCTATCTGTGAAGGGCCCACTTGCCACCAAGTTGAGGTGGATTATCAACAAGCCTCACATCCCACCATGTTTGGATTCATGCCATCAGGTTAAGGCTTTGCCAGCCCTAGGTGCCCTGCTAAAAATCCAGGATGCTCACCAGTTTATCATATCACTCTCTGAATGGGAAAAAGAATATAAAATTTTGATTGGATGCAGGGCCTCTGCCTCCACAAAGGAAGAAGTTTTTCATCCTTCTCTCAAGTTAATCAATCAAGTTAATCAAATATTTTAAGCACCTGCTGAATACCAGTAGCTGGAAGCAAAAATGCAAAAGGGAGAATTCCCTGCCCTCAAGGGGCTTATGTTCTATTTGCATTCTCTGATAGAGGAGAGAAGATGTTGCCAGAGGAGAGAAGATGTTGCCTGAGGAGAGAGGAGCTGGGTAGGACATCAAAGAGGGGGTTTTAATAGCCAGGGCCCGGAAGGTCACCATAGAGTGAGGAGGCCACCAAAGACAAAATTCTCTTAATCTACCATCTTGAAGCAAAATTATCCCATTGACCATTTTCCAGAATTCTGCATAGAATGCCAGAAGTATCTTAACCCCTATCATTCAGAAGCACTCTGTTCCAGGTTTTTGATATAGTTCAACCTAATGGCATACATGTACCCAGCAGTAAGGGAGCTGCCATCTTTGGTCACCTCTCATCTCATTCACCTGTGCTTCAGGAGTTCAGAGCTATTTCTAGAATGACCAACACCTCCCCCCCCCACAACCTCTGTATGTTACAGCCCCTTCCTGTTCAGCATCCATTCCTTCCTTTTAGCTCTTTGCTCTGAGATTTATTATTCTACAGCAATTGGGTTGAATTGCATTTGAAATCAATTAGCACAGGTACTCAAAGATGAATGCTCAGACTCTGAAGAAAGGTGATGAAAACATACCATTTAAATAGAAATCAATTTTCCTTTCATGTATTTCTTCCTTGCTGCTGCCCCAAAATTAATAGTTTTTAGATATTTGTGTGTAAAGGGGAGACTTCTTTCACATAAACTATTTCTGCTGCCGCTGTTTCCTCCTCTCGTGGCCTCCTTGTACTTGCATTGTAAGGCATAATCCCCAGCTTGTAATATTCCTGTATAACTGTCTCCACAGCAATATTTTATGCCACAAATAGGCAATCGGGCCGTGCTCATTTGAATAAGCACAAGAGCAAGAGGAGCTGGGTCAGCAGTGGGTGAAATGCCTCTTCAGCCTCCTTCTATTTTGTCAACAATAATTAGACAGTTTGGGAGGCAGCCGTTTTGTTCTGATAATATCAGCCATCACGGCCGCAGACAATGGGGTCCTTGCAGCTTGCCCAGCTCTGTCTCTGCTGTTCATCTCTGAGCCCTGTTCTTACTCATAAACCCTGAATGTACCAATTAAACCCGCAATGAAAAGGCTGCCAAAAAGAGAATATGGAGGAGATGGGGATCCAGATAGGGCTCAAAACTTTTCCAACATAGATATATTAGAGTTGCTGCTAAAACACAATCAGAACTTTAAGGGTGCTTGGGAGGGGGAGCAAAGCCCAAAGAGATCTATCTGCAAAAAATGTTGGAGTTTGGAGGTGACTTGAGTGTCTACCCTCTTGCTCCCCTTCATGATCTTCCTAAATCTCCTCTTTCCCCTGCCCCAAAGGATCCTGTTTTCTCCGGAGTGGGTCAAGATTTTCTCATAGCACAGACCCTAGAGTGGCATCAACCAATCACATAGCCATAGAATGGAATCATACAATCTTCTGGGTAGAAGGGACCTAGGTTATCATTTTGTCTAATATGAACTTTAATTGATGAAGCATGGCAGTGTTACCCTCACTAACATCATCCTGTCCCTGGCATATTTTGGCTGTGTTACTCTGGGAAAATTATATAACCTCTCAGTGCCCTCAAGCTATTTTCTGAGACCAGGGGTGGGGAATCTGTGGCCTCAAGGCCACATATGGCCCTCTAGGTCCTCAGGTGCAGCCCTTTTGTACTTGAGAACCTAGAGGGCCATGTATGGCCTCAAGGCTGCAGGTTCCCCACCGCTGGTCTAAGACTATAAGCTGTGAAATTGATCTACAATGGTAGAGGGTTTCCTCACTGGGAGTTCCCTATACCAACGAAATTAAATGTTCAAACCAAAAAGCAACATCTGAACCTAACAGAAATATTGTAGGGTATAGTGAATAGATTGAATAGGGTGAAAACAGGCTTTGAGGTGCTAAAAACCTGGATTCAAGTCCTATCTATGACATATATTATGTGAACATAGAGGAATCAAGTTCAAATGCCCAGCCAAATTTCTAATAATAATAAATAATAACAACAGGAATAATAATAACTAACATTTATATAACACTATCTGCTAGTCACTGTGCTAAAAGTTGTATGGATATTATTTCATTTAATCCTCACAGCAACGACCCTGAGAAGTAAGTGCTGTTATTATCTCATTTTACATATGAGGAAACTGCAGTAGATGGAGGTTAAGTGACTTGCCCAGGTTCACACAACTAGGGAGTGCCTGAGGTCTGATTTGAACTCTGGTCTTCCTGACTGCAGGCCCAGAGCTCTATCTACTTTTCTAAGACAATGAGTTAGAGAGTAGTGGCTAATCTCATCATTGGAGGAATTTCCTACACACCAAGAGTTCCCCACAGTGACAAGATCACAGATCTGGACTTTAAACTTCAGCAGCAGAGACACCCAGCCCTATCATCCTTATGTTTTTAACTTTCCTTGGTCAATGACATTTGGATCTCCTGGTAGTGATGGGGAACAATGGATTCAGTTCACCTCCATGACCCTTAGTGTCAGAGGCACCCCTGAAGCTCTTTGGAGAACCCAGGTTCTCTCCTCTACTGCTGACCTTGTTGAGGCTTCAGAGCTGGGGTGGCTATTCCTTACCACTCCACACAAAGCGAGTATCCCTGCTCTATTGCACATGACTGACCTTCCCTTCCACACCTACTAAACATGTGTATGTCTACACTCAAGCATGACCTGGTCTTGCATAGAATGGGCAACATTTAGAGTTTCTTGGTCCCTGTGGATTAAAGAGGGATTTCAGGAAGAAGGGGCAAAAGTGGGGCCTATAGCTACCAGAAGCTCCCTGCCCCATTTAAGGTAAAAATAAAAACTATACTGGGGGCTCCTGTTGTAAATGAGATATCATCCAAATGCAAGTCACTAATTCTTGTCTATGGTTTTTCTAAAACATCCTAGCCTGTAAAATGTAATTAGAGAGCTCACTGAAAGAAGCACTATTGCAGGAAGAAAGTAGATGTTTGTAGCTCAGGAATGGCTAAACAAATTGTGGTATGTGAATGTAATGGAATGTTTCTGAGCGGTAAGAAATGATGACTATGAAGAACATAAAGAAGCATGGGAAAAATAGAGCTGAACGGATGCAGTGGAATAAGCCAAACCAGGAAGATTATACACAAAGTAAGAGCAATATAAATGGAAAGAACAAGAATAAACCAATTGAAACTAAATTCTATGGAATTACAAAGGCTATGTCTGGCCCCAAGGAAGACATGTCCCTTTCTTTTTTGTAATAGGAAAATAACGTAAGTGTAAAACACTGCATATAATGGTGGAAGTCTTTGTTTTTGAGATGTTGGTTAGTTTTGCTGAATTTTTTTTTCATTTTCTATTTTTGTTCTTTGTTATAAGAGATGATTGGGGGGAAAGGGAGGAATATATTGGAAAATATAGGTAATATTTAAAAAAGCAATGAAAGGTTTTTTTTTAAGAAGACTTGTTGAAGATTTCAAATCCACGAGAACATATTGTTGTGACAATATGTGTGACAATATCGGCCAATGGTAATGACAATAGCACCTCAATAAGGTCAGATCAGAAACCCCAGAGTCCAAACAGAATGTCTCTCCTCATCTATGGAATGGATATAATAATAAAACCTACCTCCCAGGCTTGTTGTAAGAATCAAATAAAATAATATTTGTAAAATGCTTTGAAAACCCCAAAGTGCTCAAATAAAGTGCTTTATTTAAGTACTATGTAAATGCTAGCACTTATTATTATTAGATCCTAGGAAAAGTCTTCAATTACCCTGTCATATTTAAGACTTTGATACTGGGGATTTCAGTCAGGAAAATATCATGTATAAAAGATGAACTGTACTAAAATGAATACTAGACTTGGAACTAGGACAGATCTGAGTTCAAATCCTGTCCATTATTAGCCATGTGAGCCCGGGCAAATCCTTTAATCTCTCTCAGTCTTCATTTCCTAATCTGAAAAATGGGTATAATAATAACAGCTACATCACTGGACCAAATGAAATAATGTGTGTAGAGTATCTTGAAACCTTTAAACACCATATAAATGCTAGGTAATATTATAAAAAGAGTGTAGGGGGCAGGACAGGTCTTTTGGGACCCACTCACATACAATGGAGAGTCAGCTTACTCTCCCTTGGTATGAGTTTGGTATGAATCCTGGATCAGCAAAAGCACTGCTCTTTTTTGATAAGCAAAGGTCATGTGCTCTTATAAGACATCAGGCCCAATGACTCCAAGGTCAGGTGTAGCCAGTAGAGCTCATTTTGAACAGCCAGGGCCCTCCCCAGCCTCCTGCTCAGAGTCTAATAATGCACTGAAAGCAAGACTCCAGCTGTTTGTTTTCTCTTCTTTTGGGGTATGGGTGCAATGAATAGGAAGTTTCAGAATTAGCAAATTTCTCACAGATGAAGAAAGCTTGTTTTCTCCCGCTGTTTGGGTGGCTCTCAGTCTCCATTAAAATAGGCAGATATCATCCTTTAAGCCCTGGGCTCCCTCTAGGTTATTCACCAACATCCCCCAAATATTCAGTCATCCTTACATTGAAAAAAGAGAGTGTCATGGTCCCAACATTTAATCTAACCCTGCCAAGTGGATCAGACTTTCCCTACCATAGTTCTCTGGACTTAGTGCCTTTCCCTGAACTTTAAGACTTTAATGCTTATTTTTCCTTTTTTTCCCCATAAGGGATGATGGAGCCCCCAAATGAGGATTTATGGGGTGTGTGTGTGTGTGTGTGTGTGTGTGTGTGTGTATAAAATAGTTATATTTTAAATCCTCTAAAATATATTTCATAGCTTTGTCTTTCAAGAACACATTTTTTTTTCCCCCTGTGCTAGCCTTTTACAAAACATATTGGATGGAATGTTTCAGTAATTTTAGTCACAGAATATAATTACTGTTCAGGCTCATAGCAGATCCATCTGGCACTCAACTTTCTTGTCTTCACCCTTCCTTTGTAGAACATGTTAGAAAATGAAGGGGTTGGTAAGCAAAATACCGTGGCACCGAAAGGCAGCTTTTCTCTACTAAAATAATGTCAAATTCTCTCCCAAAAAATGAAGCGTAACCCCCTGAGGAATCAGGTATAATCCCCAAGTAATCCTTGGATCTAGCGGCTCAGAGGAGTGTTGAGTATCACTTATGGATGAGGAATCTCACTGCAGGGGAAAGAGTCCTGGATTTTGGAATCAGGTTCAAATCAGGTTCAAGTCCTGTGCTTTCCAACTAACACCTGGATAAGCCTGGGCAAGTCACTTCTCTCTGGGCCTCAGTCTTCTCTTCTGTAAAGAGAAGGGGATGAACTTGATGACTTCTAAGGACTGAACATCATTCTTTTTTTGAAAAATCACCCTGGAATCTCTCTAGCTCATATGATGTCTCATAGTATTTGATATAGCTATTAAATTCATGTCAGTATTAACTTATTGATGTTATTGATAAGAAGAATTATAGATAGAACTCTTTGATGAATCTATTATTGATATGATTATTGTTATTAATCCATATTGATATTATTATACCATTAACCTTTTAATATGAGTATGTTTTCCCTTCCAAACTAGACTATAAATACCTAGAAAGTAGGAGGTGTGTACTATGCATAGAGAGAATGCTCATTAAAGAGGCAGGTATAGAAAAATAACTGGATTTGGAGTCAGAATGCCTGGGTTGAAATCCCAGCTCAGATATTTACTAGTTTTCTAACCTTGACCAAGTCAGCTAACATTTCTGAGATTCTTTATATAATATTCACAATTCTATGTCACTTTAAGGTTGATAGGATACTTTCCTTACAAAAATTTTGAACTTAAGGTAGTTTATTTTATTTTTTGTTCCAATCAGAACTTATGACACCAACAATGTGGGGAACTGCTAATGTGGGAACTCCATCCACCCATGTAGCCCAGCAATTAATTTATAAAAATTACTTAAAATAAAAAGTTGCCTACTGTTGCTATTAATATCTCCCATTTGACAGGTGGGGTAACTGAGGTTTAGAGAATGTAAATGATTTGCCCAAAGTTACACAGAGAGTATTTGGAAGAGCTAGGATTCAAATCTAAGATCCTCCTCTAATTCCAAGTCCAATGCTCTTCTTATAATACTATCCACTTCAGGGAGTTGTTCTGAATTTAAATTAAGACAATATAAATAAAATGTACAACATAGTAGATAGAGAGCTGGCCTTGGCCTAGGAAGATGTGGGTTCAAGTTCAGTCTATATATATACCACGTGACCTTGGGTGAGACACAGCCTCCCAATGCTCTAGGTCAGAGGCGTCATACATGCTGCCCACTCTCAAGTGCCCTCACAACCACATTAAAATGTAACTGGGAAATATTTAACAAATTAAATAAAAATACAATAAACACAAATAATGTAAGTAAGTGGTTTTTCTAAGTCAATATGTGGTGGGCAGGGTGGTTGTGAAAGGTTTAGAGGTTCCCCCTTTTTGATTTAACCTTGACATGGCTGCTTTAGGTGACTCTAAATTTCAGAGAAGGGGGCTGACCTTCATTTGTAGAAGTAATTTCCTCATCTGAGAATTTCCTCTATGATAGATCCAGACCCCAACTATACAATGTGCTTGGAAAAGAAGATAAGTCATCATTATTGTTGTCATTATCATCATTAAACAATTATTGAATGGATAAAGTATTTGTTTATCAGCCACTCTGTGCCCAGGGTGGGGCAGCAAGGTGGTGCTGTAGATAGAGTGCTAGGCCTAGAGCCAGGGAGACTCATCTTTGTGAGTTCAACTCTGGCCTTGGTCACTTATTAGCTGTGTGACCCTGGACAAGTCACTTAATCCTGTTTGCCTCAGTTTCATCATCTGGAAAATGAGCTGAAGAATGAAATGGCAAACCATTCCAGTGTCTTTGCCAAGAAAACTCCAAATGGGGTTCATGAAGAATCAGACATGACCAAAATGACTGAACAACAACGTAAGTCATCATTGTTGTCATCATTATGATTATCATTAAACACTCATGAAACGGATGAAGTATTTACTTATCAACTACTATGTGTCCAGGGCAGGGCAGATGCAGTGGGTAATCTAAGAGAAGTATAAGCAAGACTACGTTTACCCTCAAGAAGCTTACCATCTAGTGAGACAGTGTGGTACTTAGCAATTAGGTAAATCTAAGTCGAAACTCAAATATTTACTACCTAAATGACTCTGGGTGAGTCCCATAATTTCTCTGTGTTTTAGTCTCTTTACCTGAAAAGTGAAAATAAAAATATCACCTGCTTCACTCGCTTGTTGTGAGGCTCAAATGAGATGAGTGAGTGAAGTAATAAATACATGAATGAATGAAAAAGCATTTATTAAGTGCCTGCTATGTTTTAGGCACTGTGCTAAAACCTGGGGAATCTACATACAAAAGAGGAACAGTCCCTGCCTTCAGGGAGCTTACATATTGTACATAGAAGTGTTTTGCAAATTTTGAGAGTAAAATATCAGTTATTATGTTTATTTTTAGCAAAAACAAACTAAACACTTAAAACACAATTCCTTCCTAAATTCTGTATCCCAGCACCCATTGGCTCAAATAAGGATAAAAACTTCTGAGACATCTCCAAAGACAAATTCCAAGGTGAAGGAGAGAGATGAGAGGGTTGTAGAGTACAAGATTTGACCTTCTCTTCCTAACTTGGCTCCATAAGAGAGGGCACGTGCATAGTTTCTTTCTCTTCCTTGGCCTCCTATTTGTATTTCTCTGAGAAGAATGGGTACTCCATAATGTTCATTAAAGGTCTTGGCAGAAACAAATGAGCACCACAAGAATTAGACTACAGGACAAGATTCCATTCATTTGGCAAAGCGCAAGAGCAGCTGGCTGTACAGGCGTAGAGCCTGCTTTGTTGAGGGATGAGGTGGATCAGAGCCCTTATTGCTCCCAGAGCTGTGGAGGTCAGCTGTGAGCACCAGCTCTTCCCAGGAACTGATGCCAGGCCAGCGAGTCCAATTCCCCCACCCCGATCTTATCACATCGCTACTATTTTAACTAATACTCAAAAAGCTTCAAAAAATCCCTCCTCCGATTTATCATGTTTGGGCTCTGAAGATGGAATTCCAAATTAGTTGAATATAAGAATTGTAGTAACCACATATTTATGCTTTAATATTTATAAGGGACTTTCTTCACAATGACTCCATTTTATAGTTGGTAAAAACAGGCCCAGAAAAGTTAAACCAGCTAGTACTTATATAACATGTTAAGGTTTGCAAAGCCCTTATAATCTCATCTGATCCTCATAGCAACCCTTCAAGGTGGGTGCTATTGTTATCCCTACTTTACAGATGATGGAACTGAGGCCAAAGTGTCTGAGGCAAGATTTGAATTCAGTTGTTAATGATCCCAAGTCCAGCATTCTGTTCACTGTGCCACCTAGCTGACTAGTTGGTAAACTGGTAAAATATTCCCTGAGAAATTTCCAACTTTGAATTTTTATCTGGGATGTTTGTTGTTCCGCATTGTTCTTTATCATGATGAAAACCTGTTACTCTGATTTGGCTCATTTCAATGGATCACTCCTGGATATGGTGAGTATTCATTCCCTTTGATGGTACAGATAACTACTGATCTGTGCCTTCTTAGCCTGTGTTCTATGACACTTGTTCATACGAAGGACTATGATTGTAAATATTTAACAATCATCTCTCCAGAAAAAAATGACGTACTTTAAATCCAATTTGCATTATTAACACTCTCTTAAGTCTAATAAATCAACAAAATGATAACTCAAGCCCTGATTTGCAGTGTTTCCTGATTTCCAAGGAGTAAATGATTCCACTGAAAATTTAGCAGGGGAGCAGAATTCAGCACACCTCTATGGATCATATCTTTCCATAAATCCTCTTCAGGTGTCCTCCCAAAGTTCTGGAAGTCTTCTTCTAGGTCTCTGAACGGTCTGCATTGGTACCAATGCAACATCAGGGCTGCTTAGCTGTGTGGCCCATTGTTCTGCCATGTGACCAGACTGTTTCCTTTCAGGTCATTGTCTCTTGGACAACATCTTTGACGTAATTTTTTGGAATGTGATATTTTGGCAAAGTCCTGAAGCCAGCTCTTGTCCCCAAACGCTATCGCCCTTCCAATGACCTGTGAGATGTTTAGAGATTGTGGTGCTCCTTGATCCACAGTCGTGCTCTTTGTTGGAAGAATATTGGCAGGTTTGGGGTTAAAGATGGCTTTTTACCAATAATGGCCCTGGAAAGCAGATAATGAAATTCATATGTTTTCCTCCGCTTAGCAGAGAGACAGGGGCCTACCAGGATAGGATGTTGTATATGTTGTCAGATCTGATCATTTTATAGATTGTTTTTGATTAATTGTTTTTCTTTATTACAAAGGAGGATTCATAGGGGAGGGAGTTCCAGAAATAATTGTGATGCAAAAAATTCATTAACAAAACATTTTTAAACAAAAAATAAATGAGCTGTGGCTTCAGAGAGAATATTGGAGTCATCCAAAGTGCTACATAATTTGCCAAGTGCAATCCAAATCACGTTCTTCTAATTCAATTCAATTCAGCATTTACTTCATCATCCATGTGCAATATTTGTTGAATACATGTTGTAACATTTCAAGAGACTGACCATATGACTGCACATCAGTTTGAATAATAGATATTACTCATCCACTAGGTTTTTCCCATATGAATTATTAGGGTGAACACCCTTGAGTAGTTGTGAATATCAATTAGAAGGCTCTAAAATGTTCTGGGGCTCATTTTAATCACAATGTCACACACAAACAGGAATATCTAGAGGACTTTACCATTCATAAGGAATCCCTCTTCCAATTGAAGTTTGTGCTGGACATCTTCCATGACACATGGGTAAATCACTTAATCTCTCTGTGCTTCAGTTCTCTCACCTGCAAAATGAAGGGTTTGGACTCAATAATCTCTAAGATTCTTTCCATCTCTAAATCTACGATCCAATGAAATGCCT
This sequence comes from Phascolarctos cinereus, assembly GCF_003287225.1. Taxonomy (NCBI): domain Eukaryota; kingdom Metazoa; phylum Chordata; class Mammalia; order Diprotodontia; family Phascolarctidae; genus Phascolarctos; species Phascolarctos cinereus. The sequence goes on from NW_027555847.1 coordinate 364,326,736, forward strand.
TTCATGGGAGCCCATATTGTACCAGTGAAAAGTTACTGGCTCTACATGCAGAGTACCTGGGTTCAAATCCAACTTTTGGCAATACCAATATGACCTTGGGCAAATCACTTAACTTCCCTGGACTTCAGTTTCCTCACCTGTAAAATTAGGGAGTTGGATTATCTGGCCCCCGAGTCCCCTTCCAGCTTTGGATATATGAGCCTGTTACCCTATAACAGTGACAGACACTCTAAAGCCTTTGCCAAAGGGTCTGAGGTAGAAACTAATGCTCTTAGAGGTAGGTATAAGAAAGAAGCAGGAGGTGAAGCCCTGAAATGACACAATGAGTTGAAGGATGGGCACAGGACCAAGATGTCTGTGCCTCTTGTTTCTTCTCTCATTTCCAGATGAAAGAAATGTCCAGATGTCTCTTTAGATTGAGGAGAGGCAAGCAAGAGAGTAGAATCTTCTCAAATCTGACCTTAAAAATCTTTCTCTGGAAGGCTGAATTCCCAGCATTACCCTGGATGCTGGAAACAGTTCCCATGGACTGTGGCCCAGGGGACCTTTATCCGAACTAAGGTAATCACTTCCTTATGTGATTGTGAGTCACAGACTATATAGAAGAAATTCAATTCAGTACAATTCAGTTCCACGGGCTCTCCTTTGTTAATTTACCTTAACTTGCAGGCTAGCTCTACTTCTTACTACACGTGCATTTAGGCCAGTTCATATAATTTCCCTGGATCTTTGTTTCCTCATTCTGCAAAACAGGGAAATCTAAGGTTTGTGACTCTCATGGAGGCTTTCCTGCCCTTGTCTCCTCCATTAGAATATAAGCTCATTTCAAGTGGAAATGTTTCATTCTTTTTACTTGTATTCTCCAGGACTTAACACAGTGCCTGGCACCTTGTAGGTACTTACTGAGTATTTTTTGATTAATTGATAGATGGATTCTATTCTCAATTTAGCACTAATTAGACAGGGGATATAAGAAGAATGTATAGTAAGAACCAGACTTTCAAGGACCTTATGATCATTGCTCATATACATAAACAATAAAGACAGCATATATATGCATATATATATATATATGAATGTATAAATGTATTATGTAGCAGTGAATTTTTCATTTAATTTTTTCAATTAACAAGCATTTATTTTCTCCCCCTCCCACTTCTTCTCCCATACATATTGAGAAAATAAGATAAACAAAATCCTTGTAACAATATGTATAGGAAAGTAAGCTAAATTCCTTACATTGGCCATGTCAAAAAATGTATGTTTCATTCTGCGTCTTGAATCCATTACCTCTCTGGCAGGAGGTAGATAGCTTACTTCATTATTAGGTCACTGGAATCACAGTTGATCACTGCATTAAGTCTTTCAAGGTTGTTTGTCTTTACAATGTTGCTCAATGAAATGTTCCCCTGTTTCTGTTCATTTCTTGGAATTTAAGACATACTGTTTTAACTGAACAAGTAAGATAGATGATATACCCAGGCTATAGTGCCAAAGGAATTCAAAGGAAGGAAAGACTATTATGAGCTGGAAAAATTAAGTAAGGCTTTGTGGATAAGCTAGAAATTCAGGTGGGCTTGAAGGATGAGGCTAGGAAGAGGGAGAGCTTTATAGACATTATAGATAGAAAGACGTTGGTACTTTCCTTTATTAAGAAGCCCTGGGGACATGCTAGAAATAATAATTACTAACCTTTATTAACACTCTAAAGTTTGCAAAGTGCTTTATATCTTATCACATTGGAGTTCCATGACAACAATGAGATATAGTTACTGTAGATGGTATTATCCTTATTTTATAGATAGAAACTTACGTTCAAGGAGTTTAAGGGATTTGCCCCTCTCACACTGCTAAGTGTCAGGATTCAAAATCAGGCCTCCCTGACTTGAAGTTCAGCACTGTATCCACTATGCCACATTACCTGATAGTTCACACTTCTGATTTCCCTTACAAGGGAAGTCATTACTTTTATCTCTTTGTCCAAGTCCAAATTGTGACCTTGAAAGATGATGGCTGGCAGAAGAGTTGGCCATCTAGATGCTATTCATGAGTCAGCATGGCTCACAATAGCAGAATCCTAGGGCCCAGCCCAAAGACAGGCATTTCCCAAGAACTAAGAAAATGTGTTTGGCACAAATCCCCCCAGTGGTTTAAGAAGGCTTTAAAATAAAATTTTATATTGAAGGGAGAAGGGAGCCCAGTTAAAACATACTAGATAATTTTGCGAGATCAAATGTGAAAGAGAAAAAGCATCAGAATAAAGAAATATCTAGTCATTCCATGGAGAAAGCAATAAGAAAGTGAACTGGGATCAAAATTTATTAACCTTCTATGTTTAAATACTGCTGTACAGAGAATGGTTAAATGTAGAATTCTTGTATTTAAATATAAAGAGGTGAATTCAATTTGGAAATTTCAAAGCCCTTTTATTGATCTCAAGCTTCGTTTGGAAACAAAGGCCCATCTTTTTAACACCAACATTCTTCCAGAGTGACTGTATGGCAGCTAGACTTGGGATGCAACCATCTCTGAAGAATTAAAAATTAATATCATCAAGAAGGTGATGGAGAAGTGCATGGTGGAGCTGAGCAGGCTGCAACATACAACTAATGAAGAATTTTCAAGAGCAGGAGTAAAGGAAGGAAATGGATAATAGGATGAAAAGATGAGCTGATTACATGATAATAAAAAGGGATGATAAATGGACAGTCAAAATTTTCTGCTGGTCCACACTTGATATCAAGAGAAATCAAAGAATGCCTCCAGTCTATTGGGTAAACTCCCTATGGTGAACTTATGGGTGTATACAGACAGGAGTCAAATAGGATAGGCAGCCATGGAAGGGTTGAAATATGCATCATTGGAGGTAACTTCCAAATCTACGTGATCAATGATCAATTTGAGTATTTTGAGAGGAAATTTAATCTCATGGATATCAGTGAGACTTTGTGGGACAGGACTCATAAGATACAGAGCTGGAATCAAATCTATACCACAGGAATATAACAATGAAAACATGGGCTTTATTCAACAGAAATAGGTTTACTGAGAATTGAGAAAGTAACAATTCAGTTCAGCAAACATTTATGACACTATATTCAAGAGCAGAAAATCCACGTACCAAGGGTTGGAATACAGTGGAGAGAATTTTGTGAGAGTGTGATACAGTCTGGCATAATGGAAAGAGAAGTGGACTGCAATCAGAAGACCTGAGTTCAAATGCTGTTTATTAGCTAGGTTTTTGGTAAGTCACTTTACAGCTCTTTGTCTCTTTTTCCCTACTTGTGAAGTGAAGAGACTGAGACTCTAAAATTCCTTCTAGCTTTAACATTCTGTGATTCTGAGAGAGGCTATTGTGAAGTAGAGACAGCCTACCAGGCAAAGGGGACAATTTAACAATAAAGCTCATAAATTTGGCACTGAGGCAAGAAAAGAGTAATGATGGGAACTTCATTATTTGACATTGATTCAGAGTAAAATTGTATTAAAATTAGAGTGTTCAATAAATAAGTGACTTGCCTTACTCATAATCTTATCTGTTATAAAGTAGAGGAAGTGACAAAGGCAATTGTTATTGTAGGTTAATTCTATCCAGCAAGAGGAAAACAATCAAGACAGGAAACAGAATCAAGTGGTTGTTTTTTTGAGATGCATAATAGATAAGTCTAGTCATATATGTAGCATTGGATTTTAGTAAAAGTGTTATTTTAAGTTCAGTGAAAATATAGGACTAATACCATGATGAAGTCTGCATAAAGGGCAATGTGGCATAAAAGAAATGTAAAATTTGAAGGAGTGAATTTCTGACTATATGATCCTAAATCATTCTGATGAGAAAGTAAAGGGAGAGATAGCTTAAGAAACAGATGTGGCTGCACAGGTAGCTCTGATGATCTTGAGGTGAAAACACTGAATAAAAAGGAGGAGAGAGTGGCTATCTGTAAAGATAAATACAAAGGAATTGACACAGACCTACAGGAACTGTTCTAGAAAATCTAAATCCTCGAGTGAACTGATACTTCTGAAAAATGACTTTGAAAATGAAAATCTATTGGAATTGCTTTGGTTTCAGTTTTTTTTGTCTTGTTTTGTTTTATATTAGGAGCAAAGAGATGAAAAAAAAGAATAAGTTCACTGCTTGGGGAAAATCACATATAGTTAACAGATGGCAGAGAGGAAAAAGAACTACACAACTCTTATTTTGCTCCCATTTTCTCCATCAAGTAGAAGTTTTCGAACAAGTAGTCTAGAAAAGAAATTAAAGCCCAGGAGAGGTAGAAATCCTAAGAGAACATTTAACCAATTAAATTTAATTAAAAATCACAGGTACATTATATATCAGGGTACTGAAAGAGCTTAAATGATGGCCATCAGAGCCACTGTTAATAATTTTTGAGAAATTATGAGAACTACCAAGATACTTTCAATACTTATATAACTATAAAACATATTTGTAGAAATAGAAGAAGACTTAAATAACTGGAAAGCTATGAGGTGCTCATGATTGAGCAGTGGCAACATAACAAAGACAATATTAGCAAAATTATTTTATGCATTCAGTATTATAATAATCAAATAACCTAAGAGATTTTATAGAACTAAACAAGATAATAACAATATTCACTTGGGGGAACAAAAGATCTAGAATTTCACTTAAAGGAAGCAAATGAAAAGAGTGGGAATGAAGAGGAACAGTATTAACCAGAAAACTGTATTATAAAACAGTCCTCATCAAAACTATTTGGGGTTGATTAGAAAAAAGTATTTATAGACTAAATAAGACTAAATAGGCAAGAGCCAGAAGCAATTGAAAGTATAGTCCAGTATTTGATAAAATCCAAGAACATAGATTTCTAGGGCAAAGATGCTCTATTGTCAGGAATTGCTGGAAAATATAAAGACAGTCTGGCAGAAATTTTACTAACCCAGATGGTCTCTTGGCATTCCTTCCATTTTCTATCATTATTGCTGTCTTTTAATTTGTAAATAAATTTTATTGATGCCTTTGTTTTTGCATCACCTTTTCTTGGAAATATCTCCCCCTTCATCCAAGAAATGGTTTAGACCAGTATCTTACATCAGATACCACAATAAATTAAAAATTGATACTCAACTTGAATGTAAAAGGTCATATCATTTTTTTTAAAAAATGAAACACTAGAAGTCTTTTCTGATTGTTGCCAGGGGAAGAATTCTTAATCAAATAGGTGATCACAAAACAAAACAGACAAGTTTGATTACTGTAAGTTAAAAAACTCTTGTAAAAGTATACAGATTTACAAGGTTTGTAGGCCAAACCAATGAAAATAAAGAGAAAAATTATCAAGCAGAAAAATCTTTATATAAAATATCATTGAGAAAAGTTAGATATCCAAAAAATGTAGGAAACTGATGCATATTTATAACAATGAAAGACAATTCTCCTAGATGGAGAAAAGGAGGGCAAAATAGGAGTTGTGTAATAATTCTGCTTTCTCTCAATCATCTGTTACTATTACAGTATCTTTCCCAAACAATGAATATATTCATTCCTTGTTCACATTCTACCTCCAAACATAGCTATATCCACTCCCTGACAAAACAAAGCGAAAGCCCCATCTTACACCAATAGCTTTTCCATTTTTCCATCATGATAGACTTTGTCAAATCTTTGCTTAGTATCAAGACATGATTTTCATCACATTCTCCTGAGCAACCAAGTTTATAACCCTGTCAAAAAAGGAAACAAGGTTAATACCTGACTTATTTTCCCCTACCCTATGTTGGATCCTAGTGACAAATGCTCTTTTCTAAATAATTTTTAAATCATCATTAATTCTCCCTTCTATACTTTTGCTGATAATTAAGTTCAAGTGTAGCTTCAATACTTTTCTTGCTTATGAAAACTAGGAAAACATTCACTAATGTTGGTTTTTCAGCTACTCAGAGATAGCAGTAAATAGTCAGAGCTTTCAAAAGGAGGATTATGTATTTTATTTTATTTTTTTTTCAATCAGTCAATAAACATTTATTAAGTACCCAATTAGAACTGGCAAGGTGCTAAGCACAGGGAATACAAAAAAACGATGCAAACAACAGTGTCTACCCTCAAGGAATTTACAATCTAATGGTCAAATTAGATTTCAATCATTTGAATGTAACACCATTCAACAGGTAAGTATTGTAAATACAGTTGAGGTGGGAGAGAAACTGAGGAGGCCCAGGGAGGGAGAGAAGGTTTGCAGGATGGCATGGAAGGTCAAGCCTAATTGATGTCAACATGGACGAAGTGCCATCTCCCAGTATCTGGGGCTCCCCAGATACAAAAACTGAGAACACTGTCACAGATTCTGGTCACTGCTCTTTTTGTCCCTGCCTTAGATTAGTGGCCACCATAACTTCTTCATTTTGGTTTTCTTTTTGTGGATTTGCTTGAAGCAAAACTTCTTCCCACAGAGAGACTTCGTTCCACTGTGGTCAGCACTTTTCTGTAGGAATTCCTTAGGTGGCCCTCCTCCCCTAGCTTTGAGGATGTGGCATATTCTGAGTCCACATTTTTTAAAATATAAATTTATTTATTTTTAGCTATCAACATTCACTCCCACAAGTTTTTGAATTCCAAATTTATACCCCATCTCCCCCCTTCTCCCACCCCAAGTGGCACACATTCTGAATATCCCTTCCCTTAGTCTGTCCTCTCTTCTATCTTTTTCTCCCCTTCTCTTATACCCTTCCCCTTCTATTTTCCTGTAGGGCAGGATAGACTTCTGTACCCCAATTCCTGTATTTCTTATTTCCCAGTAGCATGTGAAAACATTTTTTTAAACATATGTTTTTAAAACTTTAGGTTTCAAATTTTCTCTCTTCCTCCCTCCCCACCCACCCTCATTGAAAAGGCAAGCAACTCAATATGGGTTGTACATGTGCAGTTATGCAAAACACTTCCATAGTAGACATGTTGTGAAAAACTAACTCTATTTCCCTTAATCCTATCCTGCCCTCCCATTTATTCTATTCTTTCTTTTGACCCTGTCCCTCCTCAGAAGTATTTACTTCTGATTACTCCCTTTCCCAATCTGCCCTCCTCTCTATCATCCCCTGCTCTCTTGTCCCCTTCTCCCCTATTTTCCTGTAGGGTAAGACAGATTTCCATACCCAATTGAATGTTATGTTATTCCCTCCTTAAGCCAAATCCTATGAGAATAAGATTCACTCATTCTCTCACCTCTCCCCCTTTTCCCCTCCACTGTAAGAGACTTTTCTTTTCTGTTTTTTTTGTGAGATAATTTACCCCATTCTACCTCTCCCTTTCTTCTTCTCCGAGTATAATCCTCTCTCATCCCTTAATTTTATTCTCCAGATATGACCCCTTAATCTTCAACTCACCCTGTGCCCTCTATCTATCTATCTACATATACATACATATAATTTTTTTCCTCCAACTACCCTAATACTGACAAAGGTCTCATGAGTTATAAATATCATCTTTCCATGCAGGAATGTAAACAGTTCAATCTTAATAAGTCTCTTATGATTTCTCTTTCCTGTTTACCTCTTCATGTTCCACTTGAGTCCTGTATTTGAAAGTCAAATTTTCTATTCAGCTCTGGTCTTTTCATCAAGAATGCTTGAAAGTCCTCTATTTCACTGAATGACCATTTTTTCCCCTGAAGGATTATACTCAGTTTTGCTGGGTAGGTGATTCTTGGTTGTAATCCTATCTCCTTTGCCCTCTGGAATATTATATTCCATGCCCTGGTCCTTTAATGTAGAAGCTGCTAAATCTTGTGTTATCCTGATTGTGTTTCCACAGTACTTGAACTGTTTCCTTCTGGCAGCTTGTAATATTTTCTCCTTGACCTGGGAACTCTGGAATTTGGCTACAATATTCCTAGGAGTTTTCCTTTGGGGATCTCTTTCAGGAGGAGATCTGTGGATTCTTTCAATTTCTATTTTGCCCTCTGGTTCTAATATATCAGGGCAGTTTTCCTTGATAATTTCTTGAAAGATGATGTCTAGGCTCTTTTTTTGATCATGGCTTTCAGATAGTCCAATAATTTTTAAATTCTCTCTCCTGGATCTATTTTCCAGGTCAGTTGTTTTTCCAATGAGATATTTCACATTGTTTTCTAATTTTTCATTCTTTTGGATTTGTTTTGCAATGTCGTGATTTCTTATAAAGTCACTAGCTTCCAATTGCTCTATTCTAATTTTTAAGGAAGTATTTTCTTCAGTAAGCTTTTGAACTTCCTTTTCCATTTGGCCAATTTTGCTTTTTAGGGCTTTTCTCCTCATTGGCTTTTTGGACCTCTTTTGCCATTTGGGTTAGGCTATTTTTTAAGGTGTTATTTTCTTCAGTAATTTTTGGGTCTCCTTTAGCAAGCTGTTGACTTGTTTTTCATGATTTTCTTGCATCACTCTCAGTTTTTCCTCTACTTCCCTTACATGCTTCTCAAAATCCCTTTTGAGCTCTTCCAAGGCCTGGGACTGATTCATATTTTTCTTGGAGGCTTTGGATGTAGGAGCTTTGACTTTGTTGTCTTCTTCTGGTTGTATATTTTGATCTTCTTTTTCACCAAAGTAAGATTCTATAGTCTGACTCTTTTTGCGCTGCTTGCTCATGATCCCAGCCAATTACTTGAGTTTTAAACTCTTTGTTAAGGTAAGAGTCTGCTTCCAATGTGGAGAATGTACTGTCCCAAGCTTCAGGGTTTGTATAGCTGTTTTCAGAGATACTTGTAGGGACCTGTAAATTTTCAGTTCTTCCAAGGTGGTATGATAAGGGGCAAGGTGTTTACTCCTTTCCTGGCCTGTGACCACAAGTATTCCTTTCTGTCCTGTAACTGTGAGGAGGGTTCCTCTCCACAGCCACTCCAAGCTCCACCATGCCGCTCCTCCTCACCCCAGCACCGCTGCCCAGAACTGTGACCCAGATCCAAACAGGGGCAAAGCAAGAGATTCCTGCCTCAGCACTGGCAAAGAGATCCCTGCAGTCCCTCTCTGATCAGCCACTGGATTCCTCCTCAGTCTGTGGGCTGGAAGCTCAGGAAGTAGCTGCTCCCCACCCCAGGGCCATGCTGTTGGGGAATGGAGCTGAAACCCCACCTTCCTGTCTCAGCACCAACAGAAACAGACTTTTCCCACTGACCTTCTAAGTTGTCTTTGGCATTTGTGGATTGAGGAGTCTGGAAACCTCCATAGCTGCCTGCGATTCAATCCTCTGAGGCCTGCTCCAGGTTCACTGTGGCCTGCACGCCTATGCCATGCTGTGCTGCGCTCCCAGCCCGGCGCGATACACCTTTCTGATCAATCATCCAGGTTGTCTTCGGCTGGAAATTTGTTTCACTCTGTCTTTTTGTGGGTTCTGCTGCTTCAGAATTTGGTTAGAGCCATTTTTTATGAGTATTTGGTGGGGTTTGGGGAGAGCTCAAGCAAGTCACTGCTTTTACTCCGCCATCTTGGCTCTGCCAGGATTATGTATTTTAAATGACCATGTGAACACATGTTCCAAATCACTAATAATAATAAAAATGCAAATTTAAGTGATTCTGAACTTTAACCTCACACCTTGCAAATTGGCAAAGGTGATAAAGAATTGAAGAGTAAATGGGGCAGAACCTAAGAGAAGATACAACTAATACATTGTTGGTGAAACTGTGGATTGTTTTAATCATTCCAGGAAAAAAATTTGGGATTATGCACTCTTTGGAATTATCCCTATTCTTTGACCTAATGATTCCATTATTTGACTTATATCTCAAAGTGATCAAAGACAGAAAAAAAGATTCTATATATATTCATTTTTATAGAAGTACTTTTTATGGTAGTGAAGAACTGGAAACAAAGTGGGTATTCAATGAATATGGCATGGTTGAATAAATTGTAGTGTAAGAATGTAAATAGAATATTGTTGGGAAGTAAAAAATGACGAACAAGATGAATTCTTAGAAACATGGGAAGATTTGTAAAAATGGATACAGTATGATGGAAGCAAAACCCAAGCAGCAACATTCATAGTACTACGATAATACAAATAAAAAGATCAATAACAAGAAACTGAATTCTGAGCAACAAAAACACTAGCAGTTTACGCACCAACAGCTGTCAGAGTGGCAGGGGTCTATTAGGGCAAAATGTGTGCACATTGTCAGACAAGGTCACCATATCAGTATTTTTGCTTTACCATTTTTCATTGTTAAAAAGAAGGATTCAATTTTGATGAAGAATGGAAGAAAGGGGGCATTTCCTGAAATGAATTTAATGTAAAAACAAAAGGCATCAATAAGATTTATTATAAAATAAAAAAGAAAGAAACTACAGCCAATGGCCATAATGGCCAATGGAAGAAGACATTCCCCAAACCTGGCAAATGTTTTTCCCATTTTCATGAGCCAAGTCAACAAAGATTCATTAAGTGCCTACTACATACCAGTCACTGTGCTAATACAAAAAAGAGGAAAGGAGAAGGATGGTAGCTTATAAATTTGACATGGATTATCAGAAAAATTCTAGAATATCTTATAAAATATAGTTGGAAAACAGCATTTATTAGGAACCAGCATGGGTTCAGGAATAAATGAGGCTAAATTAACTCCATTTCCTTTTCCTAAAGGGTTATGAAGTTGGAAGATCAGGAAAATAAAGTAAACATAGTGTGTCTCAATTTCAGCTAAGCATTTGACCAAGTCCATCATATTATGTCAAGAGGGAGAAGAATGACCTAGGTGATAGTATACACCTGTGGATTCACATTTAGGTAAACATCTATATTCAAAAAATGCTGATTAAAATATCTTCCCCATTACATAGCATAATGTATTCTACACAGTAGGCACTTTATAAATATTTGCTGAATTTAACCTGAAAAGACAGTCACACCTCACAAGGCTATTTTCTCACCTAGTGTGTCTTTTTTTTAAGAGAATACCTCTCAGTAACTATCCTAGTAAAAATGGTGAGTCCATTCATCTTATGGTGTTAATGGCTACTACTAATAGCTTATTATATTTGTTACTTATCAGGAAAGAGGCAGTCCTAGCATAGTAGGTAGAGAGTTAACCTTAGAACACAGGAAGACCTGGCTTCAAGTCATAGCTCTGACAGATATTGGCTGTGTAACCTTGGGTAAGTCACCTGACCTATTGGTGCTCTAGTTGAGACAACTCTAAGTTAATAAGTTGCAGAGAAGGTGATTGTCTGCATTGGCAGAAGAAATTGCTTACCTGGAGCTCCCTACAATGAAATAACCAATGAAATAACAGGCCCACTCCCTATCCCCTTTAATGGGAATCAATAACTTGACCTAAATAAATGATGAAAAATGTTTTCCACCTCCAGAGGAAGATAGAGTCTACAGATTGAAGCATACTTTTTTTTTCTACTTTTCAAATTTTCTTGTATATTTTATTTGCTTTGTATTCTCTTTTGCAACATGACTAATATAAAACTATGTTTTGCATCTCTGAACATGTATAATCTATTCCAAAATGTTTGCCTTTTCAAGGAGGGAGGAGGAGAGGGAAGAGGGACAGAGGGAATTTGGAACTCAAAAATTATAAAAGAAAAGAATGTTAAAATTGGTTTTACATGTAATTGATAAAAATAAAATAAAAACATTCTTTTAAAAAAACTTAACCTGAATGAGTGATTCTTTAGTGATGAAATTTCAGGCATTAGTGATAGGCCAATGAGAAAATGTTTTAGGTAGTAGTTTGGTGTTTAGAGTGATGAGGGGTTGGTGTAATTTTTGGTGCCCTATACATCATACTTTACAGGCAACCTGATCTCTAGTGACCAACAACTTTGATGGCTCTACTAAAGAGTAATTTTTATTAACAACAATACCCCAGCATCCCAGCCCAAAAAGGCAGAACTCTAGGGCCTTTTTACCAAGTAGTACAAGAGTGATACAAATACATATGTGGGAATGTGGCAACAATTTTGGCTTTGGGCAGAACTCTATCTCTTGCCAACCTGAATCTGAGTTCAAAATCAGTCCTGAACTAACCTATGCTTCAAGTTGGAGTCAAGATGATGATGCCACCATTTTAGTCAATGGCTTGAATCCAATCATAAGCTATTTGGTGCTATTAACAAGGCTCATGTGTCAGACAAAAGGTTGTCAATCCTTGATATAATCCAGTATTTACATGATAATTTTTTTTAATTATAGTACCTCAGAATTACAAAGTTCAAGATTTGATGATCAAAGAACACAATCCTTCCCCTCCTCTTCACAAGGTTTTAGGTTGCATAACATTCTTCGCTATTTATTCCAATCATTCTAAACATAATTTCCAAATTTGCCTTTACTATTTCTCCTTTTGAATGAAGATTTCACCTAAAAGAAAGATTGGATCAACAACTGAAAAAAAATCACACACACTTCCTCCTGCTTAAATGGTTCACTTTGGCTCCTTGTTCTCATAGATCATAAAATATTTGGGCTAGGAGGGACCATTGCCAGCAATTCCTTCATTCTGTAGATGAGAAAACCAAGACCCAGAGTGTCAAAGTATCTTTCTGAAAGTCAGGAAACTTGATGGAGGCAATGAGGCATTGTCATGGATTGAGTGCTGAATCTGGAGTCAGGAAGACCAAAATTTAAATCTAGCCTCAGACACTTATCTCTACGATCCAGGGCAAGTCACAATCACTATTTGCCTCCATTTCCTCATCTGTAAAATGGGGATAATAATAGCACCTATCTCACAGAGTTTTCATGAGGATCAAATGAGATAATTATAGTAAAGCCCTTAGTCCAGTACCTGACATATAGTAAGTGCCATATAAATGTTAACTTATTATTATTATTATTATTATTATTAAAACAAATAATACGTGTAAAGCACATTGCAAATCTTAAAGCACTATATAAATTCTAGCTAGTTATTATTATTGTCACTATTATTTTTATTATGGATCCAAAACTAGATCCCAGGTTTCCTCATTCACAGTTCACTCTTGTTTCACCACACTGCAGTATTTATATTCTCAAGGGATGTATGATGATCAAGTGGCCACATGCATGTTGTTATTTGAGGAATATTTATTTAAAGACCTCCCCCACCACAATCTCCACCCCAAAATATACCCACTATGTAGTGATGTCTCCTCCACTGGTCTTCTATGATACCTGAAATCGTACCAGAATTGATGCATTCCTTTAGTTTAATTCATTTTATTTTATTTTGGTGAGGCTATGGGGGTTAAGTGACTTGCCCAAGGTCACACAGCTAGTAAGTGTTAAGTGTCTGAGGCTGGATTTGAATTCAGGTCCTCCTGACTCCAAAGCCAGAGCTCCATTCACTGTGCCACCTAGCTGCCCCTAGTTTAATTCATTTTAGATATAAGAGTTCCTTATTAATAAAATGCCTTTAGAAGGAAATATCATTACCAGCCTATAACAAATGTTAAGTATTGGAAAGAAGAGAAACTGGTTGATTGGTTGGTTGTTGTTTCATTTAGACTAACACACTGTCACTTCAGAGACTAGAGGGAGGAGACCAGGCAAGGTTCAGAATGGGGAATGGCTGCTTGAAGAGATCCGATCCCTGAGATGACAATAGTATGGGGAAAATACAGCAGCTCACGGGTATGAACATTCAAAAGCTGGAGAAAGAAATAGAATGTGGAGGCAGGAAAGTATCAAAGTTAACTGACTTTCTCTTGCTTCTCATTAGGCCAGCGCTAATAATGTTTTGAACTATTACAAGAGGTATAATTTTCCCAGTTTTTAAGCTGCATTCTTCCTAAATCTCTTAGCAAAGAATGACCTAATGCTTTCTCTCCAGCAAATGTACATCTAACTGCCCTACAATTCCTAGAGTATTCTTCAACTCATTTTCTTAATTAAATAATAACCAGCTTGCAGATTTTCTCCACATCTTATGAATGTTTATTAAAATTTCTTCCATTTCTTTTTCCTTCCATTAATCAAGTGAAAACAAAATGCTTTCTTTGCCAGAACCATCATCTCTTTTACTGTCTTAATCTAATAGCCCATGAAATCTAATTTCGATTTTTTTTACAAAAAAGTTGATTTCTTAGATTTGTGATGAATTTCAAAACAAATCTCATCACTCCTTCTTCTTTTGACCTTACTTTACCTCTCGGCCAGTAATGCTACTAAGCACTCATTCATTCAGTCCCATATACCCAATACAGTGATATGTATCTAATAGATACTTAATAAATGTCTGTTGAATTAAATTAAATCTAATTCATTTAGCAAATACTTAGTGAGGAACTACAGGGTTCTGGGTATTGTGAGGGATGCAAATATGAAGCTTACAATTGAGTAAGGGAGATATAGGATGGACCCAAATAATTATAATATCAAATGATAATGTGATAAATAGATAAACTTCTTGTGGGCAAATATTGTCTTACTTTTGTCGTTTGTATCCTCAACGTCTAACACAGTGCCTGGTGCATAATATGTTGACTGATTGGCATCATAAAAGAGGTGCCAAAATGTGCTTTGGTAGAAGAGAGGAGGGAAAGATAACTTCTAGCTAGGGGAATTTAAGAAGACTTCTTAGAAGAGAAAACATTTGAGCCTTATTTCAAAGAATGTATACAATTTTGAGAGATGGAAAGTTGCATGATAAGGTCTTCCAAATAGAGAATGCAATAAGCAGGATAGAAAAATTTAGGATATGCTTGTAAAATAGCAAACTCAGTTTCTCTTGAATGGAGAGTTCATATAAGAGAATTGATGGGAGGGAGATAAGACTGGAAAGTTAAGTTGAGGCCAGATGGTGGTTGGTCTTGAAAACCAAACTGAAGAGTCTGGACTTTATTCCATAGACACTGGGAATCAAATGGAGCTATTTGAGCAGGGCAGTGACATAATCAAAGACATGCTTAAGGAAAGTTAACCTGGCAGGAGGGAGCAGGATAGAGGGGAAAGAGACTGCCAGCAGGAAGTTTAGTTGAAAGACTGTTCTATGTTGCAGCCCCTTGTAGGCTTTCTCAACTATGTGGCTGTGACCAAGTTGACTGTTGAGATATGAGCAAGCTTCTACAGCATGTAGCTGAGGTCTCCACAGCACTGAAAAAAGGGAGGTGGGGATTGAGGTATAGGAGCAGGTTTTGATGTAAACCAATGTTACATCCTTGGATCTGTTAGTGCAGCCTTACTACCAGTAGGCTAGGAGGTGGGGGAGAGATACTAAAGGAGCTCAGGGTCAGTGGGCATCTGTTCCTGGAGATGTTTGGTTTTTTTTATTCTGGATTTTGTACCTTTTTTTGGGATTATGGGTGTTCTAGACCATGGAAACAGCTGAATTTGCTTCATCTTTGATGCATAATTTCTATTTTGGAGAGGTTTGCAGCAGAAAGAATCAGAGAAAATGTCTTGTCCATCATCTTGTTGCTCATGTGACCCAGAAGCCTAAAAGTCATTAAAAAAGAGAAGTTAGGATTAGAAATACAGGCTTGGGAGTCATCTGTGTATAGATGAAAATTAATATTAAGAAAAGGGGTAGAAAGAACAGAGAGGCCAAGGAAAACATAACCTTGAGGAACTGACCACATAGAGGGGGAGTGCAGGATGAAGAAGACACATCAAAGGAGATAAATACTGAAAGGTTAAATGCCTAGGCACCATTTCTGACTCTGCCCTAGATAGGTCACTGGACCTCCCTGGGCTTTACTTTCATCTAGCAACTGAGAAGATTGGACTAGAGTTCAAGGAAAAGAATGGTAGGATCCCAGGGACCAAATTCCATAGGAAGTTAGGGCAAAAAGGATGAAGGACCAATTTCTCATGATATAAGCAAAGAAGATGGGGTTCTCTAAAAAGGCTCTTGCAGATGAGCAGGAAACTATTAACTTAAATTTCACAAATACCTGAGGACATGCATGGAGATGAGAGTAAGGGCAGGTAAAGTAGTATATACATATAAAAGAGATGCAAGGCACCATAAAAATAGTAAAAGGAATACTAAAGACTATGATATTCTGAGGCTGATGATGAATGCTAAAGAAAACAAAAAGAACTCTTTTCCTCCCCTTCTCTTAGCTATGTGAGGCAAGAGAACAAGGCTAATCCTTCTACTCCATGAATTAAATAGTGACTGAATAGGAGAGGCCTACAATGATAGCTAATGTAGGGAAGACAGAACTTCTTTATCCTTATTTTATTCCTGTTCTCTCTATAAAGAAGAATATGTTTGTTGAATAGTCGGGCAGAATAAAAATGAACTAGAGGAGAATTGAATCCCAAGATAGGTGAGGACGTGGTATGAGTAACTAGCTGGTCTCATACAGTTCAAGTCACCATGCACTAACCTAGGGTACCAAAAGATGTGGTGAAGGGGACTCCTGAGTCAGTTTTGGTTATGTGTGAAACATTGTGGAAATGCAGAAGATGTTGTCAAACTGGAGACATGTAAATGTTCTAATTTTCAAAAAATAGAAAGCAGTCTGTGAATTCTAAACCAGTGAGCTTAATGTCTATTCTTGGCAAAATATTAGGGCATATTATTAAAGGGACGGTTTGTGCTCATTTGGAAAAGGAAGTGGTGAATGTTAATATCTGGCACGGTTATACAATGAAAAGTTCAAGCTAGACTAATCCCATTTCCTTTGTTGGCAGAGAAATTAGACTGGTAAAACAGAGGAGTGCTATAGAAGACATAGGAGACCTGAATTTTATAGTAAGATACTTGATAAAATCTAGTCTTCTTCCATGAATGAGTCCTTGGCTGTACACTGTTCAACATTTTAATCAATCACTAGGATCAAGGCATGAATGTCATGTTTACCAAATCTAAAGATGACACAAAACTGGGAGGGATAGCTCACACATTTGGACAACAAATTTAAGACCTCAAAAACTAAAGTGATGTTCTAAATCTGATATGATTAGTGTATTGTGTATGTGTGTGTGTGTGTGTGTATATATATATATATATATATATATATATATATATATGTGTGTGTGTGTGTGTGTGTGTGTGTGTGTGTGTGTGGTGTGTGTGTGTGTATACATACATATACTGAAGTAAGCACAAATCTGATTTAATAAAATTTAATAAGAACCTGTGTAAAGTATTACATGGGTTCAAAAAATCATCCACACAAATGCAAACTAAAGGGCAGGTGATTAGACAATATTTTGTGAAAAAAAATAGAGGAATGTTAAAGGACTAAAAGTTCAATGTAAATCATATGGCATGGCAGGGAAAAAAAAGCAAATACAAGCTTAGGTTGAATTAATGAGATATAATGAAGACTTACAATGATCCCACTATTCTCTGTCCTGATCAGATTGTATCTGTTGCATTCAATTCTGGATAGAACATTTTAGGAAATGTACTTACAAAATGGAGCACATCCAGAGAATGGAAGGTAGAATAGTGATATGATTGGAGACTAACACCTGATGACTATCTTTTGAAGGAACTCGAGGATTACTTAACCTGGAGAAGAGAAAGTGTAGGGGTATATAAAAGTTGTCTTCAGCTGTTTATAGAGCTGTCATGTGGAAGAAAGATCAAACTTGTTCTTCATGGTCCTAGAATTCTATCCTAAGAGCAATGCAGGAAGTGTAGATCATTACTAAATAGAAGCTAAAACTTACAATTAGAGATATGTGGAATAAACTATCTCAAGAGGAAATGAGCTCTCAATTCCCAGAGGTCTTCAAGTGTAGGACAAATTGTCAGGAACTTTGTAGAGAGGATTCCTGTTCAGTTATACCTAGGGAACCATTGTGGTATGGTAGAAAGAATATTGGACTTGGAGTCTGAGAAACTGGGTTCAGATTTCATCTCTGACACACTCTATGTTCTTTTAAGCAATAGTTTTGTGAAACCTTAGGCAAGGCATTTAAGCCCATTTTCATTTCAGACTTGGTTTCCTCATCTACAAAATATGGGAGTCAGAACCTAAAAGTTCCTTCCAGCTTCAAATCACTGATCCAGTGACCTCGTAGGTCCTTTCTAATTCTTTAATTGTGAAGGAAAATATATTAGGTTCTTCCCAGTTCTGATATTCTTTGATTTGAGATATATGGACCATAGTAATTCAATGTCACAAGAACTGACAGAGGAAAGAATTTCAAGAAGAACAGATTAATCAATAATATCATGTGCTGCAGAAAAGTCAAGGATGATGGTGAGTGAGAACAGGCCTTTGAACTTGATAATTAAGCACTAACCCTTGAGAGAGAGATTTCAATAGGGCAAGAGGACCAGAAGTCAAATTGCAAGGGGTTGAAGTGTAAGAGAGTTACGGAGTGTAGGTACTGATTGAAAGCTGTTCTTTTTAGAAGTTTACTGTGAAAGGAAGGGGAAAAAAACTAGGACAGCAGTTCTAGGGGGAACAAGGCTAAAGAAAGGTATTTGAGGTAAGAAGAGAAACATTTGTAAGTTGAGTGTGTTTGCAGGCTGAGGGAAGGAGCAAATGAAGAAGGAAACAATGAAGATCTAAGAAAAAAGAACGATTGAGAATAAATTCCTGGAAGAGGAGGTAATGATGTGTTTAGGGATGGGAGATGATGTAGTGTGGCATTAAGAATGGAAGGGCTAGCATTAGGTAGAATGTAATTATTTTATATAGCACTGTGAGCCACACATCACCTTCATCACTCTCATCCTGCCTGTATCTTATCCTTACAATGACATAGTCTGTTACATGCTAGTGCTTGCTCCAAGGGGATATCCATGATGTTTTGTTGCATTTAGGTAAATGAAAGACAGTGTTGGCGATGATGATCATGATGGCAATGATGGTGGTCATGAGACACACAAGTCTTCAGTAGTAAGTGACCATTGCTGTTGCTGTTTCTGACTCTGTTCTTCCCCAAGGACTTTCACCACATCTGGAAGTCTGTCCTATTCTAGCATTCAAGTCACTCAGAATTATAAGCTTGTCCTCTTTTGGCACATTGGTGATAAGGGTCTCCATTTCTTCATAAAACTTTTCTTTGATATAATTAGGGCTCGCCACAGTGGAAGCATAAGCACATAAACACAATGAAAAACTATTCCTAACCTGGAAAGACTTGTATGGTCTGATGCTGAGTGAAGCGAGCAGAACCAGGAGAAAGCTGTACATAGTGACAGCCACGTTGTGTGATGACTAAGATTGATAGACTTAACCCTTCTCAGCATTACAAGGATCTAAGACATCTCCAAAGGCCTCATGATGAAAAATGCCATCCACACCCAAAGAAAGAACTATGGAGTTTGAATGCAGATCGAAGCATACTATTTGCTCTTTTTTTTTTCTTCTGTTGTGTTTTGTTTCCTCTTTCTGGTGGTTTCTTCTATTATTTCTTATTCTTACTTACAACATCACTAATGTGAAAATACGTTTAATAGGAATGTATATGTATAGCCTATATCAAATTGTGCACTGTCTTGGGGAAGGAGGGGGAGAAAAATTTAAAACTCAAAAGCCTATGGAAGTGATTGTTGATAATTCAAAATAAATTAATTAAAAGAAAGAAAAACTATTCCTACTTTATTTTGCTTTTAAAAAAGAAGCAACTTTGAACCACCCACTTCTTTTATCTTGGATGGAGTGTTGTGATTAATGAAAAAACTTTGTGAAGAGGATTCTAGTTGATTCAGTCACCATTATACATAAATGTATTTGCCACATAGCACTTGGAAAATAGTAAGGAAGTAATAGATACTTGTTGCTAGATAAATTGCCAGCTTTCAAAAATTGTAGGGATAGAACCTGGACCTGTGATTTCATTGGTATACAGGGGTTGGGAACCTGCGGCCTGGAGGCCACATGTGGCCCTCTAGGTCCTCAAGTGCAGCCCTTTGACTGAATCCAAACTTCACAGAAAAAATTCCCAGACATGTTCTGTGAAGTTTGGATTCAGTCAAAGGACCACAACTTGAGGACCTAGAGGGCCACATGTGGCCTCCAAGCCACTGGTTTCCCACCCCTGATAGAACAAACAGTTCTGAATGTGTGGTCCATTGACCACTGAGAGTCCCCATGACCCTTTCAATGGGTCTGTGAAGTCATGACTATTTTCATAATAATAATAAGATATTATTTGCCTATAAAAATACTCCTCCCTTTTCCAATTATATGTCTGTCTCAAGCTAAAACTTGACCAAGGCTTTGGGACCCCCTATCCAGCAACCACAATAGAATGAATGCAGAAGCAGATAAGAGAACCCAGCTCTTTTGTATTAAGCTAGATATTAAAGAGCTTTACCAGGTGGGTTTTCTCCAAGGCTATTTAGCCCTGACTCAGGGTCAGGCTGTGTGGTAGTTCTATTTCTGTGGAGAGTTGTCAATCCCCTCCAGAAGTCTCTATTTGATGATGTCATAAGGGAGGGGTGGAGATAAGTAACAATGAAGGAAGGGACATAAGGTGCAGAGGGGAAGGAGAAAGCCCTCCTGTCCATCATGAACTACATCTGCAAGCCAGCTTTGTGGGACAACAGATGCCTCTTAGAGGATCTCCTGTTCTCTTTCTGGCATCATTAGCCTGCTGGTACAGGATCTTTCCTTGGGGATATGGGGCTCAGAGGAAATTACATCATTCCCACAACACCCCAAGTAATTATCCAGGTAAAATAATAGTTAATATTTATATGTTTGCAAAACACTTTACATGCATCATCTCATTTGATCCTTATAACAGTTCTGTAAGGTGGGTGCTATTATTATCACCCCCGTTTTATGGATGAGGAAATCAAGGCTCCAGAGAAACTTGCCCAAGGTCACACAGCTAGTAAGCATATGAGGTGACATTGGAATTCAAGACTTTCTGGTTTCAAGTCCACTTACATGCTAGTACATTATATTGTGCTGCTTCCTGCCCATGAGGAACAACCTGGAACTATAAAGGAAGAAAGATAATCACTAAAGGAAAAAAAGCAACACGCATCCTGAGAGGGGCCCATGAAGGTGGATAGATGTTCGGGCAGCCAACCTCCATTGAATGAACAGTTTCACATCAATTTATGGTTGTGTGTAAGTCCTTTTTAGCTTTAAGCGGTTTACTAGCTTCTTTCTCCTGGGCAATTTCTTCTTTCAGTCACTGTCAGAAGTCACATGGAACTGCTCCCCCAAAGTTCAGAGTCCAATAATGGGAGCTTGCAGTACCATTCTGGACAGCTTTGTGCTGGGGCCAGGGCACTGTGGGAAATGCCCTGGACCACATTACGTAAGTTCTAGTTCTGTTCTACTACAGATGGAGAAGGTAGGCACCCCTGCTACACATTCATACTCACTAGAAGCAGTCACCTGAACTTTTAATCCAAAAGGCTATAACATTTAGCTCACCATGCCAAACCATTCAAGAAATAAGTCTACATCTATGGTTGACATTACCCCAGCAAAGAAGGTGGGCAGATGAGGTGAGGCACCAGCAAATAGGGGGTTACTAGCCCTCAGGCTGGCATCGGTCTCATTCCCATTCAGAAGTTGTCTGCAGGTAGTAGATAAAAACAGGGAGATCCACAGCCTCTGATTTGGTTCTGTTTGGCTGGCCCATTACAAGACTGTTTGCAAAATTGGCTGTTACAGAGCCATTACCTATTTCTCATTCTCTAAGGGTTGCCTGTGTTAAGGGTCGGGGGTCCTTTATAGTCAGAACCTGATGCATCCTGACAGTTGAAAGCTTCTGCTGTCCAGTATTCTCATTAATGACATGGTAAGTTATTCATGTCCAATGGCCTCATGGGCCAAGCAGACATCATTATGGTTCTAGCAATTTCTCCCTTAAAATATAGTTTCTGCTGAAAGTTATGGCCCCTTGCTGCTCTTCACACACATATACACATCACTTCAGCAATGAGGTGGTGCAGGGGATTGAGTGGTGGGCCTGGAGTCAGAAAGACCTGAGTTCAAATCCAGCCTCAGACACTAACTAGCTGTGTAACTGGGCAAATGACTCAGTCTTAATTTCCCCAGCTGTAAATTGGGGTTAATAATAGCACCTATCTCCTAATGTTGAGGACAAAATGAGATGATATTTGTAAAGTGCTTAGCACAGAGTAGATGCTCTATAAATGCTTACTCAATTCCGTTCCCTTTTTGCCTTTCTTCTTCCATATTTAAACCCAGAATTTGGACTCCCCTCAGTTTCATCTCCCCTTTCTTAGCTCCTCTCATCAGACAGTCCTAATGCCTTTGAGTGGATGCTTTCCACGCAAAACATCAGGATCTTATTAGACTTGCTGATGTGATTATCAGTGGCCATTCACTATTTATATACCTGGTCCATTTCAGAGGATTATATCCAAAATAGCCCTTGACCTTGTTTGCAGGAGGAATTAAAACAGACTCTCTGCAGCACAACCTTCAGGGAGATGCATTTTTGGTAATGGCTCTGCTGTTGTTACAGGAGCCAAAGTCAAAGCCAGGAAGGAGAAGTTAAAGCCTCTGAGGTCTATGTGTCATCTCTTTACAGCACTAAGAGGCTTTCCATAGAGGGCCTTGAATGTCATTCATCCTGGCGTTACTCTAACTAGGAAGCTTGTCCTAGAGGAAAGAGGGCTGAATGTGGAATTGAGCAGACCTGGGTTCAAATACAATCTTTGCCTCTCTCTAGCTGGGCAATCAGAGACAATTCATTTTCCCTTTCTGAGTCTCATTTCTTCATCCATAAAAGAGGAAATAGTAATTCACGTAGTACCAACATCACAAGTCTATTATGAAACGTAAATGAAATATTGTGTGTAAAGTCCTTTGCAAACCTTAAAGTATAATATAAATGTCCATTTTTATTATTATTTGAATGACAGAGCAGTGTTATGGGAAATTCTAAGCTTTTTTTCTCTTTCTTCACTTCTCTACTCATACCTATGGTCTTCAACCAGGGTCTGCCTTATGAATAAGCAATCATCCAATGTGGAGGGAGTCAAAGGCTGCTAAAAAGTATGATGTGTCCAAAAATACTCTCCTTCCGACCATTTGTAATGATGCCTGAAAACCCGCCATTTGATGCTAATTTCTTTGGGTCTCCAGGTAGTGTCTTCAAAAGACCCCTCTCAAAATGGGTGTACTTTTGGAAGGGAAACATCTTAAGAAGTTATTAGCTTACAGCTTAGAAGGAATTAGTTGAAAACAGCTGACAGCAAGAGACATAGGAAGGGAGTACAGAAGGGGTCCAGGGGCACAAAAATAGGAATGAAGAGCACTGAAAAGCTATGTCATGATCTTGTTGAGGCCTATTCTCCATACTTACCGTCAAACTCCAAATGGGATAGAAGTCAAATGCTCCTGTTAGAGTGTCCAAATCTTTCTGCAAAGTAACCTTTAAACCTAAGAGACCCAGTGGTCCACCCAGTGGCCAATGCTAGTGAGTCCTACAGTACAGCTGGCAAACAAAATGCTTTTCTGTGTCCTAAAAAACTGTCACACTCACAACATTTGTTGACATCGGGAGACTCTTTTGAGAGAGCCAGGGCAGGAGTTAGGATATTCAAGGAAACCTATGAAGATTTGTATGAACTGATGCAGAGGGAAGTGAGCAGAACCAAGAACACAATTTATACAATTTATACCATAAAGACAAAAAACTTTGAAAGACAGGAACTCTGATCAATTCAATGATCTACCATGTATCTAGACAACTGATGGTGTCTACGTCCTGACACAGAGGACTGATGGACTCAGGTTATACAATGAGACACATTTTGGGGGGAGGAGGAGGGCAGGATAGACAAAGCTAATGTGGGAATTTGGGGGGTTTTAAGTAGTTATTTTACTTGATATTTATTATGAATTTTGTTTTTCATTTTTTAATGGGGGCTTGAGGAAGAGAGGAAATAAATGCTTGTTAACTGAAAATAAAAGTTCAAAAATAAGATTTGGAGGGGAAAAATAAAAGTAAATTTTATATAGTGAAAAAAGAGATATGTGGGTTCCAGTTCTGTCACTTACTAGCTGTATGTCCTTGGGCCCCACTGAGCTTTAGTTTTCTTATCTACAAAATAGAGATATCACTTGTACTACCTACCTCAGGGGTCATTGTTAGGTTCAAATGAGAGAATATCCATAAAAACTTTATAAAATGTAAAGCACAACATGAATGCCAGCTGCTATATTTGTGGGTACTTTATAAGTCAGTCAGTAAGCATTTACTAAGTATGTGCCAGGCATGGCACTAAACCTGGGGTGGGGTACAAATATAAGGGAAAAGCAGGCCCTGCCCTTAAGGAGGTTACATTCTCATGGGGGGTGATAACAAATAAAGGAAAGGAAGAAGGAAGAGGATGAAAGTACCCTGCCTGGGGTGTGTAGTCTGGGTAGAACTGACGACTTGACTGGCCTGGGCACCCTCCTTAAAGGGAGGTTAAGATAGGAGACATCCATTCGGAGGGAATGCCAGGAGTATTAATTCATTTTCAAAAGACATTTATTATGTGCCTTCTATGTGACAAGCACTGTATAAACAAAGATAAAAATGAAAAACAGTCCCTATGCTCAAGGAGTTTGCACTCTACTGGGGGAAGTAACAGATATAAAAATGAGTATATACAAACTAAATACAAAGTGATTGGGGGTGGGAGGGAGAGGGAGAGCTCCAGCCACTCGGAATGTCAAGGAAAGGACACTCAGGAAGGGGCACTGGAACAAGCACCTGGCAGGGAGCTGAGCATCCAAGAGTTGGAGATGAGAAGGGAATGTATTCCACGTGTGGAGGTGACACCCCATGCAAAAGCAGAGAACTGGAAAGTGGAATAATATGTACAGGGCAGGGTACACAAAAATGAGCAATATGAAAATCAATCTGGAGCAATAGGTCAGTCAGATTGTGAGTAGTTTTAAATGGATGGCACAGGGGATACAGGGCGTGAGTTCAAGTCTGGTCTCAGATGCTAGCTGTATGACCCCGGAAAAGTCACTTAACCTATTTACCTCAGTTTCCTTATCTGGAAAATAAGCTGGAGAAGGAAATGGCAAACCACTCCAGCGTCTGCCAAGAAAACTCCAAATGGGGTCACGAAGAGTCAGACATGATTGAACAACAACACTTAAAAGCAAATGGAGGAATCCATATTTTATCCCAGAGACATGAGGGAACTACTGAAACTTCTTTGAGCAGAAGAGTTACCTAGTAGACCTGTGCTTTCAGATGATCAATTTGTCAGCTAAAGAAAAGATGTTTAAGAAGGGAAAGGCTCGATGAAGAGTGACAAATTAGGAGGCCAGTGCAAGAATTAAGTGGCTTGCCGAGTGCTTCCCAGCCAGCAAATGAGGGAACAAGACTAGAGCATAGACCCTCTGGCTCCTGGTCCAGCCCCCTCCCCACTATGCAATGTGGCGGCCCTGAAATCCTGCTGAAGCTGCTGCTCTGCTCACGTCAGTGTAAATGTCAGTACCCAGCTCTCCCCAGGTGCTCGCTCCATATGCAACAACAGCTACAATGAGAGAAGGCAACAGGACCGGGACAAGGAGAGGGACAAAGGCAGAGGCAGATGACAAGCTATAATTAACTAATTTCATTGCCCATTAGATCTAATCCAAATGTCTCAGCCTGCCATTACAGCCTGACTCTCCTTAATCTGACCCAATCTCACTTTATTGTTTTGTTGATTGGCTAGAATTAAGAAAGCAATGGAAGGGTGGCTAGGTGGTACAACACACCAACCCTGGAGTCAGGAGGACTTGAGTTCAAATTTGGCTTCAGTCACTTACTAGCTGGGTGACCATGGGCAAATCACTTTACTTAACCCTGATTTCCTCCAAGGGGCGAAAAAGTGATGGACAAAATGTTCAATGAAGGTTAAACTTAAAATGGTGTTGTCATACATTTTTTTCCCAGAGTGGGTTTTTAAACATTTGTCAGCACACCCTCCCTACCCCCGTCTTTCTCTAATTGCCTCCTACCAATCCAAATCCCCCAGTGCTGACATTTACCCTCAAGGGATCATGGGAGCCCTTCGGGGCAGGCTTCATCACATAGTGGGAAGTGTCAGAAGGTCCCTTGTTTAGGTTCTCTCTCCATCACTTACTGCCCATTCTTCAAGGCCCATCTCAAGTCCCTCTTCTTCCATGAAGCCTTCCTGGTCTGATTGTTGTTCATCCTTCATTCTCAAAGAGGACCAATGACATCAGCACGGTGATGTCTTGACTTGCAAGTGAATTGGATTTAAGTGAGGCAGAGCTATGCAGAGTCATCAGCCTCACTCTCTCCTCCAGAGTCATTGGCTTCCAGTGGCAAGACATAGGTCAAGACAACTGTTGATGGCCCCAGATTCAGTGGGGAACCTTAGCCTTTTCAAGCTAAGATCTTTCCCACATCTCGGTGTGTCTGAGGCAATGCTCATTCGGTAGTTAAAAGCTAGGTAAGAATCGAGGCAAAAGATCACCTAGTTTGTCTTCATGAAACAATCAGTCTGGGAAGGCCATCATCACTGAACTCTGTCCTGCATGCTCACTCATAGCATTCCTCTGTTGTTCTGCGCACCCAATGACAGTCATTCATGTTAGCACTTATATAATGATCTCTGGTGCTATTCTTTATTTTTTAATGTACATGTATGTCTTGTCTCCCCAGTAAAATTGCAAACCCTTTGAGGATATTGACCATGTTTCCCCATTTCTTCCGTCTTCCCCATCTCCGTACCCAGAATGCCAGCACCCATGACACAAAGAAAATGCTCCATAAAAAAACTTGTTAAAGCTTATCTTAGGCTTCAATTACATATCAAAAGCCTTATTTCTGTAATTCTCTTCCTCTTCACTCATGGTTTCTGCTTCTTCCTCCCATGGAAAGGTATCATCATTTCTCTTTCTTCATAAATTTATAGATTTAAACCTGGAAAAAACTCACAGGGTCACCTAACTCAGCCTCTCATGTTACAGATGAGCATAATGGGTCTTCTAGAGGTGAAGTGACTTGTCTAAGGTCATACATCTACTCTGGCAGGATAGGAACTTGAATCCAGGTCCTCTGACTCCAAATATAGGATCCTTTCTTTCATTTCCTTTTAATTTCACTCTTTGTCTCTATCTTTCTCCTTCATAGCCCCTATCTGTCCTCTGCCCTCTCTCTAATCCCTCCCTTCTACCTTCTTCCTCTTTTTCATTTCCTTTCACACCATCTCTGTTGAATAGAAGCCCTTGTCTGCCTCTGACACTGGACCACAGGTGCACAATCTGCCCTGGTCTTTTTACTACTTTTTTTTTTTGGTTTTGCTAGGCAATGGGGTTAAGTGACTTGCCTAGGGTCACACAGCTAGTATCAAGTGTCTGCTTTGAGACCAGATTTGAACTCAGATCCTCCTGATTCCAGGGCCAGTGCTCTATCCACTGTGCCACCTAGCTGCCCCCTTTTCACTATTTCTCCAGCCTGGCAGAAGGCTATCTTTGTTCCAGGCGGGAACCCCACACTATTGCCCTCATCCAGGACACAACGAGAGAGACCCAGAGGAGAGAGAGAGAGAAACCAACAAGCTGGCATTATTCAGAAGTACTAGATCCATTCAAATCGAGGGCTAGCCAATTGCCTTCATTAAAGAAATGTTGGTTCCCTCCTTCCCCGTACCCCTCCCCCAGCACCTTACATTGCAAACCCAAGTTCACAGTTCATTGCTTCCTTACACACAGGGTTTGGGCAATGCTATAAAACATATGCCTAGGTCTGCTTGGCTTCTTTTCTTCAAATATTGATCATATTTCTGAATTTTCCATTTCAGCTTTTTTCTTGCCATGATTTATTTTGGGCACAAAAGGCTAGCAGTTTTCTCTCACTCTACCTCATTTCCTTGGCTTTACCCTCATCCTCACCTACATAGGAAAGAGGGAGCAGAGGAAGGGAATTCTAAAACCCTAGAGCTGGGAGATAACCTTAGATCATGTTATACAATCTCCTCATTTTACAGAAGAACTGTACAGAACTTCTATAGAACTGTACAGAAGGCGGCCCAGAGAAGTGATATGAGTTGCAATCACGTTGGGGGGGAGGGGGAGAGTCAGCTCAGTGGGAGGAGTCAATGTACAGAAGAAGGGTCAGGCATTTATTAAGTGCCTACTGTGCCGGGACACTACTAAGCACTTTTTACAAATATTAACTTGTGATACTCACATACTGGGAGGTAGGTGCTTTTATTATACCCACTTCACAGTTGAGGAAATTGAGGTAAATAGAGGTTAAGTAACTTTCCCACGGTCACACAGCTAGTAAGTTTCTGAATTTGAACTCAAGTCTTCCTGACACTTGATCCAGCCCTCCAATCCACTGTGCTACTAGCTACCTCGAGAGCAGTTAAGGGTTCTGTGACTATCTGAAGCATGCTGAGAAGACAGACACCCCGCGAGGTGTTGCCAACTTCTTAAGCTACTTCCATGGATGTCTGAGATATTCCCCTTTCTCAGTGCATTATGAGGCAACAAAAGCCCCTGCCTTTCTCTCCCATGGGCATGGAGATGGCACAAGGAAAGTGGAAATATTGAACTCCAGTCTCAGAGTTCGAGGGTTATTTTGGAGGTGGAAATGAAAGTGATGGCTGTGTGTGATGTTAAGTGATCTTTCATGCTTCTTGATATTACCAAGCTTTTCCTAATAAAATTAAACTGTGTTGCTTTATCACTACATGAGGTCTAAGAGAATTTCAGTGACTGAATCTAAACTGGAGTTTCCAGTAGATGGAGGCTAATACAAGTGTGGATTGAGCTTGAACCCTAAATAGGATATAGGGAATCAATAGCAAAGCTGAGCTGGGAAGACCCCACCCACATGACACCTGTTACCTAGGCAAAGGCAGGCTGTTCTGTTGAGGTATTTGGAGACAACTGTAATGGAGTTGTGGCCCTCCCTTATTCAGGCAAAACAACTTTAACTTCTTCATTCTTTTTTTTCTCCTCTTTAACTTAGGAATAGTTTCCAGTCTTTAAAATTGTAGTTACTCTTTTATCCATGTCCTTTTTAGATCTTAGCTCTCAAACTAGACAGCATGGTAACAAAGGCTTTACCAGCATCGAGCAAAGCTGATGATGAATGGTTCCTGGTCAATACATGTTGTATTTCTGGTACTGATTCCAGGTTTTATATAAAATAATCATGTAACCATTAA
This sequence comes from Phascolarctos cinereus, assembly GCF_003287225.1. Classification (NCBI taxonomy): domain Eukaryota; kingdom Metazoa; phylum Chordata; class Mammalia; order Diprotodontia; family Phascolarctidae; genus Phascolarctos; species Phascolarctos cinereus. Next base: position 364,355,727 of record NW_027555847.1, read on the forward strand.
CTTGTGCACCCTCAGGCTGGAGTCCAGTCTTTCCCCTTGCCTTATACTGAGCAGTTGTGTTCAGGGTGCGGCCTACCATAACCAGTAGACCAAGTGTTTACAAGGATGTGAGTTTGCTTCCTGCTCTACCCCCTCCCATTCAGTTTTAGACTCACATTTATCTAGCACTTCAGGTTTATATGGTGCTAATTATGATTAATGGTGTTGAAAAGGTCAGTTTCTTAAAAACAGCATGTCCTAAACCAGGTGTTGACACCTCTAAGAAAAATTGTATGTCAAGGTTGTGGGTAAGTGGGGATCAGGATGCTGAGCAAGCACCAGTTGGCAATTCAGGAGGTGGAATGGGGTGAGACGTAGTCCCCAACCCCCAACTCTAGTGACAGTGGGGGAAAAGGAGGAGAGGAATTTGGCAGTAGTTGGCCTGTTTGCCATCTTTGACAAGCACGCCAGGGGTTCCCAATACCTGGCCTACCCCATGGCTTGCTAGCTTGTTGATGAGAACGTCATGTGGGACAGAATCAAATGTCTTGCTGGTGTTTCAGGTAGATTACATCTATTGCTTCCCCCTTATCTACATGGCCTGTCACTCTGTCATAGAAGGAAATTAAATTGGTCCAGTGTGATTTGCTCTTTACATGGCTGCCTTCATTGCTCTTCTGGCTGATTGTAAATTGATTGTTTGATTTGTTCTAGCATCTTCCTCAGTAGCCAAGTTAAGCTGACTGGGCTATAATTAACATGGCTATCCTTTTCCCCTTTGTGAAAGATGGGCGCCGTTTGTGCCCTCTGCTCGGTTTCAGGGACTTCCTTCGTTCTCCCTTAATTCTCCCAAATAATGGCTCCTTGTTCTGCAATAATGTCTGCCAATATCTTAAGTGCCTTTGGATGTGTGTCATTAAGCCCTGCTGATTCAAGTACACTCTGCTCTCTGGAAAGCATTTTCTTCCCTACATCATCTGCTTGCTCCCTTCCTATGTCAGGCAAGGCACCAGCTCAAAGCAGGCTCCCCTGCCAGGGAGAAGGAACCCTTAGCACAGCAAGTTTAGGTAAAGGGAACAAAGAAGGGGAGCCCCTGAAGTGATCACAAGATTTCTGTATTTTTATTTTTCAAAATAAGTTTTATTTGTGTCTTTATGTTTTTCAATGTAATTACAGATTCAGTTCCTGCTCCCAGCTATGAACCTTCCCTTGTAACAATAAAAAACGGTAAAGCAGATATACCAACTACATCAGATGGTGTGTATGAAACTCTGTCCCTCTGCCCCTCTATCCCTTTGCCTTTCTGCTAGCAGGAGAGGGGGAACAAGGGTGAGAGAAGTTTCGGTTTATTATCTGTTCTCAGAACCATAATTTATCAAAGAGTTAAATGTGCTTCTAGTGTTATTTTCATTTGTATTATTATAGCCGTTGTGTGCATTGCTCTTTTATTTTCTGTATCTGTTCATATAAAACTCTTGTTTCTCTGAATCCCCCATATTCATCATTTCTAACAGTACAATAATATTCTGTTACATTCACATAATTGTTCAGCTATTTTCCAAATGATAGACAACCATTGTTTATTCTTTGTGCTTCAGTGAATACTTTTGCATAGATGAGGCTTTTCTTTGACCTCTTTGTAGTAATATGCCCAGTAGGAAGATTACTGGGTAAAGGTGTGTGAATAGTTCAGTAACTTGCCTTTACATAATTAAAATATTTCTCCAGAATAGCTCTACCAATAACATAATACTGTGCTTGCCTGCCTACAGTCCCTCCAATTGACTGCTCCTGATTTTTTTTCATCTTTACCAATTTGCTAGGTAGAAATTGAAACTTCTAAGTTATTTTAATCTGTATGTCTCTTATTAGTGATTTAGAGCTTCTTTTATATGACTGTTAATTGTTTGCATTTCTTCTATTGAAAAATGTTCATGTCCTTTGATCACTGGTGTTACGGATAGAACCCTGGACTTGGAGTCAGGAAGACTGGGGTTCAAATCTCACTTCAGGTATTTGCTGACTGTGTGTACTGAGCAAGTCATTTGATCTTATTCAGTCTCATTTTCCTTATCCATAAAATGAGGTAGTCAGGTTCAGTCTTCAAGGTCTCTTCCAGTTCTAAATCTATGATCATCTGATCAAATGGGGAATGGAGAGATCATAGGATTTAGAGCTAGAGAGATCTTAAAGATGATATAGCCCATTTACATTTTAGAGAAGAGAAAACAGAAGGCTAAAGCTGAAATAACTTTTCCAAGGTCACAGCAATCACTATCGGAGCTAGGATTCCAACCCAGGTCATGTGTGTTCTTTCCACCACACCCTACTCTGGCCTCTGACAATCTGATCCTTCATATGAGAGAAGCTAGATGTCACAGATTTAGAACCGGGGTGTATGGGGTGTTCAGGGAAGACTAGCACCTTTGGTATGAGGGCTGCTCATCCACCTTTGGTGGCCACCTTCACCCAACTCTCACCTGTGGCTCCAAGAAGCTGTAGTATATGCAGAGGCCATATCCCAGTAAAACCATCTCAGCAGATGGGCTAGACCAGGTTGAAGGTAACTGAGAAACCTCAAACCCATTGGTGAGGGAGGCGAATATCTACCCCAAGCAGGTGAAGACTTCCCCTGATGGAATGGGCAGATGAGAACAATTTGTTCCAAAGGCCATGAAGATGGCTGAAGCAGCTGCTGTGGAGTGCTTAGAGCTTGGTCAGACATTGAAGATGCTAAAGTCACCCACTGCATCCCAGGTATCGCCAGTTGTCTTGACTTTTGTCCTGCCACTGAACTTCAATGCTTCTGGAAGAGTAAGACTGATGACTTTGCACAACTCTATCCCACTTAAATCCTCTTTGAAAATGAGGGGCAAACAACAACAATAATAATAGCTAGCATATCGATGGTGCTTTAAGATTTGCAATCAATTTACATATGTAATCTCACTTGATAACAACAATCCTGTAAGGTAGGTGCTATTATTATCCCCATTTCACAGGCGAGGAAACTGAGGCTGAGAGAGGGTAAGTGACTTGCCCAGGATCGTACAGCTATCATGTGTCTGTTTTAAACCCATATCTTTCTGACTCCAGTTCCAGGTCACTCTACCTATTGTGCCACCTAGCCACCTGAGTTAGTTATGTAAAAGGCACCTGTTTCTCCATGATTGCTTTGCTTCTATTTTTCTTTTTCCTACTGGGAAGTAAGAGACAGTTGGATTTCTATGGCACCTTGAGGGCCATGAAGTGCTTTCCTTCCAACAACCATGTGAGATGGGTAGTATAAATGTTCAAAGCCCCATTTTCCAGATGGAAAAAAGTGTGGCTTAGATATGAATTGATTTGTCCAGGGTCACATAGGTAGGCAGGGGTGTGGCCAAGACTTGAACCTAGGTAATATGATTCCATAGATCATATATTTTTTCACTGCTTTGAAATCCCCTCAGCCTCCTTTTGGTTCTCGCTATTTTTCCTTAAGAATTAGCTTGTGAAGACTGAATTTTAAACCTACCTTTAAGTCACTGAATTATAATATCAGACAATCTAAATCCAAGCCTCAGCTCCAACGCTTACTAATTGTTTAGTGAGCACTTAATAAATTGATTGATTGTGTAACCCAGGCAAGTCATTGGTTAGGGATCATAGGATAATAGATAGGGAGCCAGAAGGGATCTTTCAGGCCATCTAGTCTAACCCCCTAATTTTACAAATAAGGAAACTGAGGCCCAGAAAGGTTAAGTGACTTGTCCAGTGTCACAGAGGTAGTAAGTGGCAAAGCCAGAGTTTGTACTCAGGTCCTTTGACACCAGACTCAGTTTTCTTTTTGCCACATAACATTGTCTCTCATTATTATAGAGGAAGTCCCAGCTTAGATTGACCTAGATAACCTTGAGATCCCCGTTACTTTGAAATGCTAAGAATCCAGTAGGGTATGTAATGTAAGTAGTATTACCCCCTTTTTAAAGCAATGCCAGTTTCAGTAGCATCTCCCACAGAATCTATAGCTACTATTTATGTTTCTTTAAGAGGCAATGACATTTTGGAGAGTTTCAATTTAACTGCCATTCTATGAGAAGTCTATGAGGAGACTGAGTTTAGCTGTCATGCTTGAAGGAATTTTAACTATGATATATGAACAGTGGACAGAGAAAAATGACTAAGAATTTATTTCCTGAGAGCGCTGGGACTATACCTTATCTTGCAAATAAACATGAAGAAAATTCTTGAGAAATGATTATAATTGGCGTCCTGAGAGAACTGAATGGTAAGACTATGTTTCCAGAAATGAGAAGTCAGCAGTAGTAGTGAGAGTTAAAGGTGACTTTGGCTATGATCTTTCTTACAGTTGCTATGTTATAAATAATCGTTTATGTCATGTTTTCATGTTTTTTATACTGTTAATAAATAGTATTGCCACTAACCTTGATTTTTTTAAGCCTAGGAGATTAGAGGTTAGATTAGGGTTCTGATAGATAGATCTAGATATATGTGTTCATAGATGGATATAGATTACATGCTGAGAGAGACATGAACAAATACTTCTGAGAAAAGAAATTGTTTCTCTCATTTATTAGTTTATTAAATATTATTTAAGCTAAATTATTCACACTAATTAAACTAATAGCTTAATAAACTGTATTACTTAGGTAATATTTAATAAACTGGGTGAGGAACAATAATCAATTATTTAATTAATGACAATGCTTTAATTTTCATATTTAATATAGAAATATCTGACTGTATCACTTGATTACCTTAAAATCTCAGGTAAGAATGAATAAGGAAAATGATCTAACAGTAGGTAGAAATGATCTCCTAGACTACATATGCTGGTAGTAGACCCTAAGCCCCTACTACATGCACATGAATGATGAATGGAGAGGTTAATTGTCATCCAGTCTGTTTGAAGATGTCCAGCAATGGGGAACTCACAATTACCTGAGAGAAACCACTTTGGGGCAAGTCTAATAACTAGGAAGTATTTCCCTATATCAAGCTGAAATCTGCTTCCTGTCTCATCCATTGCTTCCAGATCTACATTCTGGGCCAAAAAGACCAATTTTAATCTCTCTTCCACATGATAAAGACAGCTCTTTTAATACTTGGGACATCATAGTTGTCTTAACTCTATATCTTCTCTTCTCCAGGCTAAATATTCAGTTTTTTTCAATGGATCTTCATGTGGTATCATTTCAGATCCTCTCAACATTCTAGTTTTTCTCTTCTGGATGTGTTCTATTTTGTCAATGTCTCTCCAAAAATATGTCACCCAGAATTGAACACAATATTCCAAACTGCTTTAGCCACAAGGCAGCATGGTGCAGTGAAAAGAATGTTGGGTCTGGAATCAGAAGACCTAGATTCAAATCTTGCCTCTGATATCTACTATGTGTATGACCTTAGAAAAGTCATACCCTTCCTAGCTAGAAGCTTCTCATCTGTAAAGTAAAGAGCTTGGACGCAAACTCTGAAGTCCATCACAGTTCTACATCTGTGAGCCTATGACAAGCATAGACATGACTGAGAACAACTGAACACCAACGACATATCGAGCTTACAATCCACTAAAGCCTTGTGGTGTTTCTAAAATGATCTAGTAGTCCCACATCCCTCCTCCTACAATCATGCAGTTGATGTTCAGTGCTCAAAAGCAGGACTCTACCTTTGTCCCCTTTTGATCTGGCCCATTGTTCTTGAAATTGATCTTTTTAGATTCTGCATCTGTCATTTAATGCTATCTGTTCTTCTAAACATCATGTTATATGCACATGTGGCAAGTATTCCTCTGAGCTCACCATCCCAGAGCAAGACTGACTACATAAGCCCTCAAAGTGCTAGGAGTATAGTCAGGAGGACCTGAGTTCAAATCTGGCCTCAGACACTTGACACTTACTAGATGTGTGACTCTGGGAAAGTCACTTAACCTCGATTGCTTCACCAAAAAGAAAAGAAGAAAAAGAAAGTTCTAAGAGTACCCCTGAGGGGTTAGAGGCTCTTCTTCTCTAATTCTATTGGCTCAAGCACCCATTCTACATGTGTTCTTCCCCACTTTTAGCCCCCCAGTTTCATTTAACCAATTAAAATTGGTTCGCCTTTACAAAGGGATATTTATTTTTAATACATAGCAAGAACAGAAGTACATTTTCCCCCCAGCATTTCAGGGACACACTCTCCCTTCTCCCATTGGTCTCTAAAGAGAGTGGGCTCAGATTTAATGCAGTTTTTATATAACACTGCCCCCAGGTCTAAATGCAATGTCACTGCCAAATCCTTGACTCAGCTCCTGCTGGGCTGAATTCCAAAGGTTGTTCCTTGATCCTTATGCATTTGATGCTGAGCTGGCTGTAAAACCCAGCATAGACTTGTGAGGGACTCAACTCCTAGACTTCTGGACTTCCAGACCTTGAGTGGCTCACTCTCCTGATCTTTTGAGAATCATAATGCCATAGCCTACAACTTCCTCCACCTACGAAACGAAGAAGAAATGCTGAGATGAAGAACCAAGGCCTCTATTTGGCCTCAAATGAGGAGAAGGCCCAAGGCCTCTCCCCTTACTGAATTCTCTCTAATTGTATATTATCATCCCAGAAGGTAGTCACACTAAGAGAAGAGACAAAATTAAGAGAGAAGGGGTAGAGCCTGCCTAATGGCTTTTGAATGTCAAACTTTCCCACATTTTGGTTCTGTAACTGTAGCCAATCAAAGAGGCCGATATTCACCATATGATAAGCATTCAAGTACAGAACGCACATCAGTACATGCTCCACACCTCTCCAAGGCATTTCTAATACTGTCATGTCAATACTTCATCATGACTGTCCTGTAAACAGATTTTACAGTCTCTTCCACTTGGGGAACTATATCAGTAGCAGTCTATGCAAACTTAGAAGGGTTCAGCTCAGTGGGCAATTCCCCATCACATACATGCATTTGATAGACATACCATATGAGTCTTAACTAAGTCACTAAAAAAAAAATTATATATATATATATATATGTGTGTGTGTGTGTGTGTGTGTGTGTTTGTGTGTATGTGCGCGTATGTATATATATGTACACACGTACATAATATATATGTATACACATACATACATATATCTCATGGATCAAGCCTTGTGACATTCCAAAAGAGACATTCTTCTGGAGTATTAATAGCCACTGCTTGGACTTGGCCTTTGGACAAGTCCTGAACACACCTTACTATGTTTTCGTTCAGCCTCCTCCCTCCCTTCTCTGAGAGTCTTTGTCAAATACTTCGCTAGATTCCAGCTGTCCTTCGTAGGGTGCTGCTATGGGAGGATTCTCTTGATCATCTCTGCATCCTCTTGAATAAGAAGCAGTTTTGTTGGGAATAGTAGCAACCAAGGATGGATTCAATGATCCAACTCGGGACTTTAGGTCAGTATAGATCTTAGATCAGCTGTAATACCTTATGAATCCATGCATTTGAAGGACAGGAAGGGAACTTCCGTAGCTTGAAAAAGGGTAGAAATGGGTTAGGGGATATAGAGGGTGGTCCTGAGCTACCATAAATCAATACGAGAGTCCTGGAAGTCTGGTGGGAGACTGTAAAAAAGACCCCAAGCAGGGGAGAAGACTGAATGCAAAATGCTGACTTAGCAATTTTGTCTGGAGACCAATCTTGACTTTCTTCATGTATAATCTACATTAGAGATAGAAGAATCCAGTTAGATCTTCGGATTGAGGCCCTCCCAATGCTGGAGAGTTGGTGCATTGTATTCTAAAGTGACTTCACAGGTTTACTTTTAGATTACTTAAGCTATGGGATGCAAGCTACTTCCCATGGGAGATGATGTACTGGTCTAACAGACACTGCTGTTGGGAAATCCTTTCTGCCAGTCAGCTGAAATTTCCCTGCATTAAGTTCCCTCCCATAACTACTATTTATATCATCCAAAAGTCTAACTAAACAATGTCACCGCCTCCTGCCCCCCTGTGTTTTCGGTGGTGTCCTTGAGCAAAGTTTTATAATATGCTCAGGGAAATGAATACTGAATTAAATTTTCATTCAAATCAGTGCCCTACAATTAAGCCTCAGAGTTGGAGAGCTGGAAGAGTCCTTAGAGATCATCTAATCAAAACCACTAATTAAAAAAAAAAAAGAAGAAAAAGAAAACCTGAGGTCCAGGCAGAGGAAAGTGACCTATCAAAGGATATCCGGAGAGCAAGTAGCACTCTTGGGATTCAAACCTAGGTCCCCTAACTATAAATCCAGTGCTCTTTCTATTAGGGTACAAAATAGTAGAGATCATCTGTATTTTCAGGAAACTGAACTCTAGGCAGAGCTAGAAATAAATTAGGTGTTTTAATTTAAACATCACCCCAATTTAAATTATTTTGGCCTTGTTTGATACTATTGCAGAAAAGGTGCCAACCTGCATTAATAGAGGGACTTTCCTCACCTGGGAGTTACCTAAACCAGTGAAATCATAGGCCCAGGTTCTATCCCAATGCGTACTTGTCATAACTGCTCTTATCTCTGGCCTCATACTTTGCCCAGGTCAGTCTACTTGCTATGTCTTTAAGGCTTACCAGCTTCTGTCTAGATGTCCCAGCTGGCTAAGTCCAAGGATAAGCTACTTCTTCAGGAGGAAGCTTCGATTAATCAACAAGCATTTATTAAGTACTTACTGCATGCCAGATCCTGTGGAAAGCTCTGGTTACAAGATATTTCCTGTGTGAGTTTCCTGAGCATCAAAATCCCCCTGTGCTGATGCCATGTACTAGCTATTGGACTCTTTACTTTGCCTCTACTGCCCATACCTATGTATACTCCCTGACCACCAGTTAATTATCTGGCTTCTGGTTGTCCAGATCTATGACAGATTCCTGAACGCTTCCTGGGACCAACCCACTCTTGAGTGTTACCCTACTTTTAATTCCCAGCCTTGCCTTGGCTCTTCCATTCCTCATTTCCCATCTTGCCTCCAAAACCCAGCACCTTCCCTAGTCCTGACACAGTAGCCACAGACTCTTAGCCTTTGGGGCTTGTGCTTATCTCTCAGGATTCTTATTTCTGCTCACTTTGGAATACTCCTGAGTACCTTTGGGCACTTACTCTCTTCTTACTTATGTGCCATCCTTTTCTCCAATCCCCATTTTATTCTGACCGTCTAATTTACAGCCCAGATAATTTTCTGACTGTTTAGTTCACAAGCAGGAGTTTTGGATGAGATCTTCCCTGTCAGTAAATAAGTATTTATAGAGCACCTACTACGTGCCAGGCACTGTGCTAAGCCCTGGGAATTCTAAGAAAGGCAATAGACATAACAGAAATGAGCAGAACCCAGAAAATGTTGTATTTAGTAACAGCAATATTGTCTTAAGAATAACTTTGAATCAATAAGTCATTTTGACTCTTATAAATACCTAAATTAATTACAAAGGACATATGAAGGAAGACATTATCTGCATCCAGAGAAAGAACTGATAAATAGAAGTATGCATAGAATGATTTTACATATACACATATTTGTGTGTAATGGTAGCCATCTCTAGGTTGGGGAAGAGGGGGAAAAGGTGAGAAAAAGAATTTTACATGATAACTTTATTATATATTTAAAAGGAATAGCAAGTTGGGCATAATAAATTTGCAATTCCATGTACAATCATCTTTTTTATTATCCTATGTTACTGAAATGTTTGTTTTATTCCATAAACAAAATTAAAAATTAAAAAAGGAAAGGCAATAGATAGTCCCTCTCAAGGAGTCTACGGTCTAATGGGGGAGACAACATGAAAAAAAGCTATGGGTAAACAAAATATCTACAATACCCACTGTCTCGATGAACTTGGCCTTGATTCAGACATTTAGTATGATAAATGGAGAGAGACAGTATATTACGATGAAAAAAGAGCTGGCTTCAGAGTCAAGCAGTTTGGGGTTCAAGTTCTGATTCTGACACATGGCACCTATGTGACTCTAAGTGAGTCACCTAACCCTTAATGCTTTTCTTTAAGATTATAAGTTGAAGAGAAGGAGTTTCCTCTCCAGGAATTCCTTATGTTAATGAAATCATAGGTCCAGCCTCAGGTCACACCCACAGAGAGATGGAGGAAAAGCTGTAAGCCCCCACACGGATCATGAAGTGCACCTCGGCATCCTAAACCAGAAAAGCAGAAATTAGGTCTCTCTTAGAAGTTCAGGCTTCATTTCCACTTTCCTAGTCTTGAAGGCTCCTTTCTTCTCCTTTCTGAAAGCCCCAACCTAAAACAAGGAGCTGACAAGGGAGAAAGCTAAATTCTGAGCTAAAAGATGGAGAATAAGCCCGTCCAGCTGTGATTTCATCAGGCTCATTTCGCCTGGAGCAGCAATGACCTTTATCTCTTAATTCCATCTGCGAATGAGTTCTTTCAGGGGAATACAACTCAGCAACTCAGGAAAGACATTTCAGATGGAATTCAGGAGGCCAGGCTATTTCCCAGGATAGGCCACCTAGCAAATGGCCTACTCCGGTGGGCAGGAGGCAGCCTCATCTCTCGCTTCCACCTCCTCTGGGCCCCCAAAATGAATAGAGGGAAAAATAATCTATTCTCCACCATCTGAGACAGATCTTGCAGGAAGCCTTAGCTTGTCAAAGCCCAGAGCTCAAACTGACAGGGACTTGGGTACCTTCTTCCTAGGACCTGGCCAGCTGCTTTAATCACAGTGTTCCTGCCAAAACAGCTGGGCAGACAGGGTGAGTAAGAACGGGGAACAGCTGCTAATCAGCCTCTGCATAATAACCCTTCACATACTTGACTATTATTCATTATTTTCCACTCCGTTTTCTTTTCTTTGGTCTAAACAGCCTTAGTGTTTTAGATGGAGGGGCTTGCTAAACAGAGGCAGAAATCTGGGAACTGCAAAATTTTAGAGTTAACAGTTTAGAGGTTGTCTAATCCAACCTCCCCGTTTTATAGAAAAGGAAACAAGTACCTATAGTGGTGAAGCAACTCATCCAAAGTTATATGATGGGTTGCTGTTTGTCCTTTGTTCTCGAAGAGGACCATGACATCAGGGAGGTGATGCCATGATGTGGAAGTGAATTGGATTTAGTGAGGAAGGGCCGTGCAAAGTCACCAGCCTCACTTTCTCCTCCAGAGCCATCTGGGCTCAGTGGCCAGATATGGATCAAGACAACTGGAGATGGCCCAAGATGCGGTGGGGGACCTTGGCTTTTTCAAGCTAAGGTCTTTAACAGTCCTCAGTTTGACTGAGGCAGCACCCATTCAGTGATTAAGGCTTTTAAAATGAGGCAAAGAATGGCCTCTTAAAAAAAAAATTAGATCTGAGAGGGGAGTCCAACCTAAAAGTCAATTATCTTAATTCCCTCAGTCCTCTTATTTCCTTAAAGATGTGTCCACAGCCTGCCCTTTCCCACAGTGTCCTTTGAAGACCAAAGCCTGTTAGTGTGATACACCTCCACAGTCCACGCCATACTGAGCCCTTTATCATTCCTCCCTTATTCCCAAGATCTCCTCCAAAATGTTTGTGCATCGTCCCCAACCTGTAAAATTCCTTCATTATAAGGTGTTAAAGGCTGATAATGAAGACAATGTTGTAGAAAAAACCAGAAAAGAACTTTTGATCTGAAGACAGAAGGCCTGAGTTTGAGTCTTGGGTCTATTACTTATTGTATGACCTTGGACAAGTCACTTCCCTCTTTCTGATTAATAAAATGGAGAAGATAGGCATATCACTACCTCACATCTCTATTATGAGAATAGAGTTGTAAAATGTTCTATAAATGTGAGCTATTGTTAGAACAGATGTGCCCGACAAATACATACATGGAAAATTATGCTGGAGGCAGCACAATTGTAATTCAGTATTGAAATAGGGAAAGATTAAAAAGTGCATTTCTACAAACATTTATTATGCACCTACTGTCTGTGGGGCACTGGACTTACGTGCTTGAGATATAAAAACAAAATGAAAGCCTTCATAGAGCTTACATTCCACTAAAAGAATAAAATATTCAATTAAATACAATAATTAAGGAAAGAAAGGACACCAAAAAGTAGTTGGGGGGGTGTCAAGAAAGGTTTTCCCAAGCTTGGACAAAAGATAAGAATTCTAACAGGTGGATCTGAGGAGGCAGTGCATTCCAGCCTTTCCAAAGGCATGAGAGTGGAAGGTGGGAGGCTGAGTTTGGAGAACAGTAAACAAGCCCATTTAATTGGCACATGGAGTGTGTAAGGAAAATGAGGTGAAGTTAAGTTTGAAAAGGTAGATTGGAATGAAACTATATAGTGCCCCAAATGCCATCGTAAGGAGTTTGTGTTTTTTTCCTAACAAGCCACTATTTTTTTTATCAGTGGAGTGACAAGTAGAGATGTAACTAAAAAAAAAAAATTCTTACACCTGGGACAAATTTAATGGGGCAGGGAATTTACAAATCAAATGCCAAATGGGCCCATTTTCCAGCAGAAGTTATTTCAGTATGAATTTAAACAACACGTTATTTATTCATTCCTCAGACATTGGAAAAAAGGACTATGGATGCTAACAAGGCTACATATAATTGGAAGTCTGAGTCAGCAACTCAAACAGATAAAATATAGACACTTATCTTACAGGACTTGTCTTCTTTGCCCACTCCCTTAAATGAATTGTCTTCAGTGAGAAAATGGGTGGGGGTCCACAGGATCGTAGATTTAGAACTGGGAAACTCGGAAGTTAGGTTCAACATCTTGATTTTTAGAAATGTACAAACTGAGGCCCATAGAGGTTAAATAATGTTCCTAAGGTGCTAAGAAGTAGAGTCAAGATTCAAACTCAGTTCTCTGCTTCCCAAGATGGTGTTTGACTGTGGGGAAAGGTAATAATAATAATAATAATAATAATAATAATAATAATAATAATAGCTTACATTTATAAGGAGCCTGTGATGTGCCAGGCACTATACTAAGCACTTCACAATTATTATCTAAGTTGATCCTCATAACAGTCCTGGGATTATAGTTGCTATTGCTATCCCCATTTTACAGATGACAAAATTGAGCCAAACAGAAGCTAAGTATCTTGTCCAGGGTCATACAACTGGCAAGTATCTGAGGCCAGATTTGAACTCAGGTCTTCCTGGCTACAGGCCCAGTGCTCTATCCACTGTACCACCTAGCTACTCTTAGAGTAGTGGCCTGGGTCCAGGAAGGAGAGGGGGATGGTGATCCCTAAAAGGAAAGCATTGACCTGAACTATAGACAAACTTGAGAAAAAAGTTTTGTGCCCTGCCCTAGTCACACCTCTTGTGACAGGGTCAGATGTGCTTTAGGAAGATTTTTTTGGTAGCTGTGTGGTAAATATATTGGAGAAGGGAGAGCCTGGAAACAGGGACATCAGTCAGGAAGATATTACCATAATACAGGCGAGGTGGGATGAGTGCCTGAACCAGGGTGGTGACTGAGTGAGTCGAGAGAAGAGGACAGATTACAGAGATATTGTAGAAGGGAACCAAACAAATAAAAACAAACAATGAGACTTGGCAGCTGATTGGATGGGGTTGGAGGGTGGAAGTAAAGGAAAAGTTGGAAATCACTCCGAAGTGACCAGAAGGGTAATGCTAAGCACAACAGAAACAGGATGATTGGGTTCAGAGGAAAAGGTAATTCTATGGAAAGAATGGTAAAGATCACAGATGATAGCATAATCAAAATGAGTGAAGGAGAAAAGAATACTAACTAGCTGGCTGACTATTCAGCAAATAATTAGGTCTGGCATGGTGCTAGGTGATTGGGTCACAAAAAATGAAAGTGAGAGAGCTCCTCACCTTCCAGGAATTTGGGGGGGGGTGCCTGAGGTGGCTACAAAGTGTTCACAGATAAGCAAACATGAGAAATATCCCCAAAATATACAGCAGTGAGCAGAAGGTGGGAGGGAGAGAGAGCAAGGGGAACGAATGACAGAAGAATCAGGTCCTCTTGAAAGAGGGACCTTTCAAACTGAGCTTTAAAGGGAAGTTAAGGATTCCAAGGGATACAAATGAGAAGGAAGCGCATTACAGGTATGGGATAGGAGATAGGTTGTAGTGTTTAAGGAACCATAAGCAGACCAGTTTGGCTAAAGTATAGCATGTATATGAGAAAGAAGACTGTATAATCATCCTGCAGATGGATAGCAAAAGGCTATAAATACCCAACAAGAGAATTTGCATTTTAACCTAAAAGTGGTCAAGGAACGCTGAAACGCGAGCAGAAAGGTGATGTGATCAGGCCTGTGCTTTAGGAATATCTATTTTGCAGTGAGGTGGTGGACAGATTGGACAGGTTATAGATGGGATGCAGGGAGATTCATTAGGAGGCTATTGCTATAATACAGATAGGAGGTAATGAGGTTGTGGTCAAGGGTGACTGTGGCATGAATTGAGAGAAGGGAATATATTTGAGAGATATTGAGACGTGACAAGTTATTGGGTACCAGGTATACAGTAATAGAGAGGAGGGGAGTGAGAGTGAATAGCTGAGGAAGAGTTCTAGGTTATAAACTTGAGTGACTAGGAAATGGTAGCATAATTAACAGAAATAGGAATTTAGGAAGAGGGGTGGATATATAAGGAGAAAACTAATACCTGTTTCAGATGGTTTGACACTGAGAACCTATAGAACACCTAAGCAGAGATGTCAAGCAGGTAATTGGAGATAGAAGACCAGAGATCTAGAGATGAAGGCTAGACCTGGAAGTCTGGACATCATCTGCATAGATATGATCATTGAATCCATGGACCACTAATAGAGATCATAGAAAGAAGAATGAGCCCAGGACAAAGCCCTGACATCCTCCAATGCAAAGGGGAGGAGAATGACTGGTCTGACAGATAGGAAGAGAACTATTTGTGATAAAAACCCAGGCAAGGGAAAGGATGTAAGAGGAAGTCATCAACATTAACAAATATAAGGGGGAAGTCAAGTAGAGTGAGTATTGAAAAAAGTCCACTGGATTTAGCAATGGAGAGGCTATTGTTAGCCTTACAGAGAGAAGATCCCACAGAGTGGTGGGAATGGAAGCCAGGTTGCAAGTGGCTGAGGAGTGAGTAGGAGGTGAAAAGGGAGTATGTAGTGAATTTTTAGCTTTTTCTAGGTGTTTGGCTGTGAAAGAGAAGAGAGTTCTGGGGTGATAGCTTGAAGAGATGGTAGGACTCAAATATATGAGAAGATCTAACCATGTTGAGGGTAGCAGGCAGTTAGCAAGTGGATACAGAGAGACTGAAAACTGGGAAGAGACAAGAGAAAGCTTCCAGAAAAGGTCAAGGGTGCAAGCAGGGAGACTATCAAAGAGAAGATAAAGAATTATCTTTATCTGAGACTGGATCAAAAGAAGAGAGGGGAAGCTTTTTCTACCTCTTTAACAATAATATCATAGTAGCAGAAAAAGAAGCCAGAGGACTCAAAGAATGAGTTTTTTGTACTGTCTGCAAATGCTAATTTAACCACCAGTGCTTAAATAGAAAATTCTTCTCCAATGGCCAATGAGTTAACATACAACTGGAGAAGATGAATCACAACTATGTTGACATTCTTGCTATAAATGAATCCAGAATATAAAAGTAAGTTGCCATTGAAAGGAGGAGATGGTTTCCAGGTTCTCCTTGGAAAGACCAATGAAGGAATTGCTAGCACTGTGTTTTCACTGTGCATCCAAAGGCATCACGAAACATTATTACATAGAACATTTGGTCATCTCCCATTGTAGTTCTTCTGATGAGAATAATGAGCAAAAAGACCAGGAAGATGGATGCAGCCAATAAACCACCATCTGTCACAGAAAATGAGAAAGAGAAATTCTCCTTGTCAGAGGATGAGAAGACAGAGAAATGTTCTAGGACTTATTCTATTCCAACAGTACCACAGGCATAATGGCCTCATCTAAAGGCAATCCCTTCTCATTTTAGATTCTGCGCTGGGCATCTTCCATGAAGATAGCCAACATTTTTGTTGAAATACATCTCCATGTATTTTAGCTCACTGGATATTGGTATTTAGAGGGTCATCAAGCAAAGTTATCCCTATTGCTACATCTCTGAGGGAATCTAGTATGATTTTAACTTGTGAATGGGAGGCAGCTTGTTGCAGGAAAGCCTTCTAGGCAGCATCAAATGGTTTTATATCATCCACCAATAATAACACAGTAGGATCTTGTAACATCTTTCAGGCAGTTATATGTTACACATGTGCATATGCAATGCATGTGTGTCAAGTATATGTACACATGCATGTAAATGTGCAACTATACACATGTGTGTACACATGATTTGTATAATGCTTTAAGGTTTGTGAAGCACTTTATAAATATTATCCCCACAACAACCTGAGAGGTAAGTGCTATTATTATCTCTCTCCTTTTTAGTTTATTTTATTAAAGCTTTATTGATGTGTTTTTAAATATTACATACATTGCAAGATTAATCCCACTCCATGAATGGTCTCATAACAAAGTAAAACAAGTAAAACTAATAATACAATGAACTCATCTGAAATGTATGCAACAGTTCACAACTGTAGCAATGCCTCTATCTCTCTATTTAAAAAATTAATAGAAAATTATTTTCTCTCCCTTTCATTTCCCACCTTATTGAGGGGTGAAAAAAACAAATTTCTTATAATATGCACAATCAAGCAAAACAAATTCTCTCAATGGGGATCATGTAAGGGAATAAACAGATAAAGTTAGGTTAGACTAGATGAACCTATCCATGCCTCCAGATAAGTAGGTAGGGAGGAATGGAGGGAGGGAGGGAAGAAGGGAGGAAAAGAGACAGACAGACAGAGGTGGTGCTAGTGAGGCTGACCCCACCTATAATAAGATATTTTTGATGGGTATGGCTTGAAAGGATTCCTTCACTCTGTAACTTCTCAACCATGTTAAGTTGGAGGGAAGGAAGTAGGGAACAATAAGAGAACAATGTATGAAAGATGCAGAAAGGAATCCATGTGGTACTGACAGAAGGCATCATCTCACTTCCCTGGGTCCTGAACTGGCTCCCAAAATATCTTCTATTACATCCGGAAGCTTTTGATTCACTTTATTTAATGTCCTCGCCTTCTGAGAGATCTGGGCAGTTTTCTTTTATGATTTTTTGAGATACGGTGTTTAGTTTCTTCTTTTGGTTATGGCTTTCAGGTAGTCCAATGATTCTTAAATTATCTCTTCTTGGTGTTTTCCAGTGATTCATTTAGGTTATTAATTTCTTTCTTCTTATACTCTCTCCTGTAAATCAACTTTGAGCCAGCTAATGAATATCACCACAGAGTAACACCAAAAGGTTAGTGATTCCCAGAAGGACACTAATTACTTGGACTGCTTCCCTACATCTTGTGGTGGTGTGTTTTGTGCTTTCCTCCAGTGGCCAGTCCTCTCAATCTCTATCAGCCCTGACAACATTCGCCACTTAACAAGGACAAGTGGCAGCTATGTTCTTTATATAACAATGGGCATATTCAGTAGTGAGGGAAAAACTAGGGAGCACTGAGGAAGAAGGATAGACAATCCGTGGATATAGATAGTCAGTGCTTGGTGCTGCTAACATCAGGAACCAGGACATCTTTATCTCAGGAGTCGGAGAAACTGCTTCCTTCTCTCATTCAGGGTCACAATAGCAGGATATCATCTGAAGGGACCAAGGGCCATTCCGCCAAACCTGGTCCAGTCAGCACAAACAGATTCCTGCCGCCACCCTCACCCCATCACCAGCAACAGGAACAATAGCAACATCTTTCCAAGTCATTGTAAGGAAGAGGACACGAACACCAACCAGCAAACCAGGCTGACGCCTGACTTGACTCTGAAAAATCCATTTGGTCCTAAAGGAGAACATGAACTCTGAATTCTAGTTGTCATTCTGGCTTTTCTTTCTGGATTCGTCTTCCCAGACATCTCCCCAAATAAGTTCCAGAAACTTTTATACAACTCTTCCCCATCCCCAAAATATCAGTAAGTCCTTATGTCTCCAACTGCAGAGTGATGGCAAGACAGGGTTACATAGGTAGATATGTATGCAACACATATAAGTATACCAGGTAGGACAGTACTGTGGGTGCAGTCTCCCAACATGCCCTGAAGAAAGCCCAGCATGTGCAGTAGAAAGAGCAGCGATCCGGAAACCAGGAAATATGCTTCTGGTCTTGGCTCTGCTACTGATGAGAAGTGTGACCATTGACAAGTCACTTACCTTCTCATGTTTCCTCACTTGTAAAACTACAGGGTTGGATTACATGATCTCCAAGGTCTCTCCTAGGTCCGCCTCTAAGATCCTGTGATTTCTAAGTTCATTTTGCTTCCAGTTCTAACATGGCTTGATTCTTCTTCCCTGCCTTCACCCCTACCCTAACTCTTCACCCCAGGCCCAGATTTTAAAGGGAAACACAGGTGCACACAAGGAAAGGCATCCAAAGTTATGAGGGCTGACCAGTCTTTTAGGCAATTTGGAAACTAAGCACAGACCCCTGGGGTTCTAAAGAAATCCATCCAGTTCAGAAACCAACAAGAAATGATTGATACAAAGAAAAGAGTGCTAGCTCTGGAGTGAGAGGGCATAGATTCAAATCTCACTTATGATGTTTACTATCTGGGTGCCTCAGACAGATCATTTAACCTCCTTGAGCTTCATTTTTCTTACTTTTAAAATAAGGGGCTTGGACTAGAGACTTTCTAGCTATAGACCTAAGTTCCTGTACAATATGCTCCACCCTGCCTGCTTTCCCCTTCTGGTTTTTTATAACAAACCTTTTGTGTTTCCTTTAGGTATATACTCAATTCTCTTGGCTTTGCATTAGGGGAATTCTTAGGAAGAGGGAAAGATGGTGTGGAAAGGATGGGGGTGAGCTGGTTCAGTATTTGTGGACCAACATAAATCAAATGGGTCAGGAGGGTTTTTCAGATGTGAGGCCCTGAACAAATGTTGTGTAAGACTGCCCTCTTGGTAACGATGCCAGCCTTTGCATGAGAAGGTGAAACTAGCTCAACCTCAGAGGCTCCAGATTTTTTTCTAGTGATGATGGTCTTGTTATGAGACATCACACTCTCTTCCAGCCCTGCAGTGATCTAGTGGTAAAGATATACTTGGATTACGGAAAATTCAGGCAATTGCCCTACTGTAGAAATAAGACAGATGCTAGATGGTGACTCAGGGAAGCAGTGGGCAGAAGAATCAGTGAACGTTGGCTTTTCAGATTTAGAGCTGGAAGGAAATTCAGAGAGATCGTCTAAGTAAACGCCTTCATTTCATAGAGGAGGAAATAAAGGTTCAGAGGCATTTAATCAACTTTACCAAAGTTCCAAAGGGCAGTGAAGAGCCAAAGTGAGATTTTTGAACCCATCATCCAGCTCCAAAATGAGTCCCCTTGCTCTTAACCAAAATAGTCACGAGATCCATATATAAATAACTGGCTTGTAATTTACCTCTTTTTGCCACTCATGACCAAGAAAGGCCCTCAACTGCTAAGCCTGCTACTTCTCCCTCTTCCCCTGCCTGACCCCATGCTGCCTATTGTTTTTTGTTTGTTTGATGACTTCTTTCTTCCTTGAAGCCCACTCATAAAAGTTCTTTTGGGACTGATTTTACTGGGATCAAAAGGGAGGAGTGGTAAGAAAGGAAAGCCCAGGGAAGCAGCCAGTGTGAGTGCTCTGGCCCTCTACACACCAGTCTCCTTTCCTTCCTCTCCTCCGCCCCCCCCAATCTCATTCAGCCCTAGCCGTGAAGTCTGTCTTCACAAAATAGGGCAAAGGGAGCCCTGTGGCTTCCTGATGAAGCCAAGCCTGTAACTTTGACCTTCATTTGCACCAAAATCTAACTAGCTAGCCCTAACCCAAGGTAGATCCATCTCCAATATTCACATCTGAGTGAAATCAAATTTCACGGACACAATCAGAAGAAGTGACCAAAAATATATCATCTAAAAAAGTGTAGGAGGAGATACTGGGAAAGTTGTTGCTAGATATACTGCCCCAGGGTTGTAGAGTACAGTATAAACAAGTGATAAGGAACAAGCAGCTAGGTGGCACAGTGGATAGAATGCCAAGTCTGGAATCAGGAAAACTTATCTTCATGAGTTCAAATTCAGCCTCAGACGCTTACTATCTGTGTGACCCTGGACAAGTCACTTAACCCTGTTTGCTTCAACTTCCTCATCTGTAAAATGAGCTGCAGAAGGAAATGGCAAATTACTCTAGTATCTTTGCCAAGAAAACCCTGAATGGGGTCACAAAGAGTAGGAAATGACGAAACAACACACGAGTGATGAGGAAATTGCTGCCTCCTTAGGAGGATTTCTTTGGATTTCCTTACTGTTTTGGAACAGTTTTTATTATTAGGAAATTGAGTAAATTAGGCATATGTCCATGTACAGAAATTCTCAGCTAGGAAGTCACTTCACCTTCTGGGCCTCAGTTTCCCCATTCCCTTGTAAATTAAATTTATAATTTTTGGTAAGAGTTAGACTAGATAAACTCTGAAGTTCCTTTCAACTCAATAATTCCATGATTGATCTTTAAAACAAAAAGGTTAGATGTCATGGTCTCAAAGGTATCTGGCACTTTATGCTTCTGAGACCTCTTGGGATCAATGCTTCTTCTGGAAATAATCCCTCTCTGGATTCAATGGGCTGTGTTCACTTACAGGAACCCCTAATTCACTTAGGTCTTGACCCCTTCCTCTGTCACCTCTCAGATGGAAGATGCATGTAACACAGGCCCCAAATAATTCTGGAAACTTTTTTTCAGCCCACATTCAATGAAAATGTTTTGGGTAATCTTAGTATGTGTGTGTATTATATATATATATATATTATATATATAATTATATATAATATATATTATATATATATATATTATATATATATATATGTATACCTATATATATGGCTTTTGGTCTCACCCCATTCATAACAGGCTAGACATGAACCACAAATCAGAGAGTAAAACATTTAATTAAGACAGAATAATGAAGTAAATAACAAGAGAAATCCAGTATTATGAATATTCTCCCAGAGATACAATTTCCCATTCTGGTGGGGCAGAGAATACCCCCAGACAACCATATCACTGGACCTATGCTTAAGCACCTCTTGTGACTGTCTTCCAGCAACCAGCTGTGTCTCAGTGCTGTACTCCACATTCTCTGCCATCCCTTTCCATGTCCAAAACTGCCATTTATTATTTCTTGACCAAGTGGCTGATGTGGTGATATTCTAGTCACATTCTGTGCAACAGATACATGAAGGAATTGTTTGCATGGGCTAGAAGTCACTCCTGGTGGCCTGGAATTGGTTTCAATGGTATTGACTTTTTTTGGTGCCTCCTAAGGTCTCACTATAAACTGAAGGAATACATAATCATTCTCTGGCCTTCAAAATTGATTGAAATAGATCACAGGGCAGCTAGATGGCAAAGTGAGTAAAGCGCTGGTCCTGGAGTCGGAAAGACCTGAGATCCAATCTGACACTTGCTGTGTGACTGTGGACACTTGCTTCCTCATCTGTAAAATGGTGATAACAACAGCACCTGCCTCCCAGGCTTGTTGGGAGGATCAAAGGGGGCAGTTTGTAAAGCACTTAACAGGAGGCTTGGCACATTTTCTTGTTACTTAGTCATTTTTCAGTCACATCTGCATCTTCATGCCCCATTTTGGGGTTTTCTTGGCAAAAATACTGGAGTGGCTTAACATTTCTTTCTCCAGCTCATTTTACAGATAAGGTAACTAAGGCCAACAGGATTAAGTGACTTGCCAGTAAGTATCTGAGGCCAGATTTGAACTCAAATCTTCCTGACTTCAGGCCTGGCATTCTACCCACTGGGTCATCTGGCTGCCCCACTCGGCACATAGTAGGTGCTATATAAATAGGTGTTACATAAATATTTTAATATAAATTAAATATTATTATCATAGATTTAGAACTAGAGGTTATCTCATCCAACCTAATCATTTTATAGATGAAGAAACTGAGGTTTAGATAGATGAAATAATTTTTCCAAGGTTTCCAGTATGTGGGAAAGCTGGGATTCAAACTAGTTCCTTTGACTCCAAATTCATCACTTTTTTTTTTTACACTTAGAACTTTTTTCTTCCTCACAGGGAGAATTATATGAGATTTCCAAGGCCAGTATACCTGAGGTTCATCAACACATTTTCATTTCTTTTGCAGGGCAAGCTAAGAGCCATGCTGATCAACAAAAGACCTCTCATGCAACCCTTCAAAATTTTGTCAGTTTGCTTCTTTCATTTCCCTCTCTGGAAAACCCTCCTGGTTGAGTTGAGGTGAGTGAATTCAGCTACCCTGAGGATCATGCAAATTACCTGGAAGGTTCAATAAGCCTCAAGAAAGAAATGAGTGAGGGAGAAGAGCAGGGGGAAGTGGGGAGGAGGAAAGAGAGAGGGAAGAACAGGGCTGATGACTCTTAGCTTGCCTGCCTGAGGCTATGGCAAAGGTCCCAGTTCCTCTTGCTCTCAAAAGTCACGGCTTCTGAGAGTGAAAGGTTCAGGAAGTCTTCTGAGAGGTTCAGGAAATCTCCTAGGGGGTAAGAGTGAATAGTAAGTGCTCCTCATAAAGGAGGGCTGGATAGAAGGGATAAAGTCAGATCCCAGCAGCAAGTAGGGAAAGCAGATAGATTGAGGATGTCACTGATTTCATCCTTCCATGTCAAGCTGCTCTGGCCAGTTCCCAAAGGAGAAAAAAAAAAAGAAAAAGAAAAAAATGGCAGCTTGTATTAAACTTCTATTGAAAGTACTCAATCTAAAAAGCCTTCCTACTCTAGACCATCTCTAGCCACAACCCCCTCCCACACCCCTCAGGTGATACTCAGACTCGCATTAGGAGCAATCCTGCCTAGAGACAGGAGGATGGTCTCCAAATTCTTTTAGGGACTCCTCTAGCACTAGAATTAGCTTTTCCTCCCTGCTAACTCTGTGAAGGACTTGGGCTAGTCAGGCATAAAGACAAATCTGCATAAGTCTCTAGGAGCTAAAACTCTATGTGCTGAAGATGTGCTTCTATAATCATTAATGGAGTTAAGCACTCGGAGGGGAAAAGCAGATCAAATGAATACCTCTAGCTTCCTTTCTATAATCCTAGAAAAGCAATCCGATCAGGAGCCTGGTTAAATATGACAAAAAGGGCAGAGACATCTAAGTCCTTCAGAGCTGTGGAACCTGTCTGGTTTCCCTGCACGGTGGCTCAGTGTTTCAGCTGGAGATGATCCAGCTACGCACACAAAATGAGATATTTGAGGCATGATTAAATACTCTGTCTTCAAGGGGGCAGAGCTCAGAGCTGGTGGGCAAAGGCAGTGTTGGGGTTGTATGTAAACTTTAGAATATTAATAGCTGGGAGGGTTCCCGGGTTTCTCTAGATCTACCCCCTCCCAAGTGTAGTAGTTTGGGTCTTAACTCAGGGTAAGAATAGCAGTTCCACTCTGCACTCACGTACTCTTTTCATGGCAATACAGCTTGGTAGTAGTAGTAGTTGTTGTTGTTGTTGTTGTTTGTCCTTTGTTCTTGAAGAGGACCAGGACATTAGGAAGATCAAAACTGCACAATCTTTGGCCCGACGGCCACCGGCCACTTACAGCCCTCAGGCCACTTGCTGCACTCCAAAGGATTTCGGGGGGGGGTGAAAAATGTAGAGGAAAGCATCCTTTGTATGTAGAAGAAATCCTTTGGCCTGGACACAGGTTGTGCAGGCCTGAGGATGCCTTGACTTGAAAGTGAATTGGATCTAAGAGAGGGAGGGTTGTGCAGGGTCACCAGCCTTACTTTCTCCTCTGGAATCATCTGAGTCCACTGGCAAGATATTGGTCTCTAGCATCTTCTTTGCTCTAATTTGTTGTCATGGCTATGGAATGGCCAAAGAACAGTAACCACTAAAACCAGGGAGTACCGAGTGGGATGGGTGCTCACTGAGGTCAATACAAACACTAAAGCACAGTATCATATCATTAGGGTCTCTCTGCCTCATCTCTCTCTCTCCCCCCAGTCCCTCCTCCTCAGAGCTGCCAAAATATTTTTCCTAAAGCATTGGTCTCACTAACCTTCTCAAGACATTCCAATGGCTCCCTCTTAGCTACAGAATCAAACATGAACTCATTTGTTTAGTATTTCAATCTCTTCAAAACCTGGCCCCAATTTCCCTTTCTGGTCTAATTATGTTACTCATTTTCCACTTAGCCAAGCTGGCCTTCACGTGATTCCCACTACACAGTACCCTAGCTCTTATCTCTGTTGCTCTGTTGCTTTGTCTGTCCTCCATGCACGAAATGCTTTCTCTCCCCACACCTTGACCTAAACCTTGACCTCTCAAGGCTCAACTCAAGTGCCATGCTCTACAAGAAGTCTTTCCTGATCTCTTCAACTCCCAGTGTCTGTGTTGACTTGTACCTATTATATATACTTACATAATAAATACAGGTGGTCTCTTCCAGCTCAATTATAAGCTCCTTTTGGGGTAATAACTGTTTTAAGAAAATTTTTTTCAAATTTTAAAATATATTTTATTGATATTGTCTAGTAGCCATCTTAAACTCCATATGTCCAAAACTGAACTCATTATCTTTTCCCCAAAACTTTCTCCTCTTTTAACTTCCCTATGAGGGGTCAGGGCACTACCACCTTCACAGTCATCCAAGTTTACAACCTGGGTGCCATACTTGACTCCTCACTCTCACTCCTCATATCCAATCTATTGTCAAGTCCTATCATTTCAGTCTTTGCAACAGCTTTTATAAATTCTTTCTTGCCTCTGTCACTGCCATTGCCCTGGTTAAAGCCCTCAGCCTCACACCTAGACTATTCTAATGGCCTCTCCCCATTCCAATTCACCTTCTACTCAGCTGTCAAAAGGATCTTTCAGAAGTGCAGGGCTGACCCTGTCACACATACACACACACACACATACACACCCCTATTCAATAACTTCTAGGGGCTCCCTATTCAAATATAAAACGTTGTTTGACCTTTGAAAGTCCTTTGTGATCCATACCTTACTCCCTTTCACATACTCTGAGATTCAGTGATACTAGTCTCCTTGCTCTTCACACGAGATACTCCATCTCCTGACCCCGGGAACTTTCTTTGGCTTTCTCCTATACCTGGAACTCTCCTTCTTCATCTTTGGCTCCTGGCTTCTGTGGCTTACTTAAAGTCTCAGCCAATGTCCCACCTTCTGTAAGAAGCCTTTCCTAGTCCTCAATCTCAGTAACTGCCTCCTGAGAACATCTCCAATTTATCCTATGTGTGTGCATGTGTGTGTATGTACATATTTATACACACATACATACACATGTGTACATATATACATATATGTCTGTATATCTATGTCTATATCTTTATCTAATATGTCTTATCTGTATATGTGTTGTCCCCCCCTTTAAAGTGTGAATTCCTTGAGAACTGGCACTGTTTTTTGCCTTTCTGTGTAGACCTAGCGCTCAGTGCTTGGCACATGGTGGTTAATTAAATGTTTGTTGACTTGGACTTCATTGATCTCTCACTGTTTTTATAATACCTATATTTCTTTTCTTTAATTATATCTTTTTTTTTCAATTAATAAGTATCATCCCTTCCACCTCCCTCAACCAGTTCCAGGGAAAAAGAGAAGCAAAACCCCTGCAAATAAATATGCATAGTCAAGCAAAAAACATTCCCACATTGGCCATATCCAAAAACATGTGTCTCACTCTGTGTCTATCACCTCTCTGTCAAGAAGTGGCAAACATTCTAAATCATTAGTACTCTGAAATAGTGGCTAACCCTTGTGTTGGTTAGAATTCTTAAGTCCTTCAAAATTGTCTATTTTTTAATAAATTGTTCTCTGGGTTCTGCTCCCTCCATTCTGCATCAATTCATAGTGAGGTTCAAGGGATGCTCCCATCCCACCCTTTTGTTTTTGCATGTTTTTTTAATCTTTTGACTTTGTTTTAATATTTATTGTCATGTAATAGAGTCATTAACTTCTATTAACTCTTGTTTGGTTCATTATAATTTTCAGGGAGTCTTTTCTTTGGCCGAGGTTTTGTATTTCTTGTGTCCAACTGTTAATTCTCTCTCCAACTCTCTCCTCCATAGTTCTTATTTACAATTCTTTTCTCTACCACCCCTATCGCATTTAGAATACTATTTTAAACTCTGTTTTTTGGTCTTATATAATTTCCTCTAAGAATTCTAATTGTTCTTGTGGGCAAGGTGTGTTTTTCTTTGAAGCTTTACCTCAAAAGGTGTGTTTGGGATTTATCCCTATTTCTGGGTTTGTCTCTTTGGTATCGCTGGCTTCATAATACCTCTTTATTTTATTCTATTCTATTTTATTTTATTTTATTTTTTGTTCAGTCATTCTAGCAATGAGACCTAGGCTACCAAAGTTTCTGACTAGCTAGAGCTTTTGTGGGCCTAAATTTGTGATTCATTTCCTTCTGGGAGAACCCACCCCCTCTGCACAGCTTTCTTAGACAGAGGAATAAGTCTAGTATCTGCTCTGGCCACCCCCACATTGAGATTTGGGGTACTAAGACCTTTCTCCAGATCCTAAGTTGCTGGCCTAGGCTGGGGCTGAATCCAAGGTTAGCTCTAGGCATTGCTGTGCTGCAGACCTAGTTTGGAGGTCTGGGTGCTGAGTCCAGGATTCTGGCCCCTCTGGTAGATCTCTCACTGTTGGCTTAGACCTGGGCCCAGGAATTTTGCTGATAAATGTTCAACAACTGTCTCTCAGGGGAGGGAAATGTATACATGATACACCTTTCAGTTTAAAATGAATTATAAACATTTTCTCCCTCTCTTTTGAGTCTAGAGGGGTAGGAAACCTGTGACCTCAGGTGTGTGGTCCTTTGACTGAATCCAAACTTCACAGAACAAATCCCCTTAATAAAAGGATTTGTTCTGTAAAACTTGGACTCAGTCAAAAGGCCGTACCCAAGGACCTAAAAGGCCACATGTAGCCTCAAAGCCACAGATTCCTCATCCCTGGCTCTAGACAATCAACAAAACAATAAATCCAGCCCTGATTTGTAGCATTTGCCAATTTCAGAGGTATCAATGCTCACCCTGAAAATTTGACAATCAGCTGTCTTACAAGCCAGTGCAAGCTGGCTCTAGTGCACCCCTGTCTAGGGTGGGGCTGAGTCCATGATCAGCTGTGGACATCTGTGTTACTGGCCCGTAACAGTAACTGGCCAGCTGGGTTAACAGCTCCACATACTGAGTTCATGCTGCTATTATGAGCTGTTGGCCTGGGCCAAGGTCTGACTCCATGGTCCACCCTGTACTATTCTACTTAGAAGCTATGGGCGCCCCAAAGACAGCCATTTTCTATTGGCTTGGGCTGAGTCTAATCAGTCCAGGGTACACACAAACACACACACACACACACACACACACACACATATTGTTAATCTTGCTCTGTGTTCTGCATTCTGAGTCTGTGATATTGGCTTACCCCTGTTCTACAATTCCTGTCTTGGTCTCTTGCCTATAGGTTGTACTTGTGGTCTTGGGCTAGAAATGTACCCCACTTTATATAGTACTTACTATGTGCCAAGCACTGTGCTGAGAATTTTACAGTGATTGTCTTATTTGATGCTCACTACAAGCCTGGGAGGTAGGTACTATTATTATCCCAATTTTATAGGTGAGGAAACTGAAGCAAATAGAAGTTAAGTGACTTGCCCACAGTCACACAGCTAGTAAGTGTCTGAGGTCAGATTTGAACTCAGATGTTCCTGATTCCAGGCCCAGAATTCTATCTCTCCCCTGGGTCACTAGCTGCCCAATTAGGAGGGTATTGGTGACATTCAAATGTGCAGTTTCAGTAAATAAGTAAAGAAGAAGCTAGATTTTATGGAGGTGAGTTAAAAGTAAGTGATAAGGATGTAGAGGCTTCAAATGTCAACAACGTTTCCAAGAAAAGACAATAGCTGGATGGGATGAAAGGAATTTTTTCCCCTAAGGATCAGGGATACCTCAGTATATCATTAAGTTGGTAGAGGTGAGGCAAAAGAAGAGGGTGGTATAGAAAGGAAGCTTGCTGAAACAAGCAGTCATGAATAGAAAGTAGGGGTGGGGGTTGGAGTGGAGGGGAATCATACCTTAAGAACTCCCAGAAATGTCAAATGACAATTGCTTGTTTCAGATTAAGATCTAAATAGAACTCAATAATTCGGGAAGTAAAATGGGTCTTTATTGGGCTGTCTCAAAATCTTAGAATCTTCCCCATGACAAATGTTAACTCATTACAGATTTTCATTCCCTGAATTTGCTCTCACAGATGTATGATACTCACCGTCCCCTTCCTCCAGCATACTAATCCTGCCTTCTGGATTTCTCTACAAATATATCCTATGTCTGGAATGCCTTCTGTATTCCTGCTCTCCAAGCTATGACTCTCTCTTCATATAAATTCCTTCCCAGAAGTCTTTCTCTTTCAGGAAGTCTTCCTGGAGTGCTGAGAAAAGAGTCTATAACTTCTCTGGCTTGGTCCAGCCTGAACCCGCTACCCGCATAGTTACCTACAATTTGCCACCCACAATTTTATTAACTCTGCCATGTATTTACTGTTAATGCTTTCCTATCTAGCTTTGTATTAGCCTGCTTTTATAAGAGAGAGAGGCAAGAGACTTGTGATTTCATTGGTATAGGAAACTCCCAAAGGGAGAAACTCCTGGTACCAACGTGGGTCAGCAACTTCTCTACACCTTACAGTCTTAAAGTTGCTTAGAGCATTAAGAGTTAGTTGAGTTGCCCAGGGTTACAAAGCCAGGATGTTTCAGAGGAAGGACTTGACCCAGGTCTTGAAGGATAGCTACTAGTCTTGGATGCCTCTTATCCTACTTTTATAGTGGCATAATATATTCAGACTCATGCACTACTGTGTTCATGCCACCTCCTTCAAGCCACCAGACTGTTAAAACCTAGTACAGCCATATACACAAGGATACTACAGTCACTCAAAGGTCATCTGTGATTTCTTCTTCTGCCCCACTAAAGAATTAGGCCTTTGTTCTGCCTCTGTATCCCCAGCATCTGACACGGTGCTTGACACTAAGCTGGGTGTTTGGTGAATGTTGTTGACTTGAACTGTGAAGGGCCATGAAGGCAGTGAAAGCACTTAGAGCCTGGTCAGGCATCCAAGATGCCCAGGTTATCAACTGTATCCCAGGCCATCACCTGCCATACTGACGTTGGTCTTGCCACTGGACTTCAATGACTCAGGAAGAGAGAGTGAGGCTGACAATTGCAGGATGAAATGGATTTAAATGAGGCAGAGCTGAGCAAAATCTCTTCAAAAACAAAGGAACAAGAAGGAGGAGGAGGAGGAGGAGGAGAAGTAGGAGAAGAAGAAGAAGAAGAAGAAGAAGAAGAAGAAGAAGAAGAAGAAGAAGAAGAAGAAGAAGAAGAAGAAGAAGAAGAAGAAGAAGAAGAAGAAGAAGAAGAAGTCTAAACATTGTACAACTGGCAATAGCTGACAAGGAACTTGCCCTCCCACCCCAAGGTAGATGATCTGGGAGTTTGGAGAGGACCATCCAATGGGCATCCAGAGAGGCAGACCACCCTCTTTGAAGAGCATATATTGGAAGACAGCTCCTTGGGCCTGGCCAAAACTTCTCATACTTGATGGAAGGCATTTCCATTCTCATGCAAGCAGTCATTTCCTGGGTGATTGACTGAGCCTTTGTAACCAGTGGTTCAGAAAGTAGGGGGAGAAGGAAAGAGGCAAGGAAGCCTAGCACATTATGAAACTTTGTGTACTGCTTAAGTAGGATCCTATCTTAACACCAAAGTGCTTTAATGCATTGTCTCCATAGGCATCTCCCAGCCCTTACTCAGTTCCAATTAGCTTAGGATCATGGGATTTAGAGTTGGAAGAAATCTTGTAGATCATTTTGGTCCAGAGAACCTCTAAAGAGTCCATGGGTAGATTTCAGATTTGTGATCTGAATGGGGAAAAAAATCACATCTTTATTTTCACTCACCTCTAAATAAAATCTAGCATTTCCTTTGATTACTATTTTTAAATGCTCTTCTGAGAAGGGTCCATAAGTTTTACCGTATTGTCAGAGGGGTCCATGACACAGAAAACGTAAAGAATTCCTGATCTAGGCCTGAGTCCTAATTTTAGATATGAGGAGCCTGAGAGCCTGAGGAGTGAAGAGAATTACTTCAGGTCACAGAGGGAGAATGTAAACTCCTTCAAGGCAGGGATGGTTGTTTTTTGTTTTGTTTTGTTTTAATTTCTAGCACCCGATACAGTGCTTTGAATATTTCAAATGTTTAATAAATGCTTGTTGAATTGAATTAGCAAAACTAGAATTTGAACCCAGGTCTTCTGATTCCAAAACCAGTGTTCTTTCCACTCTATCACATTTTCTGCTCTCACTCATGCCCCTCCCCATCCCCATCTCCCCTTTTTCAGTAACACAGTTTTCAATCAGTCTATATACAATGAGTTCATACCACTAATTCATCAAACACTGTGGACTAGTCCAAATATTAGACATGATCACAGAATACAAAGCTGAAATGGATATTAGAGACATCAGATCCAACATCCATTTCTCAGAGAAGAAAACTATGGTCTGCTTTGGGGATGATGGAAGAGGGAACAAAATCTAAGGCATTTCTATCCGTATTTTCCCTAACACCTTGTTATAATTTAGTTGGAAGAATGCTCCCAAATAAACAACTATTGTTCTTTTTTTCTTGATGTGCTAATCTTATTAACTTCTCATTCATAGATTTTCCATAGCACCACATGTTGACTTTAGGGTTTGCTTTCAACATATCCACCCCAACCCAAGACTATACTGTCATTTACTCAGCGCTCTGCTTTTGCCTTTATATCTCTTTTCATCACCTCCTCCCCTAATAAAGCACATCTATTTCTAGCCTTATCTCCATGTTGCTTTGGGTACTGTAAGGATGTCTACCAGGCACCTTTGACTTCTAATGCACACATGTCTTAGAGAATAGGGAACATCTCAGAAGGGATTGTCAAGCATGATGCTGTTACTGAATTTGTGATACAGTGTCATTATCACCTAACTATGTTGTGTTTTCTTTGTCTAAAAGCTCAGGCAGTTTATAGCACAGACAAATATTTAAAATAACAACAACATTCCTTAGGGATATCCACACATTTCAGGACAATGTAAACACACAAATAAAGCCACCTTTGCCTTTGATGTCTCACCTGGCTGAGTTCTCATGGCAACACAGTCAGAACTACAGCCACAACGTGAGGCTTCAGCAGGCTCTTTACCTATCACTTGCACACAGCATCAGAGTCTACTAGTCATTAGATGTATTGTCAGGAGTTGCTGCCTCCTTGCTCTCCCAGCTCAATTGTCCAGCCTCCCTGACTGTGTTAATAATAAGCACACTAAGAACAGGACAAAAGGGCCACCACTGGAACATCCTGTTGGTAAAGTTTGTGGAATTAGACACCAAGAGAGTTTGTAGTTATCATCTTCCTTGCAAAAATGTAAAAGAAGGTCAGATAGCTCCCCTAGTTGGTTTGGCCTGAGATGGATACCTTGAGGTCAAAAGAATGGGTGCTTTCCTAAATTTCCTGGATTCTGGAGCTCTAATAACTTTCCCATGATCCAGCAAGATCTCTGCTCGTTCAAAGTTCCCCTTGGGAAACCCTTTGTTATTCAGACTCGGTTTCCTGAGAAGGGATTCAGAGCTAGTGTCCTCTCAGCTAGCCCTGTTTCTATTATTCTCCGAAGCATGTTTCTCACCTCTGAGCTAGATTCCCAGTCTAGTTGCCCCATCTACGCTACACAATCAAATCTCGCCAGGATTCCTAGCAAAGAGAGGGATGGAGCCAACAATGGCCCCCTCTTCCTCTGATCTACTCAAGGACTTTACTATCACCATACCCCACAACTGTACTGTGAATTAGACACTTCCTCCTCTCCCCTCCAATCAACACTTCTACTGTCAGTAATTCCCTGCCCTCCCCACCCATCTGTGCACTTATCTCAAGGCCCCAAGAAAATGAAAAGAAGCTCTTCCAAATAAAAAGGGGAAAGACCCCTTACTGTAGAGCATGGGACTATTTTAGATTCAGATGAGGGAGCCTCCAGGCAGCTCTTACAGATAAACAATTCCGGCATGCATTTGTTGCACCTAACATGGCCAAAATAACATAGCAACCTCCTTTCTGTAGCAACAACATTATTTCCTAATCAAAGGAATTCTTTTTTTAACAGAAAATTCATGTTGACAGCTTGTGAATACCTTGTATTCCTCAAGTAGGGTTGCTTCTGCCCACCCCTTCAACACCCACTTCAATCAGCAACCATAAAGGGTTTAGCAGTACTTGATACAGTACCTTAGCACATAGCTGAGTCCTGCAGATATGGTGGGGTTTTACATTGAATTCGTCATTCAATTTGGTCCATCTAAGAGGATGGGTCATGATGGATCAGGAGGAACTGTTACAATAAAATTTCAAGCAGTACAACATAATTTAGGATGTGTTGTGGCAGATAACACAGGTTACCCTCATTTCTTCGTGCTCATTGTTAGAGAGTATAATATAGTGAAAAAGAACACTGGATTTAAAGTCAGCAGACCTAAAGGCCACTAGGTGCTACACATACACAGTAGCTTGTGTGAGGGGCTTAGAGTGAGGAAGATCTGAGTTCAAATGTTGCCTCAAACATTTAGCTATCTCAGCTTAAGTCTCTTCATCTGTAAAATAAGAGAGTTAGATAGATTTGATGGATTTTAAGAGTACTTTCAGCTCCAAAGTTATGGTTCTTGATTCAAATCCTAGCTCTGCTATTTACCAGTCATTTAAGTAATTTGGGGTTCTGCTTCCATTTCTATAAAAGGAAGAAGTTGAGCTAGACCAGAAGTGTCACACTTCTAGCCTGGGAGGGAAGCCCCCCGCAAAATTCCAAAGGGTAGAGAGTTATCACTTTAAAATATAACTAGGAAATATTTAATAAAATAAATAAAAATACAATACAACATAGATAATGATAATTTGTGGTTTCCTAAGTCAATCACAGGGATCTGTTTTTATTTAAGTTGGATGCCACCGAATGAGAAGGTCTTCTAAGGAAGCTCCTCATGGGACTCATTTCTAAGGAAAATCCTTTACCTCTCAGCTCATGAGATTGCAGATGATAAAGGCTACGGGGTTTTTGTACTCCTGCAACCACAGCACACAGGGTTCATTGTCCATTTGTGTGAGGTTCTTCTCTGAAGATAGAATTGTTTTGAAGTAGTAAGACATTGGAGTCTCAGGGCCATCTGGCCTTTTCTGGTCCTGCAGAGTTTGCACAGCATGCCGTGAAGTGGCAGTTGATAAGAAAGAGTGGTTTATAGACTCAGCCTGCCCTAGCACAGATTTGGAAGTTGGCAACAGCTGGGCTTTATGCAGGGTCCTTATGCCCAACCTCATGCCCCACGCCCACCTTTCTTGTAAGCATTGAACCGTTCAGCAATGATTACCATTTATGAAGGAAACTGAAATGTAAATTGCAATGTAATTACAGGAAAGTGAATGGCCACAGGAGGGTTTGAAATTCTTGTCTTGTTTTGAGGTGGCCGAATCATGCACTGAAAGTAGCTCTTTCCTTGGAAGGATGGACTATTGGCAGGATTGAGGTGGCTTCTGAAGAAGTTCCAATTTGACCACTTGATGGGTCTGAATGACAAAGGAAATACTGAAGCCTTTCTATTGCCTATAGATCACATCATCAGGATAGCCTCAAAATATGGTATCATACCTTACATCCTCGAAAGCAGGGAAACAGGATCGATTGACAGCTGGAAGAGACATTAGAGATTATCTCTAGGGTATCCATCTTCATCTTTTTAGGGTGTCATGATCCCCTTTGTCAATCTAGTATCAAACTCATATTTTAAAATATATAGGATTATGAAGGCAACTAAATATACTGGAAATAATGATATAAATAACCAAAGCTATTGATAAACCATATCCTATCTCATCCAACAGCCCCCCAAAAGTTTTGTAACCTGGGATATGGGGGGCCCAAAAACCCCTGCAAAGAGGTCCAAACTCCAAACTCCACAGGGGAGAAAGTTATCATATTAAAGTATGATTGGGAAATATTTAAGAAAATAAACAAAAATACAATGCACATAGATAATGGTAATTTGTGGTTTTCTAAGTCAGTCACAGGGATCTGTTTCTATTTAAGTTGTGTATCACAGAATGAGAAGGTCTTCTATCAGGAATGACAGACAACAGATTGCAAGCACTACTCACAACTTCCACTGCCTCTGTTCCATGGCAGTGCACTTTGTAGCTTTCACAAAGGCACCGTTAGTGTCACTAAATGTGTGTGTGTGTGTGTGTGTGTGTGTGTGTGTGTGTGTGTGTGTGTGTGTGTGTAACTTCTGAAGAAACTGGTTTGATTCAATATTCACATTCTTCTTCAGCTTGTTTCCTTCATGGGCCCTCACATTTCCCTAGTTCTTCGATGTTTACAAAGCACTTTGTCACAACCACTCCTATTGGCTAGTTGTTATCCTCATTTTAGAAATGAGGAAACTGAAGCTTAGAGAACAAGAAGGGGCTCAAGATCACATAATGAATAAAGGTTAGAGCTAAAATTCAATCCTAGGTCTCTCCTGAATCCAGCATCAGCCCTTTTCCCATGGTTCCAGGAAGGCAGCTTTCTCCAAGATCAGAAGAGGCATATTCAGCTTCCAAGCACATTGGTTCACTGCCTAGATCTATATACTGATATTGGCTTCCCCTTGTAAGCTCCCACGTAGACTGATACTGGCTCCCCTTAGAAGTTCCTTAAATTAATGTCGTGGGCAATCTGTTGACAAAGAAACCTCTGGACTTGCTATCAGAGGACCTGGATGTGAGTCTGTACTCTGCTACTATCAAGGGCAAAAGGATTTTGGGCAAATTATGTGACTTTGTTGAGATTAATTTTCTCATCTGTAAAATGAAGCAATCAGATTAATTGATTGTTGAGGTGCCTTTCTACTCTAACACTATGAGAAAGTCTATGACTCTTCTTGTCATTTGTTTGTTCTAACCATGTGAATATCTTCAACACTGACTCTTAGCAGTTGCAGGAATCAGTTAATTCCATAGAGGCTTTTCCATCCCCTACCTTGCAAGTTCATTTAGCAGCCCACAATATGATTTAGCTGGGTCTGTGGACTTGAAATCATATTAACTGATTGGATACTGTCTCACTAACTCCTCATCTGGCTTGAGTTTCAGTTCTCTTTCTTCATTCTACCCATTTCAGGTTGGGGACATTCCTCCTTGATGGGAACAAAAGAGGAATTATTTAGTTTTTGTTGTTGTTCAGTTGTACCCAATTCTTCATGACTCCAACTGGGGTTTTCTTGACAAGAATACTGGAGTGGTTTGCCATTTCCTTCTCCAGCTCATTTTACAGATGAGGAAACTGAGGCCAACAGGGTTGAGTATTCAGGATCATACAGCTAGTAAGTGTCTGAGGCCAGATTTGAACTCAGGAAGATGAGCCTTCCTGACTCCAGGCTTGGTATTCTATCCACTGTGCTACCTAGCTGCCCTATTGAGCTTTGCCCTCCCTCTGTTACCCACTGACAATACCTTATCTTCCAGAAGCAGTTGCTCCTCCCTTCCTTGTTCTTCTCACTTACACAAAGTTTTGAAAAGTTCTTCAGCTTTTTCCCAGAGTCTCAGCTCATTTTGGACAATTAGTCTTCCTGATACTATGTCACTCTTTTATATTCAACCTTGGCTGTGTGCCCTGATTTCCATGTTTTATTCTAAAATCTCAGCTCACCAAACAGCTCTTTGCACAGCTGTACTGATTTGTTTAAATGCCTCCTCCACTTCCTTCTCATTAAGATAATTTATGATTGTGTAGTTGGGATTTCATTTTTCAGAATCTCCCATTTCATACTGAAAAGCAGAATGGAATAAAGGCTAGAAAGTTGGCCTCAGAATCAGGAAGCCCTACCCAGCTATGTGACTGTGGGCAACTCAGTCTCTCACTATCTCCA
This sequence comes from Phascolarctos cinereus, assembly GCF_003287225.1. Lineage (NCBI taxonomy): Eukaryota > Metazoa > Chordata > Mammalia > Diprotodontia > Phascolarctidae > Phascolarctos > Phascolarctos cinereus. The sequence goes on from NW_027555847.1 coordinate 364,391,687, forward strand.
GGCAGCTCTAAGATGGTAGGTTGCAGAAAAGATGCTGGTCTGCATAGGTGGAGAGAGTTTCCTTATTGGGAATTCCTAATACCAATGACATTACTAAGAGAAATGATTATTAATAAACAATGACTTGGGGAGATGCAGAATCATTTCAAGACTTTGCCTCTGAAGCACAAGACTTCTGGTAGCAGATAGAATTAACATTCTCCTCAATCTAAGTATTGCTAGCCCACCCAATTTTACAAGGAATTTAATCCCATTGTGTTCTACTCAGGCTTAGAGGGGGAATATAGATTCTCTGTCTAGATTTCCCCTAGGCTGGGGGTGATTTGGAACTAAACGGCACGACCAAAGTCACCTACCCCTCATTAGAATAGGTCCACTTCTCATTTTAATATTCATTCTCTCATGAATTGTTAACCAATCAGAGTGGATTGCCACCCTCAGAAACACCCACTCTTCCAAGAGCAACAAAAACCATTAGCCTGCTATGATTTGTCTTTGGCATTTGAGAATGTCATTGACCCATTTTATTGCTAATATGCTAGCATTATTAATAAGATGATTAATTACCCAGAAAGTATATCTCTCAAATTTTTTAAACATCACATTATAGATCAAGTCCTTTCCTACCTTTTATGAGCCATATTTCCTTTAAAAAGATCTACCCAGAGCAGGGGTTGGCAAACTATGGCCCACAGGCAAAATGAAGCCTGTTGTATGTTTTTTGTAAAACCTTTAAGTGAAGAATGGTTCGGCCATTTAAAAATGACTGGATTTTTAAAAAATCAAAAGAATGATATTTCATGATGTGAAAATTATATGAAATTCAGACTTCAATGTCCATATATTTATCTTCTTTTTAAATTTTTAGTGTTTATTAGAAATTATTATTTATTGTTTTTAAAATTTGTCATTTTTCGTTTTATTGGAGAACAACCACATTCATTCATTTTCATAATGTCCATGACTGCTTTTACAGAGCAGCACAGTTAAATAGTTGGGATAGAGACTGCCTCATCACTTCACTGTCAATAATAAAAGCTTTCATCTAGGCATCCTTTTAAGAGAATTTGAACCTAGATCTTCCTAACTCCAAGTCCAGCATGCCTTCCTGCCTCTAACAATAAGAGATGGCAGCCAAAAAAGCTAATGACAGCCTAGGCTACATTAGGAGAGGCACAATCTGCAGAGTAAGGGGAGGGGTAATGCCACTGTTTTTCTTTGCTCAGACTTCATTTGGAGCATTGCATTCAGTTCTGGCCCCACTCTTTCAGAAGGACATTGACAAGCTGAAATATGGCCAAAGGAAGGTGACCAGGATTGGTGGGAAGACCAGAGATAGCGCACATAAAGTTTGACTGAAGGAATTGAGAATGATCAGCTTGAAAAAGAGAATACTTATGAAGGTGGGGGAAGGGGGACAAGCTGTTTTCAAGTATTTGAAGAGTTGTCCTGGGGAAGAGGGATTTGATTAATTCTATTGGGACGCTAAAGGCATAGCTTGGAGATAATGGGTAAAAGTTGCAGAGGGGCAGACTTAAGGGAAAAATTCCTACCAATAAAATATATGCAAAAATGGAATGGCCCATGAAATATTAGATTCCCTCCACTAAGGAGAGTTCTTTATACCATTTTGCCAACAGGAGCCAGGTCAGCAAGAGACTAGAAGGAGAGGAAACAAGCTGGCCCTTCCAACTCCTGCCCAAAGTTCCTTTTGAAAGCCATTGCTGAAATAGATTTTAATGAATGTAAAACTCACCTGGGCGGTGGATTTAGTTACTGGGTTTTTAAAAAATATACATATCTTTTCTTTTTTTTTTAATTGGTTCAATTAATTAATTATTTGAATATCACTAGCCTGATCATCATAATGAAATAATACTTTGGGACTAACATATTAGTGGAAAGAACAATTGAGTAGCCCCACATGAGGGTTCTAACACAATAGGAACTTTAATAGCGTTGCTTGAAAGGACTTGTTTTAAGATTCCAGGCCATAAGCAGTTTGAGGCAAGTCAGTCAATGTTAACACAGTACCAAAAAAAAAAAATTCACAATGGTTAACTTTAAGAAATCCCTGGAACATCTTCTTCATAATTAATAAATGAAAAATGTTCCTGCAGCTAATCAATAAAGTTGTTAGAGAGAATTGATCGGATGGGGAACTCTTTTTGTGGGTACAATTTTTCACCTATTCAGAACAAAAGACTCCCTAGGGTGCTATCAAACTGATAGACACTTAGGAGTCTGACCCAAAAGAAAAAAAAATGGCGATTAATTAAAATCTCAGGGAGTAACTTCACCCATTCTGGGGAACAAGGAAGGGCAAATTCAGGTGTGGAGATTGCTAGAGGGAGAGCTCAAGAAGGCCTGGGGGAAGGAGACAGGGAAACAGAGGAGCTGTGTGGCTTCCATAACCAGGCTCCTTCTCAGACCTGACTAAAACAAAGACACGTCTCCAAAACCTCCTCCAAGAAGAAAGAGAAGCCCAGAGGCAACTTTGTTTCACGTGAAACTTGTGACCTCTTTAACTCAGGAAGTTGTTGCTGGATGTTGTTTAAAAATAAACCCAAATCTATCTGCAGCTGAGCCACTGTTTTCCAAACTGCTTCTCATTTCCCACCTGTTTGGAGTACTAAGATACTCTCCGATTTGTCATTTTGGCCATCCTCTGCTCCCAAGTACAAGGAAGCACAGGAAGTAATTTAACCTCTTTTCCCCCCAGCTAAGCAAAGGTCCAGACTAGATGGTTGGCCCAACTGTTAAAACACAGCACACACTACAACATGCACTTCACCGAACATTGTCAGAGAGTTTTAGTGATACCTGAAAGGCTGGAGAAAGTCTAATGTGGTGGACTTAAGAGAACCATGCTCTAATCAGAGCTTTCCCGTTACCTAACTATGGGACCCTGGGCAACTCACTCTCCCTCTTTGGGCCTCAGTTTCTTCATCTGTAAAATAAGGGGAGGGTACTAATTGGTTTCTGAGGTCCCTTCTAGCTCTGCCATCCTGTGACATTCAAAAGGTGGCTCATTAAGAACCAAATCCATGGAAAAAGATCTAATACCATTACAAAAGAGAAAATTACATTTTTCTAGGGCTTGGTAGGGAATGCTTATTTTTTTCTAAGTGCCAAAATAGCATAAAGTGCAAGATGGGGTAGGAGAGTCAGGGAAATATTACAGCAGGAGCTTTATCTATCTGATCCCACAGCTACTGTCAGAGTCTGCCATGTTGAACAGATGCTGGTGATTAGGGCCATCATCAGTCCTGAGGGGAAACCCCTCTTGGGGAATGGTCCAAACTGAGATCCAGGAAAGGAAACAAACCAGAAGTTATTAGGAAGCTAAATCTCTCCCTCCTTCTTCTCCCTCCCTTCCTCCTTTCCCTCCTCCCTTTCTTCTTTCTTTCCTTCTTTCTTTCTTTACCTCATTCCTTCTTAGTTTCTTTCCTTCCTTCTTTCCCTTTCTTTCCCCCTTTTCCTTCTTTGAGTGTGAATAAGACACACTCTAGTAAGATTTCAACAAAATGGTAGTTTTTCTGATGCCATCCTGCCACTCAAAGCCCTGCTCTTTTATGTGATGGTGTACATCTTTTTCCACCTTCCCTGGTCTAACACAGTTATGTGGGCATGGACTGGCACCTGCAACCTAACTCCCACTTGCCCTTTTGTATCAATGATACAGGTGAATTGGAAATTACTGATTTGCCAGAATGATTGTTAACAACAGGCATGGGGTAGAGGAGCTCACCTGGGTCTGCGCACCAGAGGTAATAAAAAAAAATGTTATGTATAGAAACAAAGAAGTTACTCTGAGTCTGTTCACCAGACCAAGTAAGCATTTAAGCCACTGTTCACTTTCAGCACCTTCAGTGCAAGCGCATTCTTGTTAGAAGAGCCTAACATTGCAACGGGAAATTGTAGGATGATGGTGTATGAGAGAATAGAAGGGTAGATTACAAGTAAGACTCCAAAAAAATCAGTCATTTGGCTGCAGTTAATCGGTTTTTTTTTTTCATCCTACCTTCTTTGGTATTGTGTATGACCCTAGTTGCTATACCTCTGAGAGGGCAGTCAGTCAGGAGCTCATACAGAGTTTCTGTCTTTCCCTATTGGTCTTATGTGATCCAAAGTTATGTTGTAAACTTCACGGAACCCAGGACACAGGGAACATCTAAGAAAAGATCCGAGTGATGTTGCATCCTACAGATAAGACTCGGAGCTGTGGAGCTGGTTCTTTACAGCTCAGCTCAACTCCCCATCACTAAGAGAGAGGAGAACATCTTTGTAACAGATAATTTTGGCCAGCAAGTTAGCTTCTGTTTTTCATTCTGGTCCATTATTCGGAATTGGAAAAGTCTAAGGAGGGATGGCAATATTCTAACTTCCTTAGCCATTGACTCTAAAAAAAATTCTTCTGAAAGCAGTATATGGCTCATATGTGGAATGAGCAAAGGACAAGGAATTATGAGAAGTCAGTTCTCAAGTGAGCTATGGCACTAAATAGCCATGTGATCAGGAAAAAGTCACTTAATCTCCCTGGTTTCATTTTCCCCATCTATATGATGACGAAATTGGATTAGGTGATCTCTAAATTTATTCTCATGGGGCAGCTAGGTAGTACGGTGGATAGAGTGCCAGGTCTGAAGTCAGCAAGACTCATCTTTGTGAGTTCAAATCTGACCTAGCTGTGTGACCCTGGGCAAGTCACTTAACCTTGTTTGCCTCAGTTTCCTTATCTGCAAAATGAGCTGGGGAAGGAGATGGCAAACCACTCCAGTATCTTTGCCAAGAAAATCCCAAATGGGGTCATGAAGAGTCAGACATGACTAAAACTATTGAACAACAATAACAAAAATTTGTTCTCAGCTCAAAAATTATATAATTCTACAGCCAAACCAGAGCTGAATAGTTCAGCCACAGGCAAACAGTTTCCCTATGAGAGCCTATGACAGCTCTCTAATGGTTAATCTTATATCCAGATTCCTTCACATGTGTCAGGAATCCATGTCCTTAAGGGACATATTTAGCTTGGCTGTGACTTGGGTTTATTTCAGCAATCCCCTTGTGTTCTAAAGGGGACTGGAGGCTCACTCAGCTACCAGGATAGACATATTTATGCCTTTCCCTCCACTTCCCCCACCTCTCCCCAACACAAGCAGAGATGTAATCTCCCAGTATCTTACTTGGAATCTAAAGGTCACTCTTCTGAAGAGGGTAAAGAAAAGAATAACTTCTTTGCTGTCATTTCAGTTCCTTCACCAAGATACACTCCGTTATATTTCATCACATTAGCTGAATACAGCTGGGATAGGAGAATCAGCAACTAATTTTATTTCCTTGTTCTAGCAAAGAAGCAATGTAAATCCATGTCAGCTTCATAGTGTCTTAAAAATGGCAGCCAGGGAAGAGGTCAGGAAGAAGATACTTGAGATGCCATAACACCAACACCCAGGACTCACAAAACAAACAAAAGGCTGAATGTATTGCCTGAGGTTGAACTGGTAGGTTCTAATAAAACCCTAGATTGTGGTGCCAGAAAGGAA